>NC_090443.1:789328637-789630083 GCF_031143425.1 Pleurodeles waltl
CACCTGAGTCCAGAATTGTCTAGGTGCTTGTAGAAGTAGTCCTGCACAATTCTCCCACCAGTGCAGGAATGGCTTCCTTACACTGGTCCCAATGCCCAGGGTCTGCACCCTTAGGCTGGGTAGGGGTCAGGAGGAAGCAGCCTTCCCCCTGCCCCTCCTTCTGGGGCTCTGCACTCTCCCGCTTAGTGGTACTCCCAGAAGACAACATGGTAGGGGCACTGTTAGCAGTTACCCCTTCATCCAGGTCAGGGTGGACACCCTGAACCTGGCCCTTCAGCCCAGGGTCTGTACCCTTGGAATGAACTGGGGTCCGAGGTGAGTCTTTCCCTCCCATGCCCCCACTACCAGGGTTCTGCAGCCCCTGCCATGGAGAGTACCCCTAGAAGTCACACCGGGAGGGGTAATTTAGCAAACCACCCACATCAGGTCAGAGTTTACTCCTGCACCTGACCCTCCAGCCTAGGTTCTGTACTGTCAGACTGGACTATTAACTGGTACACCCTATCCCCCACAAGGGAAACACCTTCCCTAAGGGCTGCACTAGAGTCTGGCTGGCACCCGTCTCCTGAGCCCTACCCATCTGGTAGAGCCTGGATCCCCCCAGCCCAGAAATGGTATCACCAAGGTGTTAAGAAATACCTAAGCCACTCCTTTCAGGAGCACCCCAAAATGGCTCTTCAGACCTTTTGGGACTCACCTAGAGGTCTGCCTCCAGTGCAAGTTCCCTGGGGTCAGAAAACTCACACTCCACCTGGTGTTGGCATAGCTCTGGAAAACAAGGACTGGGCATATGTTCTCCAGCATTCACATCACATAGCCCCTCAGATGAGTTAACCAAGCTTCCCTTTACCCACCCATCCATTGCCTCAGCCTTGAAAAAGTACCCAACATCACCCTCCTGAGACTGGTGAGACAGTATCTGACTGTCCCTGACAATCAACCCACACTCTTCTGGGGTGTCTCCATACCTCACAACCAAGACCTCTACCTGGCTGGAACCCCTCTCCCTGTCACTCTAACCTACAGCCAGTAGAGAGTCCCTCCTACCACACAGAATATGAATCCCCATGCAAGTTCCCCAATCCACCTCAGGGATCCAGCACACCACTAGAGCTACCTCATACCCCTGAACCTCCTCGTGTATGTTAACCCTCTCCTTAAACTTGGGCATCAGGTCTCTGGACATGTGCACTTCTTCAATACTGGATATAAGACTTTTGCTGCCACCATCTGAACTGGACTCAGCCCTCATGGCTTCCAGACTTCTCAACCTTAGCTCATGAGCCAGGAGCATATTTTTCTCGTCTAAGGCCAGCCTTCTCCCCTCCATCTTCATCTCCATCTTAAGCCTCTCTAACTCAAACAGGTGCACCCTCTCTGACTGTCTGTCTTGGAACTCCTCAGGAGTCAGACTCTTGGATGACCAACTGCTACCTTCCCTGGAGACCCTCCTCCCAGGCAGAACAGGTACATCCACTACACCACCTGAATTACTCTGCACCTACTCACCCTCCTCCTCCTCCTCCTCCTCTGTGTGCCCCCCAGCCTCCTTGGCTGCCAAACAGACTCTCCTTCCTAGCAAAGCTCTTGATTGGGCAGGTAAGATCCTTACAAAACTGCTTCAGTTGAGCCAGTGTACTCCTTCAGTTTCTCCAACCCAAAACAGCCTTTGTAGCCACAGCTGGTGCATCCCCAGATTGAGACATATTGGTAAAATGGAAGGAAAAAAAGTACAAAAAGAGAAAAAGCTAAAACAATTAGTATGTGGTCACGTAATGGTCCGCACTGAAAATAGTAGTGTACACTTAATCACTGTATGTCAAGTACAACTCCAAGTTCTATCCCACCGCTGCCACCAATGTTACAAATGGGGTCTCTCGTTGGCAGTCAGTTTGCACTCTGTCCAAGCAGGGACCCTTATTCTATTCAGGGCAAGGAAGATACTTACTTAGGATAACCCCTACTCACTCGTTTGGTAGCTTGGCACAAGCATTCTTATCTGAAAGGCAATGTGTAAAGTATTTGTACCAAAACACACAGTAATACAGTGAAAACACTAGAAAATGGACACCAGACCAGTTTAGAAAAATAGCCAATATTTATCTAAATCAAACAAGACCAAATAACAGAAATCCAACACACACAAGTCAAAATATGAATTTTCAAAATAATAGAATCTTACACCATAGAAAATAATGGAAACATTGTTGTTACACAAAGTACCTGGTTTGCATCAAAAATAAAGATGCACGGGCAAGTGTGCATCAGAAAAGTCAGTGATACATCAATTCCTTACTTGCAAGTGAGGCTGTGCTTCATTTCTTCTCTGGTGGGGTAGGAGATGCGTAATTTTTCTCTCCTGCAAAAAGAGCGATGCCTCAATTTCCAGACGGGGCACTTTGAATCGGCAAAGGTTCACAATTATTTTCACATCTAGGGGTGATGCGTGTGAAATCGAGTCACATAGTGATGGAAAACCATCCTGTGTGGGTTTTTTTTGGTTTTCAGCAGCCACAAGCGGGTGTTTTCTCATTTCTGCATCCACGATGCAAGTGATGCCTTCGTTTTCTCAGCCGCAATGAAGATTTTGCAGCGATTTCGGCCACGAGGCAGGTAGTGCATCATTTTCACAGCCACATTGCATGTGGTGCATCTTAATATTCCCTGCATGGCTTCCTGTGCGTGGATTTCAGTCCTTGTTCTACCAGCTTCACCTTACAAGGGCACAGTGATTGGACAGGGCACAACTTGGCAGGGCAGGAGTCTCAGCAGAGAGTCCTGGTGCTGGCAGAGGAAGTCTTTGATGGCCCTGAGACTTCAAAACAGGAGGCACGCTCAGTCCAAGCCCTTGGAGATTCTTCACAAGCAGGCATATGTCACAAAGTCCAGTCTTTGTCCTCTTTCATGCAGAAGCAGCAACAGCAGGCCAGTCCAGCAAAGCACAGTCCCAAACGGGCAGTACTCCTCCTCCAGCTCTTCAGCTCTTCTCCTTAGTTGAGGTTCCTCTTGAATCCAGAAGAAAATCTAAAAATCTGGGTTTTTGGGTCCACCACTTACACCCCTTTCTGTCTTTGAAGTAGGCAAACTTCAAAGGAAAGTCTCTGTTGTTCATAAGATCCTACCTTGCCCATGCCTGCTCCAGACTCACACCAGGGGGTTGGAGACTGTATTTTGTGAGCACAGGCACAGCCCATTCAGGTGTGAGTGACCACTCATCCCTCCACTCTAGCCCAGATGGCCTGTCATGATATGCAGGCTACATCCCAACTTCCTTTGTGTCACTGTCTAGTGGAGATTCAAAAACAGCCCAACTGCCAGTGTGACCTAGACAAGGACTACACATGCAGTCAAAGTCACAGAATGGTTTAAGCAAGAAAATGGCCACTTTCTTAAAGAAAAATCTAAAAAACAGCTTCACTAAAAGATTTATTTTTAAACTGTGAGTTCAGGGAAACCAAACTCCACCAAACTCCATATATCTATCTCCTCCCAAAGGGAAACTGTGCTTAAAAGGTATTTAAAGGCATCTCCCATGTTAACCTGTGAGAGAGATAGGCCTTGCAACAGTGAAAAACACATTTGGCAGTATTGCACTGTTAGGACATGTAAAACACATCAGTATTTGTCTCATCTTTAACATACATTGCACCCTGCTCATGGGGCTCCCTAGGACCTACTTTAGGGGTGGCTTATATGTATAAAAAGAGATGGTTTGGGCCTGCTGGGTCAAATTGGCAGTTTAAGAACTGCACACACAGACACTGCACTGGCAGGTCAGAGCCATGTTTACAGGGCTACTCATGTGGGTGGCACAATCAGTGCTGCACGCCCACTAGTAGCATTTGATTGACAGGCCCTGGGCACCTCTACTGCACTTTACTAGGGACTTACTAGTAAATCAGATATGGCAATCAGGAATAAACCAATAACCAATACAATTTACACAGACAGCATATGCATTTTAGCACTGAATAGCAGTTTCATTAGATTCTGAAAGCCAAAAGAAACTGATCAGAAAAAATAGGAGGAAGGAGGCAAAACGTTTGGGGGTGACCCTGCAAAAAGAACCAGGTCCACAAAAAGAAAAATATGCTTTTGGCTCATGAATTATGTTTGAAGGAGCTGGACCAAAGGAGCCAGTCCAGCAGAGATGGTGGCAGCAGTACCACACTGCAGCCTGAAAGGAGGGTACACATTCCAAAGGACTTAGTAAAGGATTACAAGAGGGAGGATTACTTCTTTCTATGGGTTAAGGGGTATGAGTCAGCTCTCCACATGAACATGGTCTCTGAATCACAAAGGGGGCACTGTGGGAGCACTTTGATGTAGAGGGAAGGGACACTCTGACATCCTTATGGTATCCTCAGGGTCTCACCAACTCTATCATGAAGGACGCCCTACTCACCAGATATGGTCTTACTCCTGAGCAGTATAAGGAAAAGTTTAGTTCCTATAAGAAGGAATCCTAAACTTGGTTGGAGTGTGTCTCTTTTTGCGGGTACTGGATGGTTGGATGAAGGGAAGTAAAATGCCAACTTAAGAAGGGGTGTACTATTTGATTGCGTAGGTGCACTTGTATAGTCTTTGTTTTCTAGAACTGTGCCAGCACCTAATTCACAGCAAGTTGACTGGCCCCAGGTAGCTTGTTCAGCAAGAGGACCGGTGGGAAACCACCAGGGCCCAAAAGCTGTATGGGGGAGACTCGGCCAAGGGTGGGCAGGGTCCCCATCAGAAGAAGTGGGGTGTAAGGGTAAACAGGGAGATTTCTATTAAGGGCCCCAACCTAGTTCTCAGGGTGAGCATTCCCAGCCCCCAGTTGAACCTGGAGAGAGTGGTCCCACAAGTGCTATGCATGTGATCAGATGCGTCACATGAGGGGGGATACCAAATATCTCAAGGGGACACAGGCACCCACTGGTGCTCAGTCATAGGGTTTGGCCAATGTAGCTCTTGGGGAGGAGTTGGGTCCAGTAGAAGGGTGGGAGCCAGCTGGGATGACCCTTGTCTCACTACCGGACAGTGAGATGGTCAAAAGTACTCTCGTTCCTGAGAATGCTAAGCAGTACAGGCAGTGGGTGACCATCAATGGGCAGAAGGTGGAGGCTCTGAGAGACACAGGAGCCAGTGTGACTACTGTGAGAAGTCACCTGGTGTCTGAAGAGCAGGAAGTTCCCCATGCACTTCACCAAGTAGTTGCAGTAGACAACTCTGAGCGCCTGTGCCTGTGCAAAGTGGAGCAGGTTCCCTTTGAGTAGGGGGTCTCAGGTCCCTTGAGGGTAGCTGTGAGTCCAACCATGCCTGTTGATTGTCTGCTATGCAATGACCGGGAGGATTGCCCTTGGAGTGAGCTAGAACGCAGGTCTCACTTGAAGATATTAGGTATGCCTGTGTGTGTGTGTGTGTGTGACCACCCAGTCAATGGCAACTCATCAGGATGATCAGGACACCCTGGAGACTGAAAGAGTAGCCCAAGTGCCTGCCAGAAGGAGTAAGGGCAATGGGCATGGGAAATCTACCCCAGAAGTTCCCACGGTCCAGGAGGAGGCTGAACCTGAGGGGGTCACCCCAGAGCCTACAGGGCAACAAGTCGCTGAACTGGGGGAGGTGCCTGAGCTGACTCAGTGGCAGCAGGAAGGGGGTCCCACCAGGTAGGCATTCTGTCACAGAAAACATGCCCTACTCTAGAAGGTTTACGACAGCAGGTTGCAGACCAGTCATCTGTCAAGGAGTCTGGGTCACACTTGATTTATTGGGAAGATGGCCTGCTTCAGAGCCTTCCTACTGGGTCTGGCTCATGATGTGCCTTTAGCTGGTCATTTGGGGCAGGAAAACAACTTTGAAAGGCTTGTCACCCACTTTTACTGGCTCCAAATGCACAGGCACTCTGATGTGCACTGTAGGTCTTGTAAGGCTTGTCAGGCAAGTGGCAAGAGTGGGGGAAAATTAACGGCTCCCCTCCAACCTTTTCCTGTAGTCAGCAACTGTTTTGAAAGGGTGGGTATTGACATTGTGGGGCCTCTGGACCCCAAGACAGCCATGGGCAACAGATTTATCCTGGTCTTGGTGGCCCATGCCACCCTGCACCTAGAATCTGTACCTCTTAGCTCAATCACAACTCCTGTGGTGGGCTGGGCATTGATGGGAGATTTATTTACCCTCATAGGGTTCCCCAAGGAGATGGTATCTGACAAGGGAACCAACTTTATATTTACTCATATGAAGTCTCTATAGAAGAAGTGTGGAGTGACATATAAGTTCACCATCCTTACCACCCCCAAGGAAATGGTTTGGTTGAGAGATTTAACAAAATATTGAAGGGCATGATTATGGCCCTGTTGGATTCCATGAGGCAGAAGTGGGATGTCCTATTGCCATGCCTTCTATTTGCCTTCAGGGAGGTGCCACAAAAAGGACTTGGTTTTAGCCCCTTTGAATTGTTGTATGGCCACCCTGTGTGGGGACCTCTGAGTCTGATGAAGAAGGGCTTGGAGAAAGCCTCCAGTAAGTCCCCCCAGGATATACTTAGCTATATGCTGGCTTTTAGGAACCAGACAGCCCCCTTCAGGAAGCTTGCCCAAGAGAACCTGGAAGCAAGCCAGGAGGACATGAAACACTAATATGACCAGAAAGCCACTGTGGTTGAGTTTCAGCCTGGCCTGATAGTGTGGGTCCTGGCCCCAGTGGAGCCTTGTGCTCCTCAGGACAAATGGACTGGGCCTTTTGAGGTAGTGGAGTGCAAGAGTGAGGTCACCTATCTGGTGAACTTGCAGGCTCCAAGGAACCATTTATGGGACCTGAATGTGAACCGCCTCAAACCTCACTTTGAGAGGTCTGAATTGACAATGCTGCTAGCAACAGATGATGGGGTGGAGGAAGAGAGTGGGACTCTTCCTGAAACTACTGTCTGTTCAGGAGACAGATGGGTCTGTGAAGGGTGTGAAACTCTCTCTCTCTCATTGACCCCAGAGCAACAGAGGGACTGTAGCCAGGTGGTCCATCATATGTGTATAGTCTACCGGTAAAACAAGATTTACAGGATGACTGACAAGGTCAGGGCTAGAATCAAGGATGAGGTGTCCAAGATGAAAGCAATGGGGGTTATTGTGTTCTCTAGTAGCCCTTGGGCCAGCCCAGTGGTCTTGGTCCCAAAGGCTGCTGCCTCTGGTGCCACTCCAGAACTCAGGTTCTGTGTGGACTACCGTGGTCACTAAGACTGATGCGCACCCCATTTCCTGATCTGATGAGCTCATTGATCGGTTTGGAGCTACCAAGTTGCTCACCATGTTTGATCTATCTCTGGGTACTGGCAGATTGCGCTAACTGGGGCTGCAAAGGAGAGGTCTGCATTTTCCAATCCAGATGGGCACTACCAGTTCAGGTTGATGCCCTTTGGAATGAAAAATGCCCCTGCCACCTTTCAGAGGTTGGTTAAATCAGGTTTTGGCTGGATTGAAGGATTTCAGCATAGCCTACCCGGATGACATTGCAGCACCTCGGCAAAGTGTTGAAGGCTCTGCAGAAGGCAGGTCTCCCTATTAAGATGAGCAAGTGCCAATTAGGGCAGGGTTCTGTGGTATACTTTGGACAGCATATGGGGAGTGGCCAGGTGGCACCCCTACAGCCAAAGATTGATACCATTCTGGCTTGGGAGCCTCCCAAGACCCAGAATGAGGTGAAAGCCTTTTTAGGTCTCACAGGATACTATAGGAGGTTTGTCAAGGGGTATGGCACTATTGTTGCCCCTTGACTGAGTTAACCTTCAAGAAGCAAACTAAAAAGGTGATCTGGACTGAGGCTTGCCAGAACACTTGTGATGCCCTGAAGGCAACCATGTGCACAGCACACATGCTGAAGGAGTCTGACTTTTCTAAAGAGTTTGTCGTGCAGACTGATGCTTCAGAGCATGGTGTGGGAGCAGTACTTGCACAGCTAAATAATTAGGGCCTAGACCAGCCTGTAGCCTTCATTAGTAGAAGGTTACTTGCCCGGAACGTAGGTGGAGTACAACTGAGAGTGAAGCTTTTGCTGTGGTCTGGACGCTAAAGACGCTAAGACCCTACTTGTTTGTGACTCACTTTCGGGTTCAGACAGACCACAGGCTGCTCAGATGGTTAATGCAGTGAGAACCCAAAATTGCTGAAGTGGTCTTTCTTCCTACAGGGATTGGACTTCACGGTGGAACACTGACCTGGGTAGTTCTCCCTTCTTTCAGCTGGGGAGGGCACATGTTAAACCTGTCATCGTTGGTGTAGTCTCCCATGTCTTTTTGCCTCTGCTTCCTGTGTTTTGACTGTGTGATGGACTTTCTTTTTGCTGGTTTTGATAGTCTCGCCACTTTACCGCTGCTGACCAGTGCTAAAGTTCAAGTTCTCCCTGTGTAAATTGTGTGTGTAATTTGCTTTTCCATGATTGGCGGATTTGATTTACTACCAAGTCCCTAGTAAAGTGCACTTGAGGTGCCCAGGGCCTGTAAATCAAATGCTACTAGTGGGCCTGCAGCATTAGTTGTGCCACCCACATGGGTAGCCTTGCAAACATGGTTCAGACTTGCCACAGCAGTGTCTGTGTGTGCAGTTTTAAACTGCCAATTCAACCTGGAAAGTGTACCCACTTGCCAGGCCGAAACCTTCCCTTTTTACACATGTATGGCACTCCTAAGGTAGGCCCTAAGAAGCCCCATGGGCAGGGTGTAGTGTGCGTTAAATGTAGGACATGTGCTGATGTGTTTTACATATCTTGACAGTGAAGTACTGCCATATTTGGTTTTCACTGTTGCAAGGCCTATCCCTCTAAATGGGGGTTTCCTTTAAATACCTTTTAAGTGTAGTTTCCTTTGGGAGCAGATAGAGATTTGGAGTTGGGGAGTCTCTGGACTCATAATTTAAAAATACATTTTTTGGTAAAGTTGGTTTTTGAATTGTCAGTTTGAAAATGCTACTTTCAGAAAGTGACCATTTTCTTGCTTTAACCATTCTGTGACTCTGCCTGGTTGTGTATTCCCTGTCTGGGTCACAATGACAGTTGGGCTGTTTTCGAATCTCCACTAGACAGTGACACAAAGGGACCTGGGGTGTAGCTGCATATCCTGATGGGCCATCTGAGCTAGAGTGGAGGGAGGAGCTAACACTTACACCTGAATGAGCTGTACCTGCCCTCACACATTGCAGTCTCCAACCCCCTCGTGGGAGTCTGGAGCAAAGCCTAGGAAAGACAGGATTTTGAGAACAACTGAGACTTTGCTTTGAAGTTTGCCTACTTCAAAAGCAGAAAGGTTTATAGGTAGTAAACCCAAAACACCTCAAGAGGAACATCTGCCAAGGAGAAGAGCTGAAGAACTTGAAGAGGACTACTGCCCCTTTTTCTGTGATCGTGCTTTTCTGGGTTGGCCTGCAATTGCTGCTTCTGCCTGAAAGAGGACAAAGACTGGGCTTTGAGATATGTTCCTGCTTGTGAATTGTCTCCAAGGGTTTGGATTGAGCTTGGCTCCTGTTTTGAAGTCTTAGGGCCATCAAAAACGTCCTCTACCCACACTTGGACTCCCTGCTGAGACTCCTATCCTGCCAAGTGGTGCCCTATCCAGTCTCTGAGTGCTTGAAAGGTGATGCTGGTGGAATCAAGACTGAAATCCACGCATAGGAGCCATGCGGGGAAATATTTAGCACACAACCTGCAACGTAGCTGTAAAAACGATCCACCACGTGTATTGCAGCTGAGAAATTGACACACCACCTGCATTGCGGCTGGGAAATCGACACAAGCCCCATGCAGCATGGTTCCTCATCACCGTGTGGCTGGATTTTGCATGCATTGTCACTGGGCATCAAAGTCAAAGTGAACCTGCCCGGACCTGAGGTGCCCACCCGGAAGTTGAGGCATTGCTCTCTTGTGGGGGAGAAAAACGATGCATCGCCTACCCGACAGGAGAAGAAACAGTGCACGGCCTCACTTGTGAGTAAGGAATTGAGACATTGCTGGCTTTTCTGATGCATGCTTCCCTGTGCAGCTTTATTTTTTATGCAAACCATGTACTTTGTGTAACATCAACACATCCATTGTTTTCTATAGAGTAAGACTCTTTAGTCTTAAAAAATCATAGCGTTACTTTTGTATATTTGATTTTTGACGTTTTGATCTTGTTTGATTTAGATAAATATTGGCTATTTTCTAAACTGGTGTATTCTCAAGTTTGTAGTGTTTTCACTGTATTACTGTGTGTTTTGGTACAAATACTTTACACATTGCCCAAGGGTTTGAGTTTGGTTTATCCTAAGTGTGTATGTCCCTTACCCTGAATAGAGTGAGGGTCCCTGCTTGGACAGAGTGCACAGAAACCCAATTTCTAACACTTCCATTTCGGGTAGATGCTTGCCACAAACTCTAAGAATCCCACTCCTACCAAAGAAAAAGGGCGACGGTCCACCTCTAACATTTTTGTCAGCTTCCAAATTTACAAACATGCCATTGAGTGGTTGTGGTAGTAGGGCCCCGCTTCCATAAACGTGCCTGTAATTGTAGCCTGGATTTTCATCTTTTGTTGGGCTAGAGGTGCTGGTTAATTTTGAGATGTAGGCGGTGGTAGATTCAATGTGCGTCGAGGTGAAGTCACCATATGCCCTGCTTTTTCCATCTCACTCTGAGTCTTCCTGTGCCATTGGGGGGTCACTGACGTGGGTGATTCTGGCACACTGCTGGGGATAGGGTTGCTTTGCATGAGGATGTCACCCTCTTCTTCCTCACCTTCCACTATTATTTGACCAGTTGTAGGTGATGTTTCCCAACTCTCCTCACCTTCACCAATGCAACCACGTTCAGCTATTTTTTTTAAGGCGCTCATCCCACTGGATTGCGTGATGTTTGTTCATATGGGTCATCTGGCCTCCAGTACCATAATGTGATCCAGGCTTACCATGACGAATACTCACATGGCAAATGGAGCATATCTGCAATATTCTCCTCATGTTTGCTAATCACAAAATAGACCCAAAATGGGGAGGATTACTTTCTTACTGGTCCACTGCCAATGCCTGGAGAAGAACTAGAGGTAGATGGGTGTGTTGATTGCTTCTCTGCAGTGCGTACTTCTACTGACGGACCGGTCGATGCAGGTCTTTGTTGGGGCCTTACAAATATGGGAGCTGGTGGTGCTGCCTGTGTCACACCCCTCAGAGCAGGTTGGATAGTAATGTCGGACTCCTCTGTGCCAGCTTCCACAATGACTGACTCGTCATCATCATCCTCCTCTTCATCATCCCCTTCCATAATGCAAAGGCTTTCAGGAGCTTTTCTCTTCCCTTTCCTTTCCTGGCGTCTCCTGGACTCTGACGGGGTCCACTCCATGTCCCTATCATCGTCATCAGAAGTGGTGCTTATAGAAGATGGTGGAGTAGTACTCTTCCTTTTTCTTGCAAAGAGATCTGGTACCCATTGATTCTAAAAGAGGAGGTTCTTGCTTGGCAGGAAGCTCAATCTTCTGGTCTATTGCTGGCTGCGACTGCTATCCACTTTGTTCTGTTTACTGAAACAATTGGGTACAACTTTGCGAAAGGGACAAATCCAATTCAACGTTCTTGCTCGTCGGCGTTGCCATGATTGCAGTGGCTGCCTCACTGACAGACATGATCTTGGGTTTAGGTTGGGGTGGTGCTGTTGAGGTTCCTCCCCAGGAGGCCAGTGTGGCTGGCACAAGTCTCCTAAAAAAGGTTGTGGTTGGCACACCACTGATGATAAGCTGCTTTTTCTCACTGCCCACTTTCTTGGAAGTAACTTTCTTTGGGGCCATCTAAAGCTTAAGTTGGCAGTGGCACTAAGATGCACAAACAGAAGAGTTTGGATGATTGAGGTAACTGTAAGGCTTTCATTATGGCATTACTGTGGGTGAAGTGAGGTCTCTTCTCTTGTGCACCTAAAAGCAGCCAAGCAAGAAAAACATGTATATAGTGAAATGTGGCACTGTTGCAGGTTGACATAGTACAGACAAATGCAATTTTAGTGTTGTTGGTTACTTATGTAATAAATATCAATTTAATCAAACATAGTAAAGTCAAACCACACCATAAAATTTCATTTCAAACCAGGCAGCACAACATGCAGATGTAGCTCTTTGCTTTATCTACATCTGTTTTAAAGGAAACATCTGGGGTAGTCAGAGAGTGGTGCATGGCTAAATGGAATAATCCTTTGAAAAACCTATGGCGGCAAGGTGGGGAAATGGAATAATCATTAAATGAATGAATTATGCAGCTTATTTGTCTGCAGTGCTCCACATCCAAGGTGTCAATGAGGAAATTAAATTATTATACACCTAAAGAAACCAAATGCTGTAGTGCGGCTGTGCACCTTTGATGGATGGATGGATGGAGGAATGGATGTGGATGGATGGATCAAGGCAAAATACAGAATTAAATAAAAGTAAAATAAAAAATTAACAAATTAATAAAAACAATCAAAATTAAAAAACTAAAATTAAAATTAAAATAAAACAAGATTTTTTTTAAAAATGTTAATTAAAATAGAAAGTTAAAGTGAAAAACTAAAATAATTATAAACAAAATTTAAATGAAAAGATGAAATACAAAATTGATTTAAAAATAATAGAATAAAAATTTAAAATAAAAAAATGAAATAGAAAATAAAAATGTAAATTAAAATATAACCTTAAAATATACAGAGGATAAATAATTAATGATGTCTGTATGTAAGCCTACTGCAAAGACACACTGGCTGAATATAAAAAATGGCAGCCAGTCACATGGTAAAACAACAAGGAGCAAGGAGGCATGCCAAACAAAGAACACATGCAAGCCCAGGGCAAAGAGACACTTTCTGGATAGACAAAATGGCCACATGGTCAAACAACAAGGAGCAAGGAGGCATGGGGAGCAAAGCAAGAACATATGCAAGCCTATGGCAATGGAACACTGTCTGCATGCACAAAATGACTGCCATCCACATGTCAAACTACAACAACAAAGAGCAAGGAGAACAAAGAAGAACACATACAAGCCTATGACAAAGTCACACTGCCTGGGAGCAGAAAATGTCTGCCAGCCAAATGGTCAAATAACAACTGTGAACAATGCAGCATGGAGAACAAAGAACACATGCAAGCCTATGGACATAGACTACACAAAATGGCCCGGCCACACAGCATGGAGAACAAAGTCAAATGGTGGACGATGACACATACACACACAAACACACACTGGCCTTAAGGAGGCATTAACCCATTAACCTAGGAATGCAAAATATGAAAATCAACTGAGCAATAAAAAATTCACACAACAGTACACACATCCTCCTGTTGCATGAAATATTGCCACAACATATACCTTTTTTGCAAAAAAAATGAAATGCAAAAAATAACCAACATTTTGTATTTTAATACAATGCCATTCATGCCCTCAATGTAGTTTTAAAAGCATATGCAATTTATTTTTTTCATGCACTGATGACTACTAGTGCTGGGCCTTCTGGCTATGTGGCTCTTTGGAAATGTAGGCCACAAAGTAAAATAATATTGCAAATGTTACAAACATGTAGAAAAGGACAGGTTCTGAGCTGTGGAACAAGTTTCCTTTACAAAGGAAGAAAAATCAGTTGAATGCAAAATAAATATTAACTAGGCCCATTCCTAAACTCCAGGCCACCAACTATGACAACATTTTTAAAATCAAATTAAAGTACAAAGAAATACTGGGGTGTGCCCAAGCAAACAAACAACAAACTTATACACGTTTTTAAACGTACTTGTGTGATTTCACAAAAACAAAAGGGCATATTTAAGGAAAGTGGAACTACACCTAGTGCAGCACCACTTTCCTTGCGCCACTCAGCGCCCCCCTACCTCCACCATGTGTGTGCTGTATCTAAGATATAGAGCACCATGGCACAGGGTACGGGCCAATAGCATAATTTTTATTGACACTATTGATGTACTCCACGGGAGTATCCCCAAAATATTGGTGCTACTCCTGCAGAGTACATAGGGGCCCTTTATAAAAAATGAAAGCCCCCATTTAAGGCCTGCTCTGAGCAGGTGTTAAAACTGCCATAAAAGTGATGCAAGGAAATCTGTTAAATTTCCTTGCGCCATTTTTCTGGCCACCCAAACGGGGGAATGCCCCCTTTGCATACATTATGCCTGGAGCAGGCATTAAGTAGCTCAAAGGGTCACAAAGTGGCACAATGCATGCATTGCGCACCTTTGTAATTATGGTGCAAGTGTTTTGGCCTTCGTGGGCCACATTAGCGTAAAAAAAACTTAAGTTAATGTGGGGCAAGATGGCGCTATGGGCATATAAATATGCCACAATGTCCTTAAATCCAAAGGTATATCCAGGAGACCAAAAGAGGGATCCTTTCACCTTAAAATCCAATTGAAAAGTGACCAGGAGATGGACAAAGCACTGGCAGGAGCCTGCTAGACAGGAACTGGAAGTTGGGGTCTCTGGACACTTCCTTTCTATTTGAAAAAAAGAAAAAAGGCTGCTCACACTATAGAACAACTTGAAGGGGCTATTGGAGAGGACAATCCATTCAAAACACACTTTTTTGCTAGATTTGCTAGATTTAGATGTATCGTGAATAGAGAATTTACTCCAAGTGCGCAAGCTGGACTATTTTGGCTGCTGTTGCAGCCGGAAGCTGCACGAGTAAACATGAAGTCTTGCGTATACAGCTGAAAACAGCACAATCGAATGCAAAGGCTCACGCTTGCTCGCTAGCAGCCCGGGGGTATCGTGGCACTCACTACAGAGCACAAAACCCAACCTCACGTACACAAATGATCTCCAACCTGTGCCGGATTATGGAATTCGGGTACTTCATGCTACTCCGTGTAGCACAAAGTGCCCGAATTCCACAAACTCACTGGCAGAGCAGAGTCCTATGCCCGGGTCTAATCAAAAATATATGATTCCATCTGCAGGTAACAGAAATCCCCATAATCATACTGAGCATGAAATTGCATTCCTTTTAATCACTTGAATCCTGCCACATAATGAGAGGTCAATTTGTGACTTGCGTGCAAACTTATTCAATGTTCTTCTAAGGGACATTACCGTCTATAATTATATCCAATCACTTATCAACAATAAACCAAAATGCCAATGTCTATGAAATAGCAATATCACATACCCCCAAGCATGCCTTTGTACTAACATGAGACTTAAGGAGAGCTTTACACTTAGTCCACTTCACTGTGGGTGGTGACCTCCACTCCATTGGCAGGGTTAAGAGAGTTTTTGGCAATCTACACTCCGCACTCTGCTTAGAGCATGGAGTTCAGCTAAAAACTCCACTAGCCCCTGCAATGGAGTGGAGCTCACCGCGTGCGCACTGAAGCCCAGTTATAGGCCACACAGAGCAAGCACAGACAGTCTGGGCTTGCACTTTGAGACCCATAACTGGACTGCAGTGCATACTCAGTGCAAAGAAGAAAGCGGCAGCAGCTGGGCATGGCCGCGGAGCTGCTGCTGAGGGGCTACACCGGCCTCAGCTCTGGATCCAGGTCTCCCTCCTTTCCCTGTCATCTGCCTGGGAGCAAGAGCCAGACCACTTGCAACGGGGACCCACCTGGACCTAGGTAAGTCCTCGTTTCTCTTTCCCTTCTGTGTGCACAGGAGGGCCAGCACTGGGCATGGACAAGATTTGCTTATGAGGGGGGTCTGTGTTGCGAAAAAAGGAAACTTGCCATCAGAACTCCACTTGAAAAGAACCTGTCTCCCGAGAGTCCCTGGGAAAGGAAGTGGCGTTATGGGGGTACAGTACTGAGGCCAGCAGGGAGAGCTGGAGACTGGGGTAGCATCAGGCTGCTGGAGGTGAGCTGGTTTGCTGCTACTAGTTCTAGGCCCTAAACAAAGGGTGATCTGAGGCTGTGTGTAAGTGTAGAGGAAGTGATTGCAAGGCTGGTGCAAGACAGGGGGCAAGAGAGCTGGAGACCAGGGGGGCATCAGGCTGCTGTAGGTGAGCTAGTTTGCTGCTACTAGTGCTAGGCCCTAAAGAAAGGGTGATCTGAGGCTGTGTGTGAGTGCAGAAGAAGTGATTGCAAGGCTGTTGCAAGAAGGGCATTTATACCTTTGGTGGTGAAAAGAGTGTTATGGAAGAATTTCTAATTCTCCAGACAGTCAATCAATGAATCAATCAATCCGGGATTTGTAAAGCGCACTACTCACCCGTGAGGGTCTCAAGGCGCTGAGGAGGGGAGGAGGGGAAGGTGGGAGGGGGAGGTGCTGCTACTGCTTAAACAGCCAGGTCTTGAGACGTTTCCTGAAGGAAAGGAGGTCTTTGGTCTGGCGCAGGTGGGTGTGAAGAGTGTTCCATGTTTTGGCAGCGAGGTGCAAGAATGATCTACCGCTTGTAGTTCTGCTGACATGTGGGACGGTTACGAGGGCGAGGTCGGTGGAGCGGAGATGCCGGGTCGGGGTGTAGAAGGAGAGTCGTCTGTTGAGGTATTCTGGTCTGGTGTTGTGCAGTGCTTTGTGAGCATGGGTGAGGAGTTTGAAGTTGATTCTCTTGTTGACTGGGAGCCAGTGCAGGTTTTTCAGGTGGTCTGTGACATGGCAGTGCCGGGGATGTCCAGAATGAGGCGTGTGGAGGCTTTCTGGATGCGTTGCAGCCTCTTCTGGAGTTTGGCCATGGTTCCTGCGTAGAGGGCATTGGCGTAGTCCAGCCTGCTGCTTACGAGGGCTTGGGTGACTGTTCTGGTTTCGGTGGGTATCCATTTGTTGATCTTGTGGAGCATGCGGAGGGTGTTGAAGCAGGAGGAGGAGATGGCTTTGACTTGCTGGGTCATGGATAGTGAGGGGTCCAAGATGAATCCTAGGTTGCTTGCGTGGTTGGTGGGAGTCAGAGCGCGTCAGAGAGTGGCAGGCCACCAGGAATCATCCCATGCAGAGGGGGTGGAGCCGAAGATGAGGACTTCCGTCTTGTCAGAATTGAGTTTGAGGCAGCTGCTCTTCTTCCATTCTGCGATGGTCTTCACTCCTTCGTGGAGGTAGGTCTTGGTGGAGTCCTTGGCGAGGGAGAGGATCAGCTGGGTGTCGTTGACCTGTGAGATGATGTTGAGGATGTGGGATCGGGCAATGTTAGCGAGTGGGGCGGGCTGAGGGATGAACCCTGGGGTACGCTGCAGATGATTTCGGTGGCCTCAGAGCAGAATGGGGAGGCGGACTCTCTGGATTCTGCTGGTGAGAAAGGAGGTTACCCAGTCCAGGGCTCTGTCACGGATTCCAGCATTGCTGAGGCGTGAGCATAGGGTGTGGTGGCAGACGGTGTTGAACGCGGCCGAGAGGTCCTGGAGGATGAGGGCTGCGGTTGCGGCGCTGTCCAGTATGGTTCTGATGTCGTCGGTGGCGGCGATGAGGGTGGTTTCAGTGCTGTGGTTGCTGCAGAATTCAGATTGGGAAGGGTCCAGGGTGCGGTTCTCCTCTGGGAAGCGGTTTAGTTGTCTGATGACAACCTTCCCGATTACTTTTGCCGGGAAGGGGAGCAGGGAGATAGGCTCGAAGTTCTTGAGGTCCTTTGGGTTCACCTTGGATTTTTTGAGGAGGGTGTTGATCTCAACGTGTTTCCTGCTCTCCGGGAAGGTGGTGGACTCAAAGGAGCTATTGATGATCTTCCGTACTTGGAGTGCAATGATGGAGCTTGCTTTGTTGAGGATGTGGTGAGGGCAGGGGTCAAATGGAGAGCCAGAGTGGATGGTGTTCATGATTTTGATGGTGTTGTTGTCTCTGACGGGGGTCCAGGAGAGCAGGAGGTTGGTCGGAGGTGAATCTGTGGTGTTCATGGTTGCCGGGAGTCTGGGTGCGGAAGCTGTTGTGGATGTCTGCAATCTTGCGGTGGAAGTAGGAGGCTAGGGAGCAGCAGAGGTCTTGGCATGGTGGGATGTCGTTGGTGTTGGAGCTGGGGTTGGGGAGTTCCTTCATGACGTTGAAGAGCTCCTTGTGGCTGTGTGCGTTGTTTTGATTCGGTTTTTGAAGGCGGTTCTTTTGCCGGCTCGGATGAGTTAGTGGTGTCTGCGGATGGTGTTTTTGAAGGCTGTGTGTTTGTCCGGAGCCTGATCTTGGCGCCACATTCTTTTGAGTCTTCGGCAGCTTTGCTTAGATTCATGCAGGTCAGCAATAAACCAGAAGGCCTTTCTGTCAGTGCATCTATTGGAGGGGTTCGTGATTGGGGTGGGAGTATTGGCACATGTGTTGACCCATTGCCTGAAGTTGCAGGCAGCTGCATTAGTCTCTGTGGTGTCGATGGGTGGGTGGCAAATTTGCGGCATAGGGCAGTCATTATACTGCATGTTTAGTGCTTAATATTCTGGCAATGACACAACTGGTCTAATTTCGGATTCAGTTTCACTAAGGCCAAATGTCTGACCAGGATCTTTCTCCACACTGCCTTCCCAGCTGTCCAATACAGTATTGAGGACATTGAGCCTTCATTGACATGAAGTAACTGAGAATTTGCATTAGCTAACTTATGCTTGTGTGTTGACATTTGTAACATAGCCAATACAGCAATGTGGTCACAATCAAGTCAAATCGTATCAGAGTGTGGTCAGGGATTTCCCCTCCAAGTACACTCACAGGGAGAGATCAGGGAGGACTGATCGATAAGCAAAAAATAATTCATGCATGAGCTGGTGCCCTGCATACATAAAAAATATGTAGTGCTCCTCTGGGAGTAGTAGCTGCCATATATTAATTAAAGCATGATCACTTATGATATTACTGGGCATAGCAATATCATTTTTATTGATCCTGTTGTGGGGTCCTGTTATGTCTGATAACGGATTTATAGCCAAGTTCCAGTGTCAACCCAATCCTACAAAGTCTTTCCAAAATCAGAGCACAACCTTGGCAATTGGCATAAAAAAGATATTTGTCAGAACTGGGTTTCTTCAGTGAGTCAATCATTTATAACATGTTCAGAAACAACATAACTGTCATTGGGCTCAGTCCAAATCCTGAGGATCCTGTGAGGCAAAAATGTGTGGATAATAATACAAATCACACATTTTTTAGATGTTTCTGAAAGCAGGCACATGGGAGTTCAGGTCTGCCCTGGTACAACTGCTGCTGATGACTAAACCCATGTAACCCATTTGAGCCTGTCCAATTAAGACTGCAATAAGTCTTCTGAAGTAGAGCAATAAGGAGTCTGTCAATGGACACTGTGGGTTAGAGTCACATTTCTGATATACCCCTGGGGTGATAATTGCTGGATATTGTCAAACACCAGGTCAGATGTTCTCAAATAGAATACAACTCCTCCTGGAGAGAAACAGAGTAGAGGGTAACTCTGTCAAACAAAGAAACATAGGGAATCCTGGTTGCTCCAGGAACCCTGTGACCTTGGCATTCATCCGCTAGTTGAACCCATTTTGGTCACATTTATCTCAAGGTGAGAGCAGTACCATGGGTGGGAGTGTACAGCAAGATGAGAAGGCCCCCTGTTTCGCAAATAATGAATTTCATGTTATCCCTAAGAGTAAAGGAAAGCATTTGAACCAACTACTTGCCTAGAACAGTCTCAGACCTTATTATATAGGGACATGCTAAACAGAAGAGCACCTCAGGGTCCTATTGTTCAACATATTTACAATTCAGTACCAGACAAAACACATATGAGAATAGGAAGTTCTCTGATTTGGAGCAAATGTCATTAATAACAAGTCAAAAGGTTCAAAATTAGTAAACAACATGAGTACATCACCCAAGGGAATTTTATGTAGATTCCAATTGCAAACAATTCAAGTACCTGATTTTGAGGCCTTGTAAACTAAAAAAGTATCACCAGTGGAATGCATTTGAAGGGGTCCTAAACTTATTTTGCTTTTTAGCAATGGCAATCTGAGGTGGTCTCTCCTTTTTCTAAATCCAGTGAGAAACTCTGTTAGAAGTGAGACCTCCCTGGCCCTTGTCCATGTTCCGGAAGGCATCCTGGTCTTTAAGATGTTAAATTCTCTGTCATGATAAACAGTGAAATCTCCATCGACCTAGAATCCAGAGAGTCCAATACTTTTTCCAGTATTCTAGTTCATTATATTTGTTGGTCTTTACATTGTGGTGATTCAACAAGCCACGTTTGGTGTGCTGATTTCGTAGTTCGGTTAGAGGGCAAATACTGTTTTCCTCAAATCATTCATATCACTAGAGTAGTAATCTGAGACATGTACAAGGTGGCCATCCATCACAAAAGATCAATTCTGTTTCTTATAATTGTAAATGTATTTATATTGTGCTTACTACCCTTGAAGAAGTGCTTTTTGGTGAGTTTCATGCTACTCTGGAACCCGAAGTGGATTAGTAATGGATTAGTATAGTGAAATATAAGTTTTTAATTTGAGCGGTGGACATGCTAGTTTGTTAGTTTGATTGAAAAGGATAAAAGGGGGATAGAGGGGGAACTAGAAAGTGTTATTGGGAGATCATAGTAGCAAAATGAGGTTTGGGATGAGTCAAAGGAGGGAGAGGGAAAGAGTCTAGAAAGAGCTATTAGGGAGATCATAATAGTAAAATGAGGTTTGGGGTGAGTCATAGGAGGGATAGGGGAGGGAAGAGTCTAGGAAGGGTCACTAGGAAGAACATAGCAGTAAACAAGGCATGGGATGAGTCAAAAGAGGGATAGAGGAGTGAAGCGTCTAGAATGTGTTGTTTGGGAGATCATAGTAATAAAATGAGGTTTGAAATGAGTCAAAAGAGAGAGAGGAGGAAAGAGTCTAGTAGAGGTTATGAAAAAGATCATAGTAGTACAATGATGCTTGGCATAAGTCGGAGAGTGAATTTAGAGGATATAATTTAAAGAGGTATAAGATGAGACAGATTACTGAATTGAAGAGAGTTGAAGGACTCCCCACAGTAGAAGTAAATTAATAAATGTAGAGACATCTAACCACATAGGAAGGTATACACGTATATGTAAAATAATAATGAGATATAGTGTTGTAATATATAATGTCTCACATGTACATCTATAGATAAATAACTAATATATTGGTGCATTTTTATTATTTGTTTTGGAAAGTTTGTTTTTATTTATTTATATTTGTTTACATGTATTTTATATTCCCCCAATAAGAGAGACCCATAAGCATTTAATGAAATAAGCTATATGTAAGCTATGCAGTGACCTATATTATGTTAAGCATAGTAAGTAATATAAACACACATATATATATATATATATATATATATATATATATATATATATATATATGTGATCAAGATCTTTGCAGTTGAAATGCGCTGTGTGGTGGAGGCACTCACACTGTGTTGAATAAATGAGCTTGGAAAACATGCTTCCTGGAGTGCAATGGTTTATTCTCTTGTTGGATTATGGATTGGAGTTTGGCCGTTAACTGCCGCATTGACACTGGCAGCAACAGCAGGCAGGCTGAGGTACGGCCTTTTGCTGAGGAAATATAAATATATACATTTATAGTTAGAGTTTGTTCGCGTAACTATAACTTGCACTCTAAGATAACTGTATCACGCGCCCTTGCCATGTACAGTTTTCTTATCAATAATTTTATCGTAAATGTTGCAGTGATAATATCAAAGATGCCAAACAAGATCTCATCAATGATATAATAAGTGGAGTAATTAGCTGTGCATGGTGAAGGCGCGAGTTATAGTTACCTGTAGCCTCTGTTGTTTTCAGTGAATTTCTACGTTTTTTTTAACATAAAGTAATATTAATTACTATAGGTTATTACAACTCTGCCACACACGTCTATAAGTGGGTCTGAGTGAGGGGAATGAATGTCTGAGTGGGTGTGTTAGTGGGTGGATGAATCTCTGAGTGTATGAATGAATGAATGAATTTGTGTATGAAGGAGTCTGTGGTTTTTCTTTCAAATTCTTTCAAAATCGCAAATATTTTGTAAATAATTTGTGAACATTTGTGAAAATTAATGAATATCATGCACGGTGATACAAAATTATTTTAAACCCATAATTTGCCTCTAAAACACACTTATATCTCATCTGTGGGGTCAGGGTACCTTCACCCTGACCCCTTATGCCACAATCAATCAACATTTTCACCCCTGGGGACCGTGTCGCATGAAATAAAATGGCGGCTGCAACTTTCTAGTTAGGTTGTGGTCAGCCAATTACCTTGCTTCTTTTTGCATGCGCATTTGCAAAAATGCACAAATTTCCAAACAATAGTCACAAAATAATCACAAAGTCGCTGCGGCCAGAGATATACATATTTGGATTTCCCTAAATTTCTCAAAAAATACTGAACAGATTTACACCAAATAAGCGAAAGTACAATCTGTGTACTGAGAGCAGTTCAGGCTGTAGTCATGTCTATATATCCTATGGGAATTAACATGAGAAACACAACTTTTTTGACACCCCCTTTTTCCCAGCCCCCGTTTGACGGATCACCCCAAACCTATCTGTGCACAACAAAAATCACTGTTACACTTTTTTTGAAGATTCATTAAATGATGCCAAAGATATAGTCAGGTCAAAAAACGCTTTTTCATGGCAATATGGTCCTAACTATAACTACCTAGTGGCGACCGCCATTGTTAATATCTATATATATACATACACACAGACATATGCTGTCAATTTGTGATTTGGGTGCTTGAAGCATGTTAATGCATCAACACACATGCTATTATCAGCCTAGGTCTAGCAGTTTGAGTCGTGGTACGTGACCAAATTCAGTTGACCTTCTTAAGTACCAGAGGGTCTTGAAAGTGAGCATTCCATAGTTCAGGGAGTAATGTAGTCAAGGCTTCTTTCTCTGGCTTCTCATGAATGCCACAAAAACAGGTTTTATACAACAGTCTTCTAAAGGTACTCTGACAAAATGCTGTATAAAAATATAATGGTTCACAAATATTGTGTCAAAAAATATTGCAATGTCAAAAATATTGTGGGACAGAATATAGAAGGTATGAATAAATTATTCTTATTTATTTAATATTGTTTTTAAACAAAGTTGTATATATATATATTTTTTTAATAGTTGTATAGGGGGCGGAGCCAGGATTGCGGCAAGGTAAGAGCGCCGTGGTGGAGCTCCGCCGTCACGATAAGGCAGTGAGCGGCGGGATCCACCTAGAGCACCCACCGTACTACGTGAGCATCGGCTGGGGCCCCGTGAGTGAGGGAGAATCCCTCTGGGGACCAGAGGAGCCCTCAGAGTGGCAGAGTGGCATGTTGTGAGTCACGGCCCCAACCAAGATGGCGGCCACGTGAGACCTGGAGCGACGGAGCAGATAGGCCAGCTCCAGAAGGGGTGAGTGAGCCCCACAGGGACCCCACCCTGCCCTGCAGACGACTGGGGAAGTGAGCTTGCCTCCCTTTCGGGTTGCTGGGGGAAGAAAGGACGGCTGACGGCGACTCTGCACAGCAGCCGGCCTGGACTTGGTGGTAGGCCTGCCTGCTCGCTGGTGGAAGGAAAGCTGAGAACGAGCCTCGTGGGCCGATTTTGGGATCCGAGAGACCCGCAGGGAGGGGCCACCTGGAGGTGCTGAGCACTGCAGCAACACACAGAGAGGACTGAAGACAGAGGGCAACATTTGAGACAACAGCTGGTCTGCAATACAGCCCGTATAAGGCAGCTCAGAGGTACAGTGAGCGTGGGCCTGCCTGGGGGGAGCCAACCTGAATATTTGTGTGAGGGACCAGACACAGAGGAGAACCGGACAATAGCTGTAAGGTATGAAGAAAGCCCACTGGAGAAGAGACAGGTAAGGATGTGACTGGGCCCTCTTAAAAGAGCACATACACACCAGCTGAATCACACAGTCAAAGGCATCCACAACTCCTGAGGCACTGAGGAGACACTCCTGGAGCTCAGTGGAATGGAATAATGGGCCAACCTCTCCCCACCCGGCCACCTGAGGCCCAAGCCCCCGAGGAGAGCCCACGGGGTAGAGGGACTGAACATCCTAAGCGTAATCGTATATGAAAGGAAAAGTCTGGAGTAGCATTCAGGGTGGAAGTTGCACAAACTCCCTCTAAGTGACCTCATCCGTATGGAAGGAATAATGACAACACAATGGCAAAGTAAAAAGGAAGGCAACTTGAAGGAGCTCTTCGCGAAGAGGTGGGAGCACACCCTGGGAGGGGCGTCAGGTGATAACAGACCCAATGCCGACGAGTAGGTGGAAGAAGACACAACCCTAATAACAAAGTCATATCTGGAGCATTTGTTCGGCGTGGCGACCTTGCTATTCTTAGACAGAATATTGCCACCACATCTAAAGACCTCAGAAGGGAAGTAGTTGAACTGAACAGAGAATGGACACGGTGGAATGCTCCCATGAGCACAGGCAAAAGAACTGGACTACCACAGACAGGAAATCCTCTCACTTTAAGAGAGCAATCGTGAACTGCTACATCGGCTGGAAGATCTCGAGAACAGGCAGCGCAGCTCCAACATACGTGTAAAGGGGTTCCCATGAAGGCAACACCTGGGCCACTGGAAGACTTTGTGATACGCTTGTTTCGGCATTTTGCCCTGGCACTCAAAGACCAAGAGATAATCCTGGACCGCATGCACAGAGTGGGCCAACCGTTTCAGGCCCCGGGTCAGGCACAGGACATACTCAGGCGTCTTCATTACTACAAACAAAAAGAACAAATCCTTGCACCAGTTTGTGATTAGAGTATAATCAACTTTGAGGGCCACAAAATATACTTACGTCAAGATCTCTCACCATTAACGATGCAATGCCAATGAACGCTGTGACCCATCACCAGCCTGCCCCAGGAGAAGGTAATTCGATACAAATGGTGTCACCCCTTCAAACTGCAATTCATTGGGCTAAATGAACTGCACTTTATTAGACACTGGAAGAAGAAGAATCTCTACCAGACATGAATGCTCTGAGTCGGCTCCCCCATGAAGATCCAGATCGACCACCACAAGAGGAAGCAGTGGGGCCAGAACTCAAGACTCAACAACGTAACAGTAGAGTCCATAAACCAACTGGCAAAGAAAGCAAGAGGGAGAGAGGGAACCTACTGCACAGCCTATGGCATCAGGACTGCACCTCCAACACTGAAGTAGAAACATGAGGCTAAATGGAGGGGACAAACATGGAGGGGGTGAGAGGGCGACATGGATGAGAAGCCGACCCGTCTCACCTTTTCGCTGTCTCTTCGCTTGGGCCCATACGATGGGAAATCAGGCTCAATGGACAGACGCATACCGTTACTCAGGAACAATGCAGGTGGACAGACGAAATGACGGTGGAGTCTCCACAAGGTAGATAAAGAGGAGATGAGAAATTACCTGGTGCATGAAGAGGCCCCCCCCCCCCCAACGGACACAGTGTAGCTCCCAGGCCGTGAGCTAAGTTAATGTTTGTTTCTTGGTTTGTATTGTTTCCTGTTTTGTTACTTAACCAAACTGCATTGTATTGTTGGACTCTGGGAAGAACACCACTAACCACCACTTTCTTTAAGCGCAGGCCATACACCCAAGGCAACCCCATCCTAAATATTCCTACACACATGAATGTCCTTTGAACTAATTAGCCTCAATGTTTGAGGCCTCAATGCTCCAGTGAAGCGGTGAGCCCTTCTCTCATACCACAGGGAATCTAAATGTGACATATGCTTTCTACAAGAGACGCATTTACTGCGAGCAGACTAGAAGAGGCTGAAATTCTGCTGGTTCGACCATCAGGTCTACTCCTTGGGAGCGGGGAAGCAGAGAGGAGTGGCAATATTATTGGCCACACACTTCCCCTGGAAAGTGGTGGGCACCCAGGCAGAGAGCAAAGGCAGGCTTATCTCCTTACACATAGTAATCCATGGGTACAACATAACTGTGGCATGTATATACGGGCCTAATGAGAGAAAGGAGGGGTTCTTCCAGGAGGCCATCGGACAAGTGCTCACGACAAATGACACTGACATCCTTATAGGGGGTGACTTTAATGTGGTTTCTGACACTCTCACGGACAGATCCGCACAACGCTATGGGCAGAAGGGAGCATATTCGGTGGGTTTTTGACACTGGTTGCAGGAAGGGGGCCTAACAGAAGTATGGCGCACTCATAACCCAACATGATGGGAGTACACATTTTTCTCAGCTGCACATCAGACATATGCAAGACTTGACCTCTTCCTGACCTCACCCAGCCTTCTACACGCAGTCACACAGACCATAATTGGAGTGGCTGCCCTCTCCGATCACACCCCAATTACACTGAAATTCACAGTATCAGCCCCGAGACACAGCATGAGGTTGTGAAGACTCAACACTAAGCTCCTTAGTCATGCAGAGGTGTGCACGGAAATAAGAGATAGGATTACTTCTTACTTAGCCCTTAATGACATACCAGAGATTTCAGTGGTCAGGGTAAAGGAAGCACTAAAGGATCTGGTGAGGGGTCATTTTATAGCCCTCGCAGCATGTGCTGACACCCTTTGAAAGGAGATGCGCCATCAGTTAGAAGCACTGGTAAAAGAATTGGAAGAAATACACGGAGGGGTGGGCACCGGGGAGACACGACGCCTGCTGGGGGTGGTGCGTAAAGAATTAAGGAACTTAGATATATAAGCAGTAGAGCATGCCGTGTTACGCACAAAGCAGATGTACTATGTTGTGGGGGAACAAAGCGGGACAACTACTGGCCCACAAGCTACGGGCTCAGGCAGTGCAACGTTGGGTAACTGAGATCCAAAACAAAATGAGGGAGGCCGTCACAGCAGATGGGTTACCTCTGTAGGAATTTGAGGAATTCTATGCCTACCTTTATACACACACATGGGGAGGGATGTAGAGGCAATCATAGGCTTTTTAGATGAGATCCCCCTGATCCGGCTCCCAAAAGCAGCAGCTAACGCACTTGACACCGACATTACCCCTACTGAAGTTTTACCAGCCATACGACGCCGCCCGGTGGGGAAGGATCCAGGACAAGATGGGTTTGGACCAGAATTCAATAAACTATTTGGGGACCTCCTGGCGCCCATACTGACACGACTTTTCAATAATTTTGCAGACACTGGAACACTTACCCCCTTGACGCAATTGGGAACGATCGCAATCATTCCAAAGAATGGACGAGACCCAGCCCTCTGCTCCTCATATAGGCCTATCACGTTATTGAACGTGGACGTGAAACTCTTCAGTAAAGCCGCAGTCAGAAAACCGGGGCCGGCGGTTTCCCGCCGTTTTTGCCCCGGCTGGGCGAATCCGCCAGGGCAGCACTGCAAGCAGCGCTGCCCTGGGGATTCTGACCCCCTTACCGCCAGCCTGTTTCTGGCGGTTTTCACCACCAGGAAGAGGCTGGCGGTAAGGGGAGTCCTGGGGCCCCTGGGGGCCCCTGCACTGCTCATGCCACTGGCATGGGCAGTGCAGGGGCCCCCTAACAGGGCCCCATGAAGCTTTTCACTGTCTGCCTAGCAGACAGTAAAAAGCGTGACGGGTGCAACTGCACCCGTCGCACCGCCGCAACACCGCCAGCTCCATTCGGAGCCGGCTCCTGTGTTGCGGCCCCCATTCCCGCTGGGCCGGCCGGCGCTAACTTGGTTAGCGCCCACTGGCCCAGCGGGAATGTCGGAATGCGGGAAGCGGTATTTTGGCCGCATGGCGGCCAAATGCCGGTTCCCGCCTGGCGGGCGGCACAGTCGGAATGAGGGCCTCAATCCTTACATGCAGGGGCTAATGGACCCTGACCGGACTGGGTTTATCCCGGAGAGGACTTGTGCTGATAACACTAAACGGCTGTGCCACCTTCTGGATTAAGTGCAACGAGCCCACATACCAACATCTCTATTGCTGTCACTTGACACAGAGCAGGCCTTTGACTGAGTTCACTGGGACTTTCTGTTTGCGGTCCTACCCTGCTATGGTCTAGGACCAAGATTTTGCAAATGGGTGTGGTGTAATTACACCTCCCCCTAGCTAGAGTGAGCATGAATGGGGGCCTATCTGCCATCTTCCCCATAACCAGAGGGACCAGGTAGGGCTTTCCACTATCGCTCTTGGTGTTTGCCCTATTCATGGAGCCCTTTGCAGAACCCATACGGCTCAATCAGACAATTCATGACAAACGCACAAAATTGCGCTCTATGCGGACGATGTCCTGCTCTATCTGACACAACCGGAAAGGTCACTCTCAGCAGTCCTCGAGGAACTGAATGCCTTTGGGGAAGTGGCTGGTTTCAAGGCCAACTTGTCTAAATGCTCCATCCTCAAATTAACAGTATCGGAAACAGACGTAGTGGCGCTGAGGCCCACCCTGTCTTTTACTTGGCCTAAGCAAACAGTGAACTACTTGGACCTCTAGATCTGCACCACCCTGACGGACACAGCACAGCGCAACTACACCGCCTTGCTGAGTGAAGCAAGGGATGCCCTGGCCAAGTGGAGAGGCTATGGACTCTCATGGTTAGGTCGCGTAGCAGCCATAAAGATGATGCTCTTGCCCAAAGTGCTGTTTCTCATGCAAAGCATCCCTCTGACTCCTCTGAGCGGAGTGCTAGATACTATGCAGAAGTTAATCTGGGAATATATCTGGGCAGGGAAATATGCGAGAATGGTGCGAGTGCAGGCCTATCTCCTGCAGGCAGAGGGAGGATTGGGGGTCCCCCGTCTGGCTAGCTATTACCAGGAGGCCCAGTTACGGTACTTATTGGAATGGTCGAGGGATCACACAGAGAAGCATTGGTGCTTCATAGACCAAGCAGTGGCTGGACAGCACATTTGGAAAATCCCAAGGCTCCCCCGGGGGCATCAACCACTGGGAGTCTATATCTCCCCTGTCCTGCGGGCCACAATGGACGCGTGGGACAGGGTGCAGACACGTAAAGGCTTATCTTCTCCCATATCTCCGAAAACACCAATTATCGGCCATCCTGACTTCCCCTTAGCTTTCATGGGAACCTCATTCCAAGACTGGCAGGACTCCAATTGTAAGTAGATTGGAGACCTTTCTGATGCCCAAGGCATTATGGATTTCGATCAGCTGCAGGTGGCGTACGGCCTGCCACCAAAAACTTACTGGCAGTGACAAGCAATACAACATTGGGTGTTCTCTCTGGAGATTAGGTCACACGCGAACAGGCCGCTTCTCCCTTTTGAGAAATGGCATCTAACATGCACCAACGATAAGAAGCTCATATCTGATATATATGGCTTCTTGACCACTCCGTCAATTTTGCTGCAATCCCTGTGAGGAGCAGGTGGGAAGTGGAATGTGAGTGCTCCTTCACAGATAGGGAATGTGGATGTGTTACACCGAGCTTGGGTGACAGCGAGCAACATGAACACTAAAGAATTATTCTTGAAAATTGCATATTATTGGTACTTCACACCGGCTTGGGTAGCTGAGTGGCGGAGGGGTAGAACGGTCCGATGTTGGTGGAACTGTGGGCAGCCAGGCACCTTGACGCATATACTGTGGCTTTGCACCTGAATAGCATCCTTTTAGGATGCCATATTAAAGGCGATTGATGATATTTATGACACTACCCTTCCACGGTTCCCTAGCTATGTGCTACTGGGGCTTTCCAACCCACAGACTTAGCCCCTTAGAACTTCGGAAAGAAGGGCTTTCACATTACTGCTTGGAGCAGCTAAACAACTACTTACAGCTCACTGGGGTATTGAAGGGGTTCCCACTCACACGGACTGGCTCCATAAACTGTGGGATGTAATGGGGATGGAGAGGCTCACTGTAGGGGCTACAGCCACCCTGCCCACTTTTGACAAAACATGGGGCCCTTGTGTTGCCTACCTCTCCGACGAATTCAGAGAGCTGACATGCCCACACTATTTGCGCGTCCTTCGCCTGACTGCACCAGGCACTCGCCTGACCACAACAAAAACCACTACATAGAATGCATGGGTTCACTAAGGATGATAATTATGATCTGCAATGCAGTCATCCAAAATAGAGATGCAGTCATGTTTGTCTGTTCGTACGTTCTCTATTCTACTGTTATAATTACCTCCACCTGCCAGTGGTTATAGGTGGTACTGTTGTACACTGCTAAAGCCTTAAGGATAACAATAAAAAGTTTTAACACCTAAAATAGTTGTATAAAATATTATTTTCTAATTAGGTTGATAAACATTAGTTATTTTAGTATTACACTGTTTTAGTTTTATAATAATATTTGTGCTTAGTTTGTTTTGGTATAGCTTTAAGTTTTTTCTATGAATTATTGCTTTTTATTTAATTAGAAATTGTTGGTATAGTAACTGGTCATTGGGTCAGTAGGAGATTAGGGTGGAAAGTGTTTGTAAAATCAGGTAATTTAGATATTGAAACAAAAAAGGCCCTGGGGACCCCATTCTCGTGGCCATAAATGTTTTGAAGGGGAGGTGAGCCATTAGACCCTGGGGAACCCATCCCCTGGGGCCTAATGTGATAATTAAGTGGAGGGAGCCATGCAGTCCCTTCCCCTACCTTCAAAAAACCCCTGGTGACCCCAACCCACAGGGTTTTTGATTTTTAAAGAGGAGTGGCAGGTGTGTTGCCACCCCTCCCCAAGCCTTTTCTGGTCCCAGGGACCCCCATCCACTGGGGACTGCATTAAGTAAAGGTGGGTGTCCTGGTGCCCATCAGGGGATTTCAACTTTCACTAGCTGGGGGCGACAGGGGGGAGGCACAGGGCCCCCATTGCCCTAGTCTCCTCTCTGCATGCAGGGAGCAGTGATTTCTGCTGCTCCCTCGGGGCATGAACAATCTGTTTATCTGTATCCCTGCTCGGATCAATGGGAAACGAAAATACATTAAAAGTCTGCTCCCAGCTGACGGAAGCATTATCAAACCTCTCACCTACTGGGAGCAGATTTGCTTTTGCTCCCGTTTGACGAGAGGATTACAAATGCTCCCACTAGGCCAGTGGGGGCAGGGAAACCATTGCAGCCCGGGGTGGGCTCCCTGGAACATAGCTAGTGAGTTGGCCACTGGGTATGATGTTCCTGAGGCCATGGAAGGATTGGAGATGGGGGGCATGCAGCCCCCTTCCCCTTTTTGGAGCATTTCTGCCCTGGGGATTGACTACCCGGGGCCTTTGATGGCCCAGCACCCCTCTCCCTTTACTAATAAAATCAGCCATGCAGAATGGGGTCCCTGGGGACCCTGGTGGCTCAGGGAGCGGGCATGTGCCCCCCTTCACCATTTATGCAAATTTCAGCCCTAGGGTTAGGCTCCATGGGGCCCTTAATGGCATGGGGATGAGGGGCATTCACCCCTTCCTTGGGGACTATAATGGCTCTGGCGGGTTGCACAAGTCCCTCTCCCTTTAAATAAACAATGCAGTCCTGGATGTGGGCTCCCTGGGGATCTTTATTTGGAGAGTAAGACTCCAGTCACCGTTTTGTTTTTGGTTTGGGAATCCTGTGGGATCGCATTAGAAAATCTCTTTTTTTGGGGGGGGCCCTATGGGGTTCCTCTGGGCCCTTACATGGGGCCCTTCTGGCAGAGTATCCATAACTTGCCCCCTTATATTTTTATTTTTTTACTTCAGGACAGGGGACTAAGCTCCTGATTCCTGTAATGACTGCCAACATGTTTCTAATGTTGCTGGCAGCCAATCTTAGAGCTCTCTCCCATTGGAACCTTACTCCCACGAGAGCGAATTGGCCCAAGGGAAAAAAAAGTTTCCTGGACCAATCAGAAAGCTGTTTTGAAATTGACAAATTGACTTCCCTTTTTACTCTGCCTCCTCTTGACAGATCACACTTAAATTTTCTATGCATAATCTAGTCAAAAAGTAGCAGTTTTAAAAAAAAGTTTTTGGAGATCTGACAAATGAGGCCAAAGTTATTAGCAACACAAAAAAAAACGCTTTCCCTATGGAACAGCTGGCTATCTATAACTACCCAGTGGCAATCGCCACAGGGTAAAATAAGTGTATACATCACGCACAATCTCCAGTGAGGTTTTTGGTGCATTATCAGTCACATTAGGTAAGATGTAAAAAATTAAGACACATTGCATACCATCAGCCTAAGACAAGCCCTGGAAACCTAGAAGATGATTTTAGTTTGTTTTGTTGCAACAGATACTTTTAAAATCTTCCCCATTAATGAATGACTTCCAGACATATATTAACCACATCATAATGCCTGTGTTTACGGCTAACCGCAGCAGCCGGCATCTTTGGCAAGTTATCTTCTTCTCTACGGCATACCTCTTGCGCCACAGCGTTTCCATCTCTCGAAATCCTTGATGACGACAAACAAATCTACCCAATGGAGTGAGGAGATGCTGTGCTCCGAAGAACCACCATTTTGAACTCGCTCAATGAAAATCGAGGAGATTTTTTTCAATTTCATTGTACCAAAGCCATAATAAAAGTGTTTCCTAGGTTAGTTGCAAGCAAAACACACCATTGCAGGCTGAATTTCTCTTACTGCGGTAGCATTAAAATAAAATAAAAGATCCCGCTACAACAGGAATGTTCGGAATTATATTAACTAATGTGAAAATGGATTTCACATCAAAACCACAGCATGCCATGAAAAGGGGAAGTACTGTGCTGTGAGTTAAGTCTGAGTCGGAGGGTGGTCCTCTTTATTGTATTATAAGATTAACCCTGGGAGCTCATGCATGGCACTGTATTAAGTAACAGCATAAAGTGAGATGTAGAAGCCTTACCAACCTTTGGACACAGCTGGTTCTCTGAGAGGTTGCCATACTCTCAGAGAATCAATGGATGTAAGATATGAATATAGATTCTGACACAGTTTGACACAGTGCAAAATAGACAGTACCATAAATTGAGATACGATACAAAAAAACAATAATGAAAATGGCTGGTTTCCTTGTTCCACCTCATAACATATAAATCATTTCGTTGACATGGTATTGGTAGGTGAATTACTACAGATTTAGTATCCATTTTTCTGGAAACATCCTGTACAATGCAGAGTTTACCAAGGAGTTATTTATATCTTTATCACGTATGCTATTACCATGCAGGTAGTTTTTTTAAAAATAAATTACACATCGGTCGTAGCTGGCTATTTTTTTTAAAGTAGGTGCCCTGATGCCGACCTGGGCACCCACAGCAGGCCAAATCACTGGGGGCCCGAATGTCCCCACGGCCCCAGCCAGCTTCTCAGCTAGCACCCATAGTGTGTACCCATAGAAGTTGTGTTTCCTGCCCAGGAGACTGCAAGTAGGGAACCAAGTTTAAATTCCCTGCTAGGTCTCTTCTGGGCAGAAATGCCAGTTCCCCAGAGGATGTAGTCCTAAGGACACTGCAGCAGTATTGGACCATGGGTTGAGTCCCTGTGGCCGATCTATGGCTTGAGAAGTGGGGGATGTATGGTACCCTCCGCAAAATTTAAATCTCGGCCCAGATCTGGGGAGGAGGGAGCATGCCCCCTTCCCTATAGGAAAATCAACCCCAGGGATGGGATACCCAGGGCCTAAATATGGCACAGGGAGTGGGGCCACATGCCCCCTCACAATTGTAAGAAAAGCAGCCCCAGGGGATGAGGTCCCCGAGGCCTAAAAAAGGTTAAGGGAGAGGAGTGCATGCCCCCTCCCCATTTAATGAGCAGAGGTTATGGGTGGGTCGGTCCCCAGAGCTAACCCCTCAAACCCTGGCTCAATCTGGTTAGGAGGGAATCTCAAATTAAAAAAAAAAGACAGGAACTTGCATTTTTTTAACAACTCAGTAGTTTTAATGCAGATTAACGGGACTGATAAAAAACAAATCATGCTTTTGGCCTCAGGGTGGTCTCACCACCAGACCTAGGAGGATTTTATTTAATAGTAACATTATGACTGCAGAGACTCCATAGTCAGGATCGAGATCTCTGAATAGAAAAAGAAAGGCCTTTCCTTACCTGTCACAGGTGGTAAAGTTCCTCGTATGTGTTTGTGCATGTGGTTGCATGACCACAAGGACCAGAGGTACTTTGTAGCTCTTCCCTGCAGGGTAAAGCTCTCGCCTGTCTGCAGTGGGAAAATGGGTGTGAAGGACGTGGTGTGAATCCTTTGTCCCAGTGAAGGTATTTAGGGTTCCCATGGCAACCTATCTTCTTAGACAATAACTCTGACCTGGGCAGGTCCCATTGATTCCTCTGGCATTCAAGGTCCTCTGGCATTCAAGGTCACTGTAGACTCACTGTATAAGGTCTGGGTTCCCGATCAACACAGCAAAGTCCTCGGCAGCAGCACCTCACAGCATATGGATTCACGGCTTACCACCGCACAAGGGCTATGACTCTCACAGAATTGCAATCTTCTCATGGTGGACTCTCCTGTCATATGGGGTTGCCAGCTCCTCACTACACACGGGCTCTGGCCTCTTTAGATCAGTGATGCACATGGTTCAATTAACGAGGTACCTTCACTGGCATAAGAGTGTCGCTGGCTTCTTCCTGCACATGTGCAATGACCTGATCGCTACAGCAGCTGACTCTTCAAACCGTGCAAAGGGAGCCCACCCGACAAAGCTCACCATTGGACCTCACTCCCTTCAGCAATCTCCTCTTCCTCACGGGGTGCACGGATCTTAGCAAGCAGTCAGGCAATGGTGCTGCAGGCTCCAGGGAAGGTGGTCTTGGAATCCCTGGGTGATGGCCCTTGACCCAACAGGGAGACTAGCAAGCCTGGAACCCGAGTACTAGTCACAGGCAAAGGTCATGCAGAGCTTCCCCTCCTCACACAGCTCACCTTGCTGGCTGAATGTTCACAACTGTTTGGTTCTCAAGTTTCCTTTCTCACAGTCCACTTCCAGACACCAAATGTGTTTTAGACTGTGAGGGCCTTATTCACCCTACTCAGAGTGGAGTCTTTGCACTCTGGGCAGAGCTCCGCCCTGAGTGCAGAGACTCCACCCCAAGTGCAGGGACTCCACACCTGTGAATATACTACTCATAACTTACCTTTGTGACTAGCAGAAAATAGTAAACATATCAAACAGTATAAGTTTACCTTTGTGAATCATGCTCTGAGTCTCTGAGGTTTATGTTGGGGGTTTGCTTCCTTGTGAAGTGCCCACTCCTCTGACTTCTGTTCCTCTTGAAGTAGTCTGTCATACCAGGAGCAGGTTTAACTATGAAAGCCACACAAACCAGGCCACATGAGTGCCTAGAGTTAACAACTGGATGTCAGCCATAGTGATATGTGTACCAAAAGGTTAGCCCAAGGCCTCAGCCCTACGCTTTATGAATTTCTTATCAGTCCTCTTTCCTTCCTGAGATGTGCCCAGGCCCCATCCTTGTAACCTCTCTCTGCTCTCTGATTCAAAGAGCTCTCTTTGAAGTGTATATGGAAGCTTGCCTATCCCCTCTCCAGTGTGTCCCACCCAGGACAGAAGTGAAATAATACACAAATCTGTCTGATGGATTCCTCTAACCCATCCTCATATTTTACCATGCAGGCCTGAGTCTCAAAAATGGAACCCTTAGTCTGCCTTGTATTGTACCATGCAGAGGCACACAAACAACTAGCACATGCATTTAACATACAAGCACTGCACAGCACTGTATCCTTCATGTATTTCCCGACCCACAGGCACACATACACCCAGTACATGTATTCAACACACATGCATTGCACAGCACTACATCCTTCACCTTCATGTACTGCACCATTCACAGGTACACATACTCCTAGCACATGCATTTAAATGCAGGGACTGCACATTTCTGCATTATTCCTCTATAGCACCCTTCCCAGGCACGCATACACCCAGAGCAGACACACCACTCATGCGCTGCACAGCACTCCACATCAACCTGATGTAGGACAACAGGTGAGTTAAGCACACATCAGTTGAATTTTGAATGAGTGAGCCTGTAGGCCCCAGTCCAGTAACACAGGTTAAAGAGGACCTGCTCACTCCAACTAATCACTACACGGTATGCTGCCACCACCGTGTTTGTGCTGCCTATTCCCTTGTGAAGGAAGGAGCCTTCCTCCTCTGTGAGGGTAGCTCATTGACACACATCTCAGCCCAACAAGACAGTGAGAAAGGCCAATGTTATAATGCACCATCATAAATCCGTGTTTTCCTATGCCAACACAAATCAGCATTAGGGGGCCCGACATCAGTACATTTGGGGCATTCAGATTAGGGCATTACCATGCAGAGGACTTTTCTGTCCCAAGCATATAAATATTCGGTAATTATTCACATTTTATTTTTATTTATTGGGTCTGATTGAAAAAGTTAAACTACGCTTTTACTACTTTTTGATATTCTCAAACTACATGCAGTTACTTCTCCGGTTACTTCTCTGCCCCAACTGTGGTTTCTCCGGGTGCAGAGAACTCTGCATATATAAGTATAGGGAGGTCAGTGCCATAAAACTCTGCATGCAATTTGTGAATTCAAAAAAGTAGAAAACTTACACAGAAGTGTAAATTTGCCTTTTGAGAATCAAGGTCAGGATGTTTTGGGGCTAATTCACAAATGCATTCAGGAGTATGTAAATAATATTATGAATAGATGAATACTTATAGTAGCTGTTACCTGTAGAGTATCTTGCCTTTTACCCAAGGGGGGTCCTACTATAGTAGTACCACTTTACATACTACAAAATATGCTAGTGAACAGACCGATGAAAATAAAGCTATGACATTTTCAACTTGAATGAAAGAATATCAGTTGAAATTTGAATATTGCAACTAACACTGCAACAGCGTCAACTGACAGTGCAGGAATTTGAGAATGTATAAAAAAGGCAAACTGTGGTGCTGTTCTACTCCAAAACATCAGAGAGATCAGGGTTGACGAGTACGTGCAGTGGTATTATCCATATCAATACCTCAGCTAGACGAGTGTAGTGGTGTGCAGTGACAGTGCATCTGTTTGCAAACATGGACATGTAACAAATGCATTTGAGAAAGCAGAACTGAGAACATCACCAGACTTTGTGCTGAAGTGCCAGCACAGGACACATGGCATTTCAGGGATCACAGTTCATAAGGCACACCCACATGTACCTATGAGAATCAGGAACTTGCTCAAATTACATACTGTAGAAAATAAATTGCCTATCGTGAAACACCCTTTTTGTTCACTTTTGAAGTTAATTCATTCTGGAATATTTCAATGCAAACAGATGATTAGGGCATAATGACATACTTAGAATCAAGGAAGTGGCATACCACTGCCGAATATACGAATTCCAGATACCTTCACCTCTAAGTTATTAAGAGTTAAGGCAGTGCTTAATTTGTAGAATAATAAGTGCTGGTGCTCAAAGCGTTGCCCAGAAACCTGCAGCGGCACTAGCATGCTGAGTGCCATGCTGCGTGGTCTTGAATTCACCTCAGGACACTTCAATCCATCGCCAGAGAAAGGGGACACAGCAAACTGAAACTGTTCTGAACTCACCATGAAATGCAGACAATGCCTGTGAGTCGCAGAACAGATATATGAACTGATGGAGGAGGACAGGACATGTAGGTATATATATTTTTAATAATTACCTGGCCCATTTAACAGGGGCGAAAAAAATCAATAGCCACAGCCCTGTTAAATAAGTTCCGTGCAAAGCACCGAAAACCACCAGCACAAATTAAGCCCTGAGTTCAGGACCCTGGAATGTGGAACAACTTGTCAGGCGTTTAGTTAGTTACCAGGTCCTTTCAGTAGGATTTCTCGATTCCTGAGGCTTTTCTGTTGCATTTATTTTTCCTCATCGGACACTTTTTTTCCCTCATCGGACACTTCCAGAGAGCAAGAGACAAAAAACAAACACAGGGAAGGAGAAAGGGAAAGATGGAAAACCTGTCGCAAACGGAAAAAGAAGGAACCTGCAAGAGTGAAATAAAGGGAACGCAGAGGCCTGGTAGTCGATCAATGAGGCATGAGATGGATTACAGACTACACTGCCTTGGTATTCAGCGCACTGACAAGTAAGAGTCAGCCGTAGGTTTCTAAGTGGAGCTTTGGGGCCAACACTTATTCTTTTACAAATTAATCACTGCATTTACCACTTGTTTTAACCAGGCGGCAATTGTCAATCGTGCGTCTGGCTTGGGGTCACAGCTCTTTGCTTTTTGTGGGCAATAGGCTAGAGAAGAAGTTAGTGATAATGGCAGACTATCGGCTGCGGGAGGAACCATTCCTTGCTCCCCTGGTGCTGTGGGAGGTGGTGGAAGGCACCACTCACTGTGTTCCCGCCATCCATTGTTACTCTGTGCCCAGTAATTTTAGTGGGTACATTTCTGCACCCAGTATAATCAGACGTTGTATTCTCGCTGGAGCACTATGACTCTTGAATTCGCTGGAGCGGTATCCCTTTGTTCATGACAGTCTCTTAGGGGGTAGCAAAAACTAAAGCCAGGTGATGCAACTTTAATCCCAAATGAAATAAAAAAAATATATTGGTGGTACTGTGGAATGAACCACTGTAGGTGAGAAATAAAATAGAGAATTGTTCCCCGCAATAGTAAAAAGATGAGACAAAATAGTGCTTTTATGAAGACCTTACAAATTCACTGCCTAATTTTTGAGTTAGGTTAAACTCTTCATGAACAGTAACACCACCCAATGTAGGGTGCCACTTAAAAACTCCCCCCACCAAAGGGTACACGTCTTTTGCTGGTCTGAGGAGACGCATCAATGTCTAAGTCGGAGATTAGAAGATAATGCGGCAGTGAATGTCCAGTAGTCATACACATCATCGTGCAGGCTGGAATCAGACTGAAAAAATGTCTAGAGCCGTAATTTGAATCCAACATGGAATGGGATGAAACATGATGGTCTAGAGCACTGAAAAGTGTAAGGAACTGAAAGAAAACATGTGATACATATTCTATAATTAAGTCATCACTTAAATCAGTCTGGAGCAAAATGCCAACAAGGATGCAGAACTAACTAAATTCATCAAAGAAAGCAACATCAAAGCCAAAAGATATCACGCTAAAGATTACCCAGCCGTAAGATTTCCGTAGTAATGATTCAATTCATTGTGCCAGTTTATATTCCCCTACATATCTTGCCCTGTTTACAAGGATGCCAGAAGAGCAAACTGTCTACTGCACAAAAACATGAACCTAGGCATGCTTCTGGGCCATGTTTTCACACAGTCATATGAACTTCAACGTTAAGCATGTAGCAACTCTTCAGCAGATAGGCAGTCTGCGGCTGTAGGCAATATTCGGCTCAGCTACTCCTTGATGTCTCCGGTTGAGTCCAGATCGTCAGCCCTCAGAGGTGCGTGCTGTGGAACATGTTTTCTTATTTGAACTGACTTTCGATAGTATGTCTGCCAATTACTTGGCCCTTTAGTACTTTCACTTCCAAACCTGCCTTTGGCAGTGGTTTTATCTAAATAGGGTAATATATGTAGGTAACGATGGACATAATATTCCCAATCTAGTGGTGTTGTGTGTGCTATTCGAGTTTCCTTAGGATGGTGTTCAGAAGATGAATTAGTCAATGTAAAATTCCAGCTGGGCCCCATGAATTTCAATACTACTGGAGTGCTACTTGATGTACTAATAAATACTTTGTGATCTGACCATTGAATGTCTGGATGCTCACTTCCACCAGTGCTGGCTTGTAGTATCCTCCTTTGTGTTACGAGCCTTCATCCTGGTGTGCCCCGGAGGGGCAGAGTAATAAGAAGATTCGTCTGGGAACTTACACACAACTGTTTTAATGAACAGGTTCTTGTTTGATTGTAACTTACGCCTTGAAAGTGGTTCTTTGTTGCAAGCAATGTAACACAAATGAAATTAGATTGTGTATTTATTGTTTCATTGTTATGTAAAGTATTTTAACACCCATTTATCCTAGTCAGTTCTATATAATACTGCAAATAAACAAATCGTGGTAATAAGGTATGCCACGTGTTCCCTGTTCCTTATTCTCACTGTACCTGTGTTTCTCTTATCATCCTGATTCTACCTTCTCAATAGTGTGTGGGTTTCATAATAAGCTTGGCGTAATTGTTTAGCACAGCAATGGCCGTTTAATTTGCTTCTCTGCACTTTATATTTTTGTTGGCAGACTCATGTCTTTGATTGTGCACTTATCTGACAGTCTCTTTTGTGTGGGAATATTTCAACATTCCTCAGGTCCATTAGGCTTGCAGAAGTTTGCACGGTATGGTGTTAAGATGAGGCTTTCCCTCTATCAGAGTCTTGTAGGTAAAGGACAGATCTTCTGATCCTTCAGACTCATCAGATTTATCCCATGGATTATCTCTTTGAGGTGCTCTCCCGTTCTTAGACTTCTGAGAACCGCGCCGAAGATGATCTCTGGAACAAGCATACACTGTTGTCTGTTTCATTGATCAATAATTTTTCCTGCAAGCACAGACAAACATTCCTGCCACGTTCTGCTAATCAATACATTTTATCTGTACAGCTTGGGGTTGTAGAGGGACATTTTAGGAACGAACGTTAATGGAGTACTGATCATTCATTATCATAAAGAGTTTGGGCTACTGTGTTGATAAGGAGACTAGTGTGGGAAAGTCATCCTTTTTGACCTGATCACCCCCAAAACCTTTGGTATGATAGTGGTAGTAAATGATTCTGACTGTGCCCTGGACGCTGCTAACCAGTCCCAGGGTCAGTGTGCTTTGTTAAATAGTAATGTACAAATTAGGCATAATTATAATTGACTCTTACCTATGAGTCCCTAGTATATGGTAGGGCATATAGGTTTAGAGACCCCAGTACAGATAATGCACCTAAAGGTGCACTTCTGTGGTGCCCATTGTCACTGTAAAGGAAGGCATGGCTTGCTGGCTGATTTTAAGTTAAAATGAACACCAAATTTGCCTTTGGAATTAAAAGTACTTCTAAAGCCTTCAACTACCTTGTTTGCGCATATGTTATCCTTAGGGTCTGCCCTAGACACCCTCAGGGTTGGGAGCAGCGTAAATATAAGCAGGTACTTTATAAAACATGTTTTATGAGCCCTGGTGAGGGAAAAACAGCCACATTCATTTTTCTCCATTGTAGTCATTGGGCCCCATAGGCTAACATGGAGAGACTTTATTTAAAAATAATAACATCTTATTTCCCATTAGCTAAACACAGCAAGTTTGGTACCAAATTATATGTAATAATAAATCAAACAACTTGCCTATGTTGAATTTCATATAACTAACCTAAGGAAAGAGTTTTCGATCTCTTTCTGAAAGTTACCAAATGAAGCCCTGTAGCGCCCTTTCCTGATTGGTCAGCCTCGGGCAGCCTGAGCCAGGATACCATAATGAGGTGTGAGGTGGCCTGGGCTGAAACAAAGGAAGCATCTGGTGGGTGGAGAACTGCTACAGTAGATGGCAGAGCAGGATGGGGAAAGAGTAGCCAAACTGGTCTTCAAAGGAGCAAAAGCCACTTGGGACAGAAACTGGACCTCCCCCATTTCCTGCAGCCCCAGACAGATAGAAGCCTCCCTGATTAAATTTGGAGAGGGGCTGGAAGGGTTGTGTGAAGAGAAACGTAGCCACATCAGTGGGCGGATTCAGCCAGATCTAAACTCTAAGAATACCTTTTTGCGATCCCAAGACCCTCCGTGCCCTCCAACAACCCTCCAGATCCATCCCAACAAACCACCACAGACCCTCCACCGCTGGACTACCCTCAGCACAGACGAGACCCGCACCAAAATGAGCAGCATCTACTCCGGAGCCCCTATGAACCATTGTCCTCACCACATTTTCAACAAGGCCATCACATCCATTGCACCCAAGCTTCGACACTCCCTCAACTGTTCCATAGAGACTGCCACCTTCCAAGAGGACTGAAGGCATGCCAAGATCCAACCTCTCCTGAAGAAACCCACGGCCGACCCCCTGGACCTCTAGAATTACTGCCCCATCTGTCTGCTGCCTTTTCCAGCCAAAGTCATCGAAAATGTCATCAACGCTCAGGTCTGTAAGCACACCGAGGACAACAACATCCTGGACACCCCCCCAATCAGGCTTCAGGAGCTATCACAGCATGGAGACCACACTCCTTGCCACCACTAATGTCATCCGCATGCTCCTTGAGGGTTGCCTGTATAAAAATATTAGGCCCTTATGGCTTGGTTATTGTTTGTGCCAGAGTGAATATTATGTTGCAGAAAAAAAGTGCTCATTTCTGCTTCAGTTTTGCTGCTGGACTGTCCTTGTCCTAGATCACGTAGGACAGGTGTGCTGGTGACAGAATATAACATTTCCAAAATGTGCCTGAAATCTGACCTCTGTGAAGCAGCCATGGCCAGTAGACAGATGGCCTGCAGTTTCTCGGCCAACCATGTAGTGGAGCGACCCTCAATGAGAAGACCATCCGGAAAGGGAAACTTTCAGGGTACAGCATCAGACACATTACTACCTCACAGGCCAACAACAACTAGTGGCTCGACAACATCAAACGCAATGCCAACCCTTTTGTTACACAGTGAGAAGAGGACAACTCCTCAAGTAAGTGACTCTAATTGCCAGCTGCCCTGCCACACACCATCTCTAGCAGGTAGGATACAGATAGACCTTACAGGAATGGATGAGATTCACATCCACAGTATGAGAACCACAAGATTCAAGTTGCAGGTAAGTGCTTCAATAGATTTGTATTTCACACATGTATCAACAGTACTTGGCTTGAAATTGATAAGTTATACAGTTTTTGAAATATTGGCAATTATCGGTTTTAAAAATGGACACTGCAATTTTCATAACAGTTCCTGGGGGTAAGAAATGTTAGTTCAATTTGCATTGTACAGCCCTTACAGTTTCAGTTTCTGGGTTTTAGTAAGTCCACCGGTTGGGGTTCAAGTTAACTCCAAACACCGACCACCAGCAACACGGGGCCGACCGGGTGCAGTGGTCAAAGATGAGCAAATGTAACGTAGGCTACTATAGAGACAGGGGGTACTCGGACTCAGGCCTGCCTGCAGGTAAGTACCCGTGGCTTGGAGGGCAGACCAGGGGGGATTGAAGGAGTACTGGAGGGGCCACAAGTAGGCACCAAACACACACCCTCAGCGGCACAGGGGTGGTTGTGTACAACATGCAAACAGGACGCCGGGCTTCCAGTGCTGGTCTAAGAGGGGACACCATGGGTAACTCAGAGGCTTCAGTCAAGGTCCAGGGGGGTGTCTCGGGCACATCACCAGGTGGACAGGGAGGAGGGCTGCCTGATGAAGGTTGCTGCACCAGGTGTCGGTTTCTCCAAGGCCTGAGGGCTGCAGGTGCAGTGGGTCCTTTGGCATCGGATATCTGCAACCTGAGCTTTCGCGGTCGGGGGGTCCTCTGGATTCCCTCAGGAGGTGTCGTTGTAGACGGGTGGAGACGTCAACCCAGGGTGGGCACTTGCTCTGAATCGCCTGGGGATCCTCTCTAGCTGGTTTGGCCACCTGGCCACAGGCCATGGGCGTCGGTGCATAGTAGTTAGGACTAGCGCATTCGGAGTGAGTTGGGAGTCCTTGGTTGTTGGTTTCTTCTTGGACAGGGCTGCCATCCATTGGCGTTCTTGCTCCTTTTGGGTGCAGGGCTGCCCTCTGGAGCTTGTGAGAGGTCGTTGGTCCAGCTGGATGCGTCGCTTTTTTTGTAGGTTCTTTGAAGCTGGAGGCAGGCCGGTAGGGCTGAGGCCAAATCAGTTGTCATCTTCCTTCTTCTCTGCTGGGGGTTTCTGCTTAGCAGTCCTTCTTCTTGTAGGTCGCCAGGAATCTGGTGAACTGGGTTCAAGGAGGCCCTTAAATCCTAGATTTAGGGACATTATTAGGGGTCAGAGGGCAGTAGCCAGTGGCTACTGTCCCTGAGGGTGGCTACACCCTCCTTGTGCCCACTCCCTTTGGGGAAGAGGGCACAAACCTAATTCTATTGGTCCCTGTCCTCCAAACCAAGATCGAGGATTCAGCAGGGAGGGGGTCACCTCATCTCTGGACACCCTAGGGGTGGTCCTGGCTGGGGTGGTCACTGCTCTTTGTTTTCCCTAATTTTCCCGCCAGACTTGCTGCCAAAAGTTTGACTTTATCCCGGTGTTGGGGGAGGGGCGTGGGGCAAATATCCTAGCTGGAGTGCCCCGGGTCACTGTAATCCAAGGCTTGAGCCTTTGAGGCTCACCGCCAGGTGTTAGTTTTGGGGAGGGGGGAGGTGTGAGTTGTGAAACACCTCCACCCAGGACAGGCTTTGTTTCTGACCACAGAGTGCACAAAGGCACTCACACCATGTTTGGGTTATATACAGGGGGCATCTCTCAGATGCCCTCTGTGTGCATTTTGCAATATATCCCACCCTGGCATCAGTGTGGGTTTGCTGTGCTGAGAAGTTTGGTATCAAACTTCCCAGTACTCAGTGAAGCCATTATGGAGCTGCGGAGTTCGTTTTGACAAACTCCCAGACCATATACTCAATACGGGTACACTGCATTTACAATGTCTAAGAAGGGACATAGACTCTGTGGGGGCATATTGCTCCTTCAGCTATGCCCTCATCTGTGGTATGGTGCACCCTGGCTTAGGGCTGTAAGGCCTGCTAGAGAGGTGACTTACCTATGCCACAGGTAGTGGTTTGTTGACATGGTACCCTGAGAGGGGTGCCATGTAGACTTTGTCTTTTTCTCCCCACCAGCACACACAAGCTTCAAGGGCAGTGTACATGTGCTTGGTGAGCGGTCCCCTAGGGTGGCATAATACATGCTGCAACCCTGGGGGAACTTCCCTGGACACAGGGCCTTTGGTACCATAGGTACCTTTTACAAGGGACATAGCTGTGTGCCAGGAAAGTGTGCCAATTATGCAGTAACCATGTCAAAAGGAGCACTTCGCTGCAGACATTTTACATTATTCAAAATTCCAGTTATTAAAGCATTTCTCTATCAATCTATCCTCCATTCCCACTCTGACTCATCCCAAATCCATTCTACTACTTTAATCTCCTAAATAACTCTGCCTAAGCTCTTCCCTCCGCTTCCACATCTAACTCACCACACTTCACCTTACTAACATGACCTCCCAAACAACCCTACTAAATTTGCCCTCATTTATCTCACCCTGATACTATGTTCTCCCTAACCCCTTTCACAGACTCTTCCCTCCTCCATCCTCCTTTACTCATCCCAAGCTTAAATCCTATTACCATATACTCCCAATTAACACTTCTAGATTCTTTCCTCCTCCACCCCTCCATTACTCCACGAACAAACTCTCATATCGCGGCTCAAATTAACTCATAATAATGCTAAAACTGCACTTATATTTCCCAATACTAATCATCACTAATTCTTGTTGGAATCTGGAGTAGCGTGCTACTCGCTGAAAAGCGCTTCGACGCCTCGTCAGAGGTAGTAAGCGCTATATAAATACTGTTACAATGCAATACAATACAATTGACCATGGCCATACAGCAGCCCTCATCCTATTGGACCTCTTGTCCGCCTTTGACACTGTCTCACACAGCACCTTCTGCTCCAAGCTCCACGCAGCCAGCATCTGCAGAAAGGCCCTACAATGGATGCACTTCTCCTGTCTGGCAGGACAAAGAGAATCAGACTCCCGCCTTACCTGTTAGAACCCACGGTGATCAGCTGCAGAGTTCTACAGGGCTAATCCCTGAGCCCCACACTCTTCAATATGTACATGACCCCCGCTTACATCCATGATCAGGGACCACAAACTGAACATCGTCTCCTACGCCGACAATACCCAGCTGATCATCTCACTGACTGAAAACCCCAGTACTTCTAAGAAGAATTTCCACAACAGGATGGAAGCCATTGCCACCTTGATGAAGGACAGCTGCCTCAAGCTCAATTCTGAAAAGACCAAGATCCTCATTCTGAGACCGTCGATATCAGTTTGGGATGACTCTTGATAGTCAGCAACTAGGCACTCTCCCACCCATCCAACAAACCACGTGCACAACCTCAGCTTCATCCTGGACTCATCACTCACGATGGACCGCCAAGTCAACTCAGTTGCATCCTCCTGCTTTCACACACTCTGACTTCTCTGTAAGATTTACAAATGGATCCAAAAGGACTGCCTCAAAACCATAACCCATGCCCTGGTTACCAGCAGACTCAACTATGGCAACGCCCTCTACCCTGGTACCACCCAGAAGAAAATGATGAAACTACAGCAGATCCAAAACGCTTCCGCCAAACTCATCCTGGACATTCCCTGCCACAAATATATCTCCAATCACCTAAGAGACCTCCACTGGCTCCCTATCAAGAAAAGAATTAGCTTCAAGCTCCTCGTCCACGCTTACAAGGCCCTCCTCCATGACCTAGGAGCTGCCTACCTAAACCACTGTATCACCTTCTACTCTACCACCAGACCTCTCCACTCCACTCAACAAGCACTAGCCAGCGTACCGCGCATACGCAAGACCCCGTCTGATAGAGGATCCTTCGCCTAACTCACGGCAAAGAGCTGGAACACCCTGCCCCTGCACCTCAGGCAGTCACCATCACTACCTCAATTCAGGAAGGACCTTAAAACCTGTCTCATTAACTGAAGCTTAGAGGACAAACCACCTTAATGCCTTGTGACCGATAGGGTGAATAGTTGTGCTTTATAAACCCTTATTTGATTTGTGATCTTGGATTTTTGAAAAATATTTCTCCCTCAAATTGATTTTTGGCACACTTGCCAGGAAGTGGTCACCTAAGAGGGTGGTGGCCTCCACTCTATTGGACAGGAACACCCACTGCTTCCCACCCCCAGGAGCAAAGATAAATATTGCAGAGCTGCCCCACAATTCAGATCCCTATTGGAAGAAGATACTGGAGAAGAAGGACTGCCCTGCTGGACCACTGGCCTGCACCTGGACACTGCACTCACAAGGACTGCACGAGCAGCACACTTTGAACTTCAACAAGAAAATTACTTTGCCTTGCTTCTGACACTCCAGGAGTGGACTCCCTGTGAGCAATAGTTACAAAGGGCCTGACCAGATTACCCTGCATCACTTCCTGCAATAATAGCCCAGCTGACCAGTGGCCATTTGAGGATTCTCACCAGGTGCTTTCTGGGAACTGTAGTCCCAACTTCCAAGGAGTAACTCTGAGCTTCCGGAACCCTGGATTAAGTTTGTGGACACGCTGAGGACCCAAAAAGTACTTCTAGAAGAAGATCCAGAAGTTTGATGCAACTTTGGAAAAACGCTCCATAAGGTGACAGACCAGTCAATGAGAGTCAAGCCAGCAACGCTGAACCATGACCAAGCCTGAATTTCAGGTTTGTTCCACTGAAGCTCTAGCGGTTTTCCCTTTCGACAAGACTTCCAGGAGTTGACCAGGACCCCCTGCTGAAGCACGCTGCCGGTGTTGCATCACAGCCCGGCCTGAAGAGGAGCCTCACCTGACGACAAAAGAAAAAGCTCAAGAAAAATGTCTAAGTGTGAAGGTAAAACTTTGACGGAGGCCTTCAGATCAGTGTATTTGAGCAGGGCTCCATCGTGGTCAGCTTCAACTTTTGATTTGGATTTTGTCCCACTCAAGTGTGACCTGATGTTCCCGGTTGGCGCTTTTGATTTATAGGCACTTGAAAGCATTTTTTTTCATTTAATCTTTAAAAATTCATATCTCCTGTTGCCTACATTGGATTTTTGTTGTTTTGGTGTCATTTTAACCCCTTCGCTGCCAGGGCTTTTCCCCTTCTGTGCTGAGCCTTTTTTTGGTGATTTGGGGCAGTTCGCGCTTAGGCCCTCATAACTTTTTCTCCACATAAGCTACCCATGCCAAATTTGCATCCTTTTTTTCAACATACTAGGGATTCTAGAGGTACCCAGACTTTGTGGGTTCCCCTGAAGGAGAACAAGAAATTAGCCAAAATACAGCAAATATTTTGTATTTTTTTAAAAAATGGGAAAAAAGGGCTGCAGAAGAAGGCTTGTGTTTTTTTTCTCTTGAAAATGGCATCAACAAAGGGTTTGTAGAGGTAAAATCACCATCTTCCCAGCATTCAGGAACAGGCCGACTTGAATTAGAATATCCAATTTTTCAACACAATTTTGACATTTTACTGGGACATACCCCATTTTTACTATTTTATGTGCTTTCAGCCTCCTTCCAGTTAGTGACAGAAATGGGTGAGAAACCAATGCTGGATCCCAAACAGCTAAACATTTCTGGAAAGTAGACAACATTTTGAATTCAGCAAGGGGTCATTTGTGTAGATCCTACAAGTGTTTCCTACAGAAAATAACAGCTGAAATAAAAGAATATTGAAATTGAGGTGAAAAAAACAGCCATTCCTTTCCACATTTTACTCTGTAACTTCTTCCTGCAATGTCAGATTTTTGAAAGCAATACACCATTACGTCAGCTGGACTCTTCTGGTTGTGGGGATATATGGGGCTTGTAGGTTCATCAAGAACCCTAGGTACCCAGAGCCAATAAATGAGTTTCACCTAGCAATGGGTTTTCATTCTATACAGGGTATTCAGCAATTCATTTGCTGAAATATAAAAAGTGAAAAATAGGTATCAAGAAAACCTTTGTATTTCCAACATGGCCACAAGATAAGGTGTTGAGAAGCAGCGGTTATTTGCACATCTCTGAATTCTTGGGTGCCCATATTAGCATGTGAATTACAGAGCATTTCTCAAATAGACATCTTCTTTACACACTGTCTTACATTTGGAAGGAAAAAATTTAGAGAAAGACAAGGGGCAATAACATTTGTTTTGCTATTCTGTGTTCCCCCAAGTCTCCTAATATAAATGGTACCTCACTTGCATGGGTAGGCCCTGCGCCCGCAAAAGGAAATGTCCCAAAACACAACATGGACACATCACATTTTCACAAAGAAAACAGAGCTGTTTTTTGCAAAGTGCCTAGCTGTGGATTGTGGCCTCTAGCTCAGCTGGCACCTAGGGAAACCTAGAAAACCTGTGCATTTTTTAAAACTAGACACCTAGGGGAATCCAAGACGGGTTGACCTGTGGGATTCTGACCAGGTTCTGTTACCAAGAATCCTTTGCAAACCTAAAAATTTGGCCAAAAAAACACTTTTTCCTCTCATTTCGGTGACAGAAAGTTCCAGAATCAGAGAGGAGCCACACATTTCCTTCCATCCAGCATTCCCCCAAGTCTCTCGATAAAAATGGTACCTCACTTGTGGGGGTAGGCCTAGAGCCTGCGACAGGGAATGCCCAAAAACACAATGTGGACACATTACATTTTCACAAAGAAAAAGGAGCTGTTTTTTTGCAAAGTGCCTAGCTGTGGATTTTGGCCTCTAGCTCAGCCGGCATCTAGGGAAACCTAGCAAACCTGCACAGTTTTGAAAACTAGACACCTAGGGGAATCCAAGATGGGGTGACTTGTGGGGCTCTGACCAGGTTCTGTTACCCAGGATCCTTTGCAAATCTCAACATTTGGACATAAAAACACTTTTTCCTCTCATTTCGGTGACAGAAAGTTCTGGAATCAGAGAGGAGCCACAAATTTACTTCCACCCAGCGTTCCCCCAAGTCTCCCGATAAAAATGGTACCTCACTTTTATGGGTAGGCCTACTGCCCGCAAAAGGAAATGCCCCAAAACACTATCTGGACACATCAAAATTATCAAATACAAAACTACCTGTTTTTGCAGGGGACATCTGTGCTTTTGGTCCTGGGCTCAGCAGCCATCCGGGGAAGCCTACCAAATCCACACATTTCTGAAAACTAGACACCTGAGGGAGTCCAGGGAGGTGTGACTTGCGTGGATTTCCCCAATATTTTTTTGGCCAGAATCCCCAGCAAACCTCAAATTCTGCTAAAAAATCAAATTTTTCCCACATTTCTGTGTGGGATCACCGCACCGGGATAAAATTCATACCACCCAACATTCCCCTGAGTCTCCCGGTAAAAACGATACCTCATTTGTGTAGGTGGGCCAAGTGCTTGTGACATGGAAGAGCCAAAAATAAGTCGAAATTGAGGGGGATCCAAAGCGGATCCATAAGGGCAGTTTGAAAAAAAAACATTTTTAGGCTGACAAGTGCAACATAATTTTTATCAGTATAGATGAGACAATGCTGGGTGGTAGGAATTTTGTGGATTCCTGCAGATTCTGGAAGGTTCCATCACAATAACGTGGGAAAATGTGTGATTTCCAGCAAAGCTGGAGGTTTGCAGGGCATTGTGGGTAAGAAAATTGTGCGGGGTGCATATGAAACACACCACCCTGGAATCACTCAGATGTTTACTTTTCAGATGTGTCTAGGTCTTGTGGATTTTTCTACATGGTAGCGTCCCAAAGTCCATAAAGTGCAGCCCTCACCTTTCCAAGTGGGAAGATTTTGTGAGTTAGCCAAGCTCTCATGGCCCAAATGTAAAACCAAAACCGAAAAAAATCAAATGTCTTCTTGCTTGATGTGGGATAAGATGTTTTAGAGTGCAGAGGAGAGCTGAAAGACTGTTACCCCTTCAGTTGCGGTGGGGGCATAACCAGGCCCATACTGGTTGGTAGTCACCACCCCACTATTTTTTTTTTTTTAATTCCCTGGCATCTAGTAGACTTTCTGCCTCCCCCCCGGGGTGATTGTCCCATCTACCCACTGGTGGGCAGAACAACTTTGGCCCCATTTACTTGGGTTGGGGGTATGGTCATACCCCCACCCTCTTATTTTGGAAAAAAAAACTTCCCTGGTCTCTGGTGGGCTTTCTGCCCCCCCTTGGGGGCAGATGGGCCTTCCAAAAATAGGCCAACCTGCCCTCAAGGGGGGCAGATATGGCCAACAGTAATGTGCCCCCATGGGGAGTGACCCTTACCCAAGGGGATGCCCCCTAAAGAAAACACACACATACACACACACCAATACCTGGTGTCTAAGTGGTTTCTGCCTCCCCGACAGATCGGCCTAATAGAAATACGCAGATCTGCCCCCAAGGGTAGCAGAAATGGCCAAAAATAAATTCTCCCCCCCCCCCAGGGGAGCGACCCTTGGCTAAGGGGTCACTCCCCACCTCTAAAAAACAAAAACAATACAAACAAATATATATATATCCCTGGCACCTAGAGGTCTCTGCCCCCCCCTGGGGGCAGATCGGCCTAATAACAATAGGCCAATCTGCACCTGGGGGCAGAAATAGCCTAAAATAAATTTGCCCCCCTCGGGGAGCGACCCTTGTCTTGCGTGAAATTGGCACAAAAAAAATCCCTGGTGTCTAGTGCTTTCTGCCCCCCTTGGGGGCATATTGGCCTAACAAAAATAAGCCGATCTGCCCCGAATGGGGGCAGAAATGGTCTAAATACAATTTGCCCCCCAGGGGAGTGACCCTTGCCTAAGCGGTCACTCCCCACCTCTAAAAACCAAAAAAAAACAACAACAAAATAATCCCTGGCACCTAGAGGTTTCTGCCCCCCCGGGGGGCAGATTGGCCTAATAACAATAGGCCAATCTGCCCCCGGGGGGCATAAATGGCCTAAAATAAATTTGTTCCCCCCGGGGAGAGACCCCTTCCGTGAATTCGCCATAAAATAAAACTCCCTGCTGTTTAGTGGTTTCTGCCCCCATTGGGAGCAGACTGGCCTCATAAACATAGGCCAATCAGCCCCCAAGGGGTGCAGAAATGGCCTAAGTATAATTTGCACCCTAGGGGAGCGAACCTTGCCTAAGGGGCCGCTCCCCAACTCTAAAAAATAAAAAAACAGATCCCTGGCACCTAGTGGTTTCTGCCCCCCATGGGGGCAGATCGGCCTAACAACAATAGGCCGATCTGCCCCCAGGGGGGGCAGAAAAGGCCTTGAAAAATATTGCCCCCCTGGGGAGTGACCCTTGCCTAAGGGGTCGCTCCCCTTATGCCAATTTCCATTTTTAAAATAAATCCCTGGTGTCTAGTGGGCATTTCAGAAGCCGGATCGCTTTACGATCTGGCTTCTGAAATGCTCTGAGAGACTTTAAAGGGAAGGAAATTCCTTTCCTTCCCTTTGAAGCCTCTCAGGTCCCCATCACGTGATCAGAAGAGAAATGCTCTGCATTTCTCTTCCAATCGCGCTGGAAGCTGAGCTTCCAGCACGATGGGCAAGTTGCCTCTGATGAGGTCAGCGTGCGAATGCGCTCTGACGTCATCAGACGTCACTGGGGGAGTCGGGGGTGGAAGGGGAAGGGCTTCCCCTTCCATCCCTGCCTTGGGGGGTGGGAGGGAAGCCAACAGAGGGAGCGCTAGCGCTCCCTCTGAGCTCAGTGCCGAGGACGTAATGGTTATGTCCTTGGCACAGGAACACTGTGCCGGTGGACGTAACCATTACGTCCCCGGCACAGAAGGGGTTAAAGATAAAAACATCTTCTATTTTTATAAATTGGTATTGGATTTTTTTATTGTGTGTTATGTTTTACTTATTTATTGTTTTGTTGATATCAAATGATTTACCCACCTGTTTACTAAATTCAGTCTAACTGCTCGTGGGCCAAGCTACCAAGGGTTGAGCAAGGATTAAATTACTGAGACCATGACTGGACCTACTGGGGGTTTGTGGTCTATTTCTAAGTGTAGGTACCTACCTGTCCTTACCAATAATCCACTTTCCAACAACTAGAGACAGAGATATAGGCAATTGTGGATTTAAGAGATGAGCCCCAGCACTGTCTGAACAAGGGAAAGTTGAAAGAGATAAAATTTTGGCCCTAGTTGCTTTAATAGGTTGGAAATTGTCTCTCTGGATTTATATTTGAAATTAATCAGGGGCATATTTATGAGTTTGACACTCATGGCAGTGCAGCAAGTCACCTTGCTATGCTGAGCGACAGGGAAAGGGTAGGAATATGCGGTATTTAAGTCGATACGGAGCATTCCTGCCATTTCTCCAGAGCTGGCACCCACTGGGCAGCCTATCACCTATGCAGGCACCCTACACCATGGTGCAAGGGTACCTCTGTTGCATGCAGGATTGTTCTTGTGCAGGAAGGGGCACATTCCTCCACAAATAATCCTCTGGGTCATTTTCCTCTTTCTATGTGTGCTGCACAATGCAGTAAACATTGAAAGATTAAAGAACAAGGAGAAATAAATGTATTTCTCTTTGTTGTGCCTCACCTGAGAGGTGTGGGTTTTTCATGAATTCTTAGTCTACCACTTCTGGTAAATTTGGAAATGCATCAACATCCACAGATGTTGCATGGGAATAACCATGCAACTCCCATGGAAATGCCTCCTTGGTGCAGAGTGATGACATGCAGCGATTTGCACAGTGTAGTATTACTAGATATTTATGAACCCACTCAGAATCACGCAAGGTGGCCTTGCATGGCTTCAAAAATCTCATTTTTCAGTTGTGTCCCTCTTGCACCATGTTGCATGGTGCATGAGCAGTGCAAAGGGGCTAGTACATATGCCCCTCAGTTCTTTAAACTCTGAAAGTTTCAGTCCATGATTTCTGAGAAAAAACAATTGTCTGTCTCAGCAAGCGGTCAGATTCAGTTGAAATGGTCAAAAACACTTGCATACAGTCATATCTGCATACATATCTTTCCTCGTATCTGGCTACTCCTCAGTGGCCCATATTCTTGAAGCCCTGAGTCTTTAGAGGGCACGTTCTGGTATGTATTACTTCATTAGTCACACACAGGGATAAAAAGAGGACCTGTCTAGTGACAGTACAACCAGGGATTGGGGGAGGTATCTGGAACAATGTTTCATATAGGAAACATACCCCAAGGCTTTACTTCTGGTCACTATGTTTATTTACACAAAGTGATGCTTCACTGCACAGCAGTGGGAGTCCTGGAACCATTTTTAGTCAACACTTCAGAACAGACAGATTGGCCATTATCCTTACTCAGTTGATGCACAGTTGGAGAATTGCCTACTGGGTCTGTTCAAATGTCCCAAACCCAGGGCAAAGGCTAATAGTTTCCTAGACCTGGACCTTGTATTAGCCGAGAAAATAATAACAATGAAATGTGGGGGTCAGGATGGCCTTTCAAATACCAGGTAAACAGAGTCGGTAAAGAAATGGGCTCGACTAGAGAGTATCACACTTCAGGTAGAGGAGACGTGTGAATACATAACAGTGAAATAGCAGGCTTGTGGGACGAAATTCTGAGCTAATTCGAGTCTCCCATAGATCACTTGGAGGGAAAGGTATCAGGATTTGGAGAGAGAGAAAGATGTGGAGATCTACAAAGGGGTAAAGATTAATTGAGCACACCCACCAAAGCATTATCATCATATACATATACATAATGGGGGTCATTCTGACCCCGGCGGTCCGGCGGGAGCACCGCCAACAGGCTGGCGGTGCCCCGCAGGGCATTCTGACCGCGGCGGTTTGGCCGCGGTCAGAAATGGAAAACCGGCGGTCTCCCGCCGGTTTTCCGCTGCCCAAAGGAATCCTCCATAGGGGCGCAGCTTGCTGCGCCGCCATGGAGGATTCTGACACCCCATACCGCCATCCTGTTCCTGGCGGTTCTCCCGCCAGGAACAGGATGGCGGTATGGGGTGTCGTGGGGCCCCTGGGGGCCCCTGCAGTGCCCATGCCAATGGCATGGGCACTGCAGGCGCCCCCGTAAGAGGGCCCCACAAAGAATTTCAGTGTCTGCTGAGCAGACACTGAAATTCGCGATGGGTGCAACTGCACCCGTCGCACATCCTCCACTCCGCCGGCTCCATTCGGAGCCGGCATCCTCATGGAGGGTTGTTTCCCACTGGGCTGGCGGGTGGCCTTTTGGCGGTCGCCCGCCAGCCCAGTGGGAAACCCAGAATCACCGCGGCGGTCTCCTGCCCGCGGAGCGGTGTTCTGGAGGGGGGAACTCTGGCGGGCGGCCTCCGCCGCCCACCAGAGTTAGAATCACCCCCAAAATGTCTGAATAACTTTGCTTGCCGCACGTGCATCCGACTTGAATTGTTTACTTTTCAGATCCACCCAGCTTAGTACATATACATCAGTGGTGGCTGCCACTCAACAGGGTTGGGGGGCGGTATGGGGAGGGGATATATATCTAATTTTTTAAGCTTACCTTCGTGGGGGGCGTGTTAATCTCCCCTCAGTCCTCTTCCACTTGCTGGCTCACATAGGCTCCCAGCCAATCACAACGCTGCTGTCACCAGCATGACAGCAACGTTGTGATTGGTCTGAGCAGCCTGCTTTTCCGCTCAGACTGTGAGTGGGAGCCTGGGCATGTTCTCCACTCAGCTGTGTAATACAGCCGGGTAGAGAACATGCAAAGTGCGCATGTCTGTTTGGCCGGCCCAACACGGTGGGCCAGACATGCGCACTTTGTGCAGCAAAAACCATCCTCTGGCCTCCTCCCTCCAGACTAATTCACCCCGCTCCTTACTCCCAGGAAAAATGAAATTATAATAACATTGCGTTATTATCATTTTAAGTCTCCTTTCCCCACAATCCAGTGGGGCGCCAGAGCTGTCCCTGGTATACATTCAAAAGATTATCTAAGTTGTTTATGTGTAAGACAAATCTATTGAGGGCATTATCACGCATGCTATGAAACCAGATGTATTCACCCAGATGCGTAGCTTCCATTGGTGCAGGAGGTGCAGTGGCACCGGGGCCACAGTGACCCACTGAACTAAAATTTATGCTGTACTATAAATTAAGCAGCACCCACGGGGCCCATTTCCTTCCTTGCACTAGGGCCCAAGACAGACTAGCTACGCTACTGCATGCACCCCAAGTGGAAGTGTACACAAAAGGAAACTATCTCAGGCTAGAGTGACGAGCAAGATTATGCTATTATTTGTGCTGAAAACGCAATAAACATGTTAAAAACTAGATGGGGACTTTGTTCCCTACTTTACCTCCATCCTCGCTTAAGTTGCATACTAATACCGTCTACTTTCAGAACATCCTGCGTGTGCAGGGCTGTGGAATGGAAATCCTTCCTGTGCTGCTCAGAGCCTCCCTTTATCTGGGGTTATTCTCCCTGAGCTGCCACAATTTGCAACAGCAATCACGTGCCTTTCTCGCAACCCACCATCGAACATAATTAAATAACTAAACAACAAAATGCATACTCAAGTGAAACTAAACAGGGTGTACACTGCTGGTGCTTTCTATGTCTACTTACCATTATTTTTGGAAGCCTCTAAATGATAAGGAACAAACATAAACTGTCTCTGGAATGGTGAGCATAGTCGCTCTGTGAGGATGGCTTCAACCCTTTCAGAGAAGGGAATAAATTAATGGTTTTTCTATAAAAAAAAAGAACAAGGGGAACGCGAAAAGGAAATTGTAGCACAGATCAATGTATATAAATGTCCACAAAACAGGACATACACTCTAAAGAAAATCAATGAAGATGCAATTGTTCGTGCCTCAGAGCAGGCAGGTCTCTAAGTGCCATTATGTTTTCCGGAAGAATATTCAAGCGGTTGAAAGGAATGCGGCCTTCTCCAATTTAGACGGGTCCTTGGTCCTCAATAGAACCGCATATTATGTGTCTGATATTATCTGCAAGAAGGAAGCCTGGCTTTCCAGTTCTCGAATGACTGTTGCATGCCGCCTTGTGTTAAATATTATCGTACCAGGAGCCACTTGAATATTTTGTGATAGGAGTAGACAAATTGCACATTAGAAGGGTAGTAAATCATTTCGTTCCATGGGCGAACAATTGCCACTAAATTATTGCAAGTACATTTGTGTGTCACGATTCACCGTATTCGTTTTAGTGTATGGCACAACTGGTTTGAGAGTGATGATAATCAGTTTTAATAATGAAAGGTCACACACATGCAAATACTGCGAAATTGCCCCACTCACCATTCCAAATAAGCAGAGGATAACATAAAGAAAAGGATAAGCTGGCTTGACTTCTTAAAAAATGTTTAGGCTGTGGATCTGCAATTATCATTATATGATTACCACTCAGGGCTGAAATAGTGTGGTCGCAGCACACGGTTCTAAGACTGTGCAATTGCTAATAGACCCAGCGTTTGAAAAGCCGAGAGGCCTGATTTATAACTGAAGCCACCTCTTCATTGCCTTCTGTTAGAAATGGGGTCTTTGGTTGACAGTCAGGTTACCCCCTGTTCAAGCAAGGACCCTCACTCTAGTCAGGGTAAAAGAGAATCACCCTCAGCTAACCCCTGCTTACCCCTTTGGTAGCTTGGCAGAGCAGTAGGCTTAACTTCAGAGTGCTAGGTGCAAAGTATCTGTACCAACACAAACAGTAACTTAATGTAAACACTACAAAATGACACAACACCATAAGTCCCCTGGGCATGGCCATTGGGCAAGGGGGCATGACTCCTGTCTTTGCTAAGACAGGAGTCATTTCTATGGGGGTTGGGAGTCGAAAAAAATGGCGCAAATCGGGTTGAGGTGAAAAAATTGCCTCAACCTGACTTGCCCCATTTCTTGACGCCCAAGCTCCATTTTCCCCTACGCCGGCGCTGCCTGGTGTACGTCGTTTTTTTTAACTCACACCAGACGGCGCGGGCGGCTAACGCCGGCTAACGTCATTCAATAAATACGGCGCCCGCATGGCGCTTCAGAATGGCGTTAGCCGGCGCTAATTTTTTTGACGCAAAACTGCGTTAGCGCAGTTTTGCGTCAAAAAGTATAAATATGGGCCAAAATGCTTCGATGAGGTGTTAGCACGGCGTCGTGACGGAGTTGTTCCCAACAAGCCGACACCAGCGGCACCGGACACAGAGTCACGTAGACCCCAAAGTACAATACCTTTGGTGAAGAGTGAAAACAAGTTGATGCGCGAAGTCGGGGATCACGGCGTCTGTGCGAAACATTGAATCCGCGCACTTCGAGCGGCGTCGGACATGACCTGGTGCGACGACTTCCACGGAGACACGGACTTCAGCGGGGCTGTAGCAGCGTTGGGCCTGCGAAGGTCGTCGCGTTCCAGCGATGATCACGGAGTTGGGTGCAGGCGGTGTCACCAGATTCAGCAGCTGGTCGGTCCGAAGTCGTCCGAAGTTGATTTCCCTGGATTTCTGCCAGCTTTCTTTTCAAGGGCCCAGGGACTGGATAGGGCACCACTTGACTGAGCAGGAGTCTCTCCAGGTGCTGGCAGAGAGAAGTCTTTGCTGTCCCTGATACTTCAAACAACGGGAGGCAAGCTCTAAGTCAAGCCCTTTGAGATTTCTTCACAAGATGGAAGGCACACAAAGTCCAGTATTTGCCCTCTTACTCTGGCAGAAGCAGCAACTGCAGGATGGCTCCACAAAGCACAGTCACAGGCAGGGCAGCACTTCTCCTCAGCTCTTCAGCTCTTCTCCAGGCAGAGGTTCCTCTTGATGTCCAGAAGTGATCTAAAGTCTGTGGTTTTGGGTGCCCTTCATATACCCAATTTCTCCTCTGAAGTAGGCCTACTTCAAAGTAAAGTCTCCTTTGAATGTGAAATCCTGCCCTTCCCTGGCCAGGCCCCAGACACTCGTCAGGGGGTCGGAGACGGCATTGTGTGAGGACAGGCACAGCCCTTTCAGGTGTTAGTGACCACTCCTCTCCTCCCTCCTAGCACAGATGGCTCATCAGGAAATGCAGACTACACTCCAGCTCCTTTTGTGTCACTGTCTAGTGTGAGGTGCAACCAGCCCAACTGTCAAACTGACCCAGACAGGGAATCCACAAACAGGCAGAGTCACAGAAATGGTATAAGCAAGAAAATGCTCACTTTCTAAAAGTGGCATTTTCAAACGCACAATCTTAAAATCAACTTTACTAAAAGATGTATTTTTAAATTGTGAGCTCAGAGACCCCAAACTTCACATGTCCATCCGCTCCCAAAGGGAATCTACACTTTAATCAGATTTAAAGGTAGCCCCCATGTTAGCCTATGAGAGGGACAGGCCTTGCAACAGTGAAAAACAAATTTTGCAATATTTCACTGTCAGGACATATAAAACACATTACTATGGCAGTCATTCTGACCGCGGCGGGCGGCGGTCGCCGCCCGCCATGCGGTCACCGCCAAATGGCCGCTCCGCGGTCAGGAGACCGCGGATGCCATTCTGGCTTTCCCGCTGGGCCGGCGGGTGACCGCCAAAGGCCGCCCACCGGCCCAGCGGGAAAGCCCCTGCAACATAGAAGCCGGCTCCGAATGGAGCCGGCGGTGTTGCAGGGGTGCGACGGGTGCAGTAGCACCCGTCGCGATTTTCACTGTCTGCAAAGCACACAGTGAAAATCTTCATGGGGCGGTGTAAACCGCCAGAAACAGGCTGGCGGGAAGGGGGTCGGAATCCCCATGGCGGCGCTGCAAGCAGCGCCGCCATGGAGGATTCCCTGGGCCAGGGGAAAACCGGAGGGAAACCGCCGGTTCCCCTTTTCTGACCGCGGCTTTACAGCCGCGGTCAGAATGGCCCTGGAAGCACCGGCAGCCTCTTGGCGGTGCTTCTGTTGCCCTCCACCCTGGCAGTCATAGACCGCCAGGGTTGGAATGAGGGCCTATATGTCCTACCTTAACCATACACTGCACACTACCCTTGGGGCTACCTTACATGTAAGAAAAAGGAAGGTTTAGGCCTGGCAAGTGGGTACACTTGCCAAGTCTAATTTACAGTTAAGACTGCACACACAGACACTGCAGTGGCCGGTCTGAGACATTATTACAGAACAACTTATGTGGGTGGCACAGCCAGTGCTGCAGGCCCACTAGTAGCATTTGAGTTACAGGCCCTGGCACCTCTAGTGCACTTTACTAGGGACTTACTAGTAAATAAAATATGCCAATCATGAATAAACCAATTACATACAATTTACATAGAGAGCATATACACTTTAGCACTGGCTAGCATTGGTAAAGTGCTCAGAGTTCAAAAGCCAACAGCATCAGGTCAGAAAAAATAGGAGGCAGGAGGCAAAAAGATTGGGATTAACCCTGCATAAGCAACAAAGTCCAACACCTTCACTTACCCATCCTCCTATGTAATGATTCTCTCACACATACACTTGATCTTTGCATTCAAGCATCCATTGAGTCCTTCCTGTATTCACTCACCCACCTGTAACACTGCGCACACACAAACCTAACACTAGAGAGCCACTTTTATTTATGAGCCAGACTCGTGGCTTTGGCAATGCTTGAGGAAAGCTGTGATATAGTAGGAACAACAGAGGGATATTCTGAGAAACAGATTGATTGTCAGAAAAGCTCAAAATACGAGCAGAGAGAGGTCGCCAACTACAAAATCAAGGAAGAAATTGGCCTCGGGAAGACAGAAGTAACACCGAGTGACAGGGAGCTGCAGATAGGGGCCGATGCATTCAGGAAGAGACACATAAAGAGTATAAAAGACACAAGTGAGACCTCTGCTGTCTGTACAGTCCAGGCTATGTGACCGAAGAGAGCTTTGTGCTGAAGCTGCCCATGCAGACTTCTGTGGACTGTGCCATGAACTTGTACTGTTAGTGATGGTGCTGTGACCCCAGTAAGATAAGAAGGTTTGCAGTCCTGATTCCAGAGCTCTGTAGGTTGCGCTCCTGAGCAAGACTTGCAACTCTTCATCTCATGTCATACACAGTCTATTTGTGGGAGATTTTGCAATAAAACATCCTATGGTCAGATGTATGAAGACTGTTACAGTGTCTGCACAGGTAAAACACAGTGTTGTATTGTGGTAAAGCTCTTCTGAGATGTATCAATGGTCACTTCCTTTGAACAAGTTGATGCTGATAAATGTTCATTGACAGCACAAGGCATTAGGAAATTGTGTCAGGCTTTTATTAATGGAGCATGGTGGCAATTACAAGCTGTTAGAAATTGGGTTACTGGTTGCCTGAGGTACGAGTCCTGGGCAAGCAAAAACCTCAACACTAGTCAGGTAAAGGTCCAGGCAAACTCTAAATTAACATGTGCTCACCCTCTGGAAGCTTCACACAGACGAGTCAGGCTTAACTTACAGGCAGTGTGTAAAGTATCAGTGCAACATTTCAAACAGTAAAACAGTGAAAACACAACACAAAAAGATCTCACACCAGGTTAGAAAAATAGATCAAAATGTAATCAATAAAACAAGACCCAAACAACAAAATATAATTAGTAGAACCAGAGATATTGAATTTCAATGTCTGAAGTAAAAATAGCGCCAATAAGCACAAAGTGCTATTGGGTGAATCTGGACATGCTGGACCGGGACAAAAAGTCAAAAGTTCAGGCTGACCACGAGGGAGCATGGGCCAGTTACAGGGGCAGAGTTAGGCCCACTTAACAAAGTACCTTAAACCCTGGTTGCAGAGTGTTGCGTGGATGCCCATAAAAGATGTGTCATTCAGCCAAGGTGATGAGTCTGTTCTGAGAGGTGATGTAGCTGCAGTTTGAGGTCCTGTTGTGTTGATGTCGAGGGTCTTGTCAACAGAGCTTGTTATACAAAGGTCAGTGTCAAAGATGCATTGCGCAGTCAAGGCAATGCGTTGTTTCCGATGAGTTGTGAACCTGCAATGAGGAATTTTGGTATAGTTGTAAAGGCTGCGATCAATACGAAATGCGAGAGGCTTGCTCTGGGAAAGTGTAACACAGCTGCAGTTTTGAAGATGATACATCGAACCCAATATGCAGTGGCGATGTGAGTCTTTTGCCACAAGTCCAATCCTTGCAGCAGCAGCAATGAGTCGGTTCTGCTCACGGATGTGCCGCTCAGCCAAGGACATGCAACAGTTCTCCTTTAGAATGCATCACTCAGCAGAGGGATGCATCAGTTCCACTGACAAGCATCTCAGGCCCACATCAAGGGGCCAGGAATGGGGTTTCACCACTTAGCAGGGTAGACTCACAGCTGGCAAAGTCCAGGTGAAGAAGCAGGGTGGATGGAAGTTTTTTATGTCACTGAGACTTCAAATCAGGGGGCCAGCCAATTAGCCCTTGGAGTCACTCCGTGTTCAAGAGACGCAGGACTAGTCCTTTTCACATAGGCAGAGCAAAGTAGGCAGCAGGCTAGCACAGTAAAGCAGTAGTCCAGCAGAGTGGCAGTTCGTCAGCAGCACAGTAGACTGTCTTCCTTGCAGAGTATCCACAGGCCCACAAGTGTACTGAAGTGGTGGTGCCTGAGATCCAGTACTTATACCCAGTGGTGTCCTTGAAGCAGAGCAGACTTTGAAGACAGACCTTCGAAGTGCACTGAGGCCCTGCCCTACCTGTCCTGGCTCCAGAATTACTACAGGGAGCATTCAGCACATTCTGTGGGGAAAGGACACAGCCTATTCTGGTGTGAGGTTGGGTCCAGCTCCTCCCCCCAATCCTGCTATGATAGCCCACAGAGGCACACTTAAACTCCCATTGTGTATGGCTGTCCATGGGGAATACACAAATCCGAGCTGTCACTAACCCCATCATGTGATCAGAGATTGGCAACAAGCACCAAAAGGCTAAAGTAAGAAAATGACAAGTTTCTTAAAGTGGCACTTTCAGAATTACAATTTAAAATCCAACTTCACTATAAGGTAGGATTTGAAAATTGTCATTCCAGAGACACCATACTTGAAAGTATTATCTGTTTTAATTTGGAAATTACACTTAGAAGTTGTAATAAGGCAACCCCAATTTTATCCTATGGAAGAGATAGGACTTGCAGTAGTGAAAAACTAATTTAAGAGTTTTTCACTACGAGGACATGTAAAACCTAAAAGTACATGTCCTAGTTTTTAAATACAGCACATCCTGCCCCCTGGCTCTCCAGGTCCTACCCTAGGGGTGACATATGTATAATAAATGAAGGTTCAGGCCTGGCAAAATGGTTATTTTGTCAGGTCGACATGGCAGTGTAAAACTGCGCATAAGGGCTCTGCAATGGCAGGCCTGCTTAGAGGGTTAATTACGTGGGCGGCACATTCAATGCTGCACACCCACTAGTAACATTTAATTTACGGGCCCTGGGCACATGTAGTGCACTTTACTAGGGACATATAAGTAACTTAGATATGCTAATTGGAGATAAGCCAATATTATTGTATTTAGGGGAGAGAGCACAAGCACTTTAGCACTGGTTAGCAGTGGTAAAGTGCACAGAGTCCTAATACTAGCAAAAAGCAGGTCAGAAAAGTGTGGTAAGTGGAAACAGGAAGTGTTGAAGACCACTCTAAGGCTGTCAGGGCTAACACAACCTTTCTACCACAGGTAAGTGTGTTAGAAGTGTTTTGTTTGTACACAGCTGAAGGCTATGAAGATAGCCATTCAGGATCTGTGATCCATGATTCCCAAGAGAAAAAGGGTCAACACAAGGCCTTATTACATTGCAAACTATCTGGACAGATTATTGTTTTATCCCTAATGCATCCTTATATGGATTGAATCTATGCATAGCGCTGACAATGAGACTCACAGGCAAGGTCATTGTTCTTTGCTTGCTGGGCAGCTTCTTTCATCGCATTTTTTGAGGAGTTCTATTTCTCTATCTTGAGGGTTATATAGTTTCTAAAGTTAGCACAACACTTTCTATGATAGCTGTGAGTAAGGAAAGTCATAGCTGATTCAAGCCACTTTGATTCAGGTCTGCTCAGCAGCCACTGAATGTGGTAGTATTACAACAATGCATTATTATGACCACCAATGCGATTGCAGGATCAGCTTTGCTTATTTTACACTACTAAAGAAATGTCTTCACCATTCATACAAGCTAAGACCAAATACCATTACATAGTAGGTTTTTCTCCCATGATGCATGTATGATTCTCTGGTTGGTAGGTAAGTTAGATATGGTAGATAAGATACCGTGTGCAAATGATGCTAGAGACAAATGTGCAGTTTGTTTGGATCCTAAAAAGCTGTAATTCCAATCTCCTTTGTTTTACCTGAGGTCAATACCAAATTGGAGGGACCTTTTACTGTGTGATTAAAACATTTTTTTTTTTTTACTGAAGGGGCCAATTTTATTTATTAAATTACTTCTACCTTGGCACAATGCGCTTTGCACTTACATGAACTCCACTTCCTGGGCTATTGGAGTTCCACTCAGAGCAGCCATTTTTGGTTGTTGGCTGTGAGAAAACAGGTCAGAGGTGAGTCTGGTCCCAGATGGGGCGGTCACCCAGGGCGTCCGCCCAACCCAAAGTCTTGGGGAGTCAGTCCCTACAGTTAGGAGGCAGGGGTGCCCAAGAAAAGGAAAGAAGAAAAGGAAGGGTGGGCCACTCTTAAAGAGAGTTCCAGGGAACCAAAGGCCTTCTGCCCCAGTAGGGGGGGAGCCCAGAGTTGGCACTGGTGAGGCCTCACCTGACCCCAAGGAAGTCCTGAGTAGTCAGGCAGCTGTTCAGATGCAGGGTGTTGCCCCTGAACTGACAGAAGGGAGGGTGGAAGGAGGGTGTCTGCCACAGGAGGTGGTAGATCCCCACTCTAGACAGCAAGAGGGATGCCAGGACCCCACAGTTGCCCCTAAAGCAGCTCAGCCACCTGTCAGTGGAGAGCTTAGGGTGTGGTTCTGAGTACTGACAGCGTCAGTAGCCTCTGCTGGGTGCTAGCCTTCCTGGCAGCACTGTACTTGGCCTGGGAGGCAGACCCCAGGGCCAAAAGCAAAGTAGGCCCCCTGACCCTGTTGGCCATGGTGGGGTTGCTCAAGTGTTGGGTGACCTCTTTGGGTAAGGTAGGTGTTGCCCTAGCAAAGTTAGGAGTAGGGGAGGTGGGCACCTCACTACCCAAGTTGGCAGAAAGAGAGGAGGAAGACCCCCCTAGAGAGAAGTTTCAATTTGAGATGGGTCTTTTCACTGTTGGGATGGATTCAGTACCCAGAGGGAGTGACCATGGCAGGAGGATGTAAGGCAGAGTAGGCCCTGCAAAGGGACAGCCTGTTCTCTTCCCTGTCTTCCTCGCCTGACAAGCCAGGAAGACTCTCCGAGGGTAGGGCTGAGTCTCCTGGGTGTGTGGGCTGGGAGGGGGGGGGCTTGTGTGAAAAAACAGGGCTGATTGCAGAGGCCCCCTAACTTTTTGCCCCCACTTTTGGCTGGTGGTTTCCTGACTCTGATGGTACCCTGGGTACTGCTAGCCAGTCCCAGGGTCATTGCTCTGTGTAAAATCAATATGCAAAATAGGCTAATTATAATTGACTAAGTCAACCTACCTATAAGTCCCTAGTATATTGTAGGGCATGTAGGTTTAGGGACCACAGCATAGGTAGTTCACCCATAGGTGCACTGCTGAGGTGCCCAGTTTCATTTTAAAGGCAGGCCTGCCTTGCTGGCTGCTTTTAAATTAAAGTCATATGCAAATTCGACTTTGGAATTAATAGTAGTTCCAAAGTCTTAAACTACCTTATTTTTACATATAAGTCACACCTATGTTGTGCCCTATGTGCCCGTAGGGCTGGGTGCCATGTAACTATAAGCAGGGACCTTATAGAAATAGTTTTATAAGCCCTGGTGAGGCAAAAACAGCAACATTTGTTTTTCCCTCATTGTAGTGAATGGCCTTCATATGCTAGAATGGGGAGACTTTATTTTAATTTTAAAAGTCCCCTTAAGTGACAGACACAAACAGTTTTGGATCAAAGTAATTGTTATAATAAATCCTGCAACTTCCAATTGTTGGATTTAATGTAACCTCTTCAGGTAAAGAGTTTTAAACTTTACCTGAAAAGTTGCCAATTTCAGCCCTGCATTGTTTTTGCTGCTGTGCTCTGATTGGCCAGCCTCTGGCAGCCTGGCCAGGCTGCCTTGATGAGGTGTGAAGTGGCCTGGCTTTACAGAAAGAGATGTGCCTGTGGGAGGGAATCTCTCCTCAGCAGATGATGAGGCAGGAAGGGGGAGGGCTGGCAAACTGGTTTTCAAAGACAGAGAAGGACATTTGGAGCAACCCAGCAACACCCCCACATCCTGCAACCCCAGACAACTAGGTGCCCCCTTGATTAGATTAGGAGAGGACAGGTGAGGGGTGTGTTTTTGATTTTTAGCCACACCATTGGGTGGGCTCAGCCAGATGTAACCTCCAAAAATCATTTTCAGCCATGATGGATTTTTGAGGAATGTTGCCTCCTGGGATTGATTTTTGCCACACTTCCCAGGAAGTGGTCATCACAGGGGGAAGGACCCTGCCCCTGATTGGAGAACCAGGACCCCCCTGTTTTTCACCCAGGAGAAAGGATAAAACTGGCAGACCTGCACTCACACCTCAGTTCCCTACAACAACAACAACATCCAACAAGGAAGAACCAAAGGAGAAGAAGGACTGCCCTGCTGGACCCCTGGCCTGTACCTGGAACCTGCACTCAGAAGGACTGCAAAAGCTGCACACTTGGGCTTCACCACAAGAAGGACTTTGCCTGGCTTCAACTGGTTCAAGGAGGGACTCCCTATTCGCTACAGGTGAAAAATTGCTAACCAGAGTCCCCTGCACCAACTCCTGAAGAAACCGACCAGCTGACCACTATCCAGTGGCCAAAAAGGAGTTTGTGCCAGGTGCATTCTGGGAGTTGTAGTCCATACCCCCAAGGATCATCTCAGAGCTTCTGGACCCTTGGGGTGAGCTGTGGACCCCAAAAGGACCTTAAAAGAACATCTGGGAGAAGACCCAGAAGTTTGGAGAACTTTTGAAAAAAAGCTCCATAGAGGGATCGACCCACAGCGGCAACTCTAGCCGGTTTGCCTCAACAGTGACCCGGCCTGATTTGCAAGTTCGTCCCGCTGAAGAAAATCTCCGAAAAGGAGACTAAGGGGGTGATTCTAACTTTGGCGGGCGGCGGAGGCCGCCCGCCAAAGTTCCCCCAACAGAATACCGCTACGTGGTCAGAAGACCGCCGCGGTTATTCTGTGTTTCCCGCTGGGCTGGGGGGCGACCACCAGAAGGCTGCCCGCCAGCCCAGCGGGAAACCCCTTCCCACGAGGAAGCCGGCTCCGAATGGAGCCGGCGGAGTGGGAAGGGTGCGACGGGTGCAGTAGCACCCGTCGCGATTTTCAGTGTCTGCAATGCAGACACTGAAAATCTTTTAGAGGCCCTCTTACGGGGGCCCCTGCAGTGCCCATGCCATTGGCATGGGCACTGCAGGGGCCCCCAGGGGCCCCAGGACACCCCTCACCGCCATCCTGTTCCTGGCGGCACGACCGCCAGGAACAGGATGGTGGTGAGGGGGTCGGAATCCCCATGGCGGCGCAGCAAGCTGCGCCGCCATGGAGGATTCCTCAGGGCAGCGGAAAACCGGCGGGAGACTGCTGGTTTTCCGTTTCTGACCACGGCTGTACCGCCGCGGTCAGAATGCCCTTGGGAGCACCGCCAGCCTGTTGGCGGTGCTCCCGCGGTCAAAGTTGACCGGGACCTCCCAGCCAGCGTATCTGAGGAGGGCTCCAAGGACGTCGGATCAAGATCCAGGTTTACCCCAGTCGAAGGATTTTCATCTCGAAAAAACAACTAATTCTGAAGGTAAAAATCTCCACTGAGGATTCCCGCGACGCGTAACCGGAGAAGAGTTCCAGGAGGTCGGATTGGACTGGCAGGTTCGTCCCGCTGAAGAAAATCTTCAGAAAAACAACTAAGTGCAAAGGTAAACTTTTGACCGAGGCCTCCCGCGTCCTGTAGCCGAGCCGGGATCCATCGCGGTCGGCCTTAAACTTTGACTTTGCCCCGGTCGAGGTGCAACCAGATGACCCGATTGGCGCTTTTTGTTTCTAGGCGCTAAAAAACAATAATTCTTTAAAAATTCATATCTCTGGTTCCCCTTATCCCTTGTCGCTCGTTGCCAAGCTACCAAGAGTTTTGCAGGGTTGAGGTTAGTGGCCTATTGCTAAGTGTAGGTACCTACCTGCCCTTACCAATAACCTATTTTCCAACATTGGCGATCTAGATTTTTTCATGTGCAATTGCTGTTTAAGTGGATGGATGCCATTGGCACGCAGCGGTAGGGTTTAGCTCCAAAATGCTATGATTGCATTCTCATTTTATTTTACCTTTGTTCAGTGCTAAATTATGGGGACCTTTTACTGTGTGATGAAAAAGTTGTTTTGCTACTGAAGGGGGGAATTTTAATTATTGAATAACTTCTAACTTAGAAAATTGCACTTTGCACTTTATGTGAACTCCACTTCCTGGGCTATTGGAGTTCCACTCAGAGTGACCATTTTTGGTTGTCAGCACACTAGTTCTTTTCATGTGCAATAGCTATTCAAGTGGGTGGATGCTGTGGACACTCAGCGGTTAGTTTGGCTCCTAAAAGGCTGTGATTGCATTCTAATTTGTCATACCTGTGTTCAATATTAAATTGGTGGGTCCTTTCACTATGTGATCCCAATTTTTTTTTTTTTTTTACTGAAGGGATACATTTTAGTTATTGAATTACTTCTACCATGGCACATCGCACTTCATACTTTATGTGAACTCATGTGCAATAGCTATTTAAGTGGGTGGATGCCGCAGACATGCAGCAGGTGTGCTGCAGGTGTGCCAAAGGAGCCAGCCACTCTGCCCGTTTGTCATCAGGTTAGTCTTATGTTATCAGATTTCCTAAAATCACGTAACTTTTCTTTTACACATTGTGACCTTATGTTTTCTCCAACTAACCTTGATGGTCCTTTGTCATGCCTTAAGTGTAGAGCTGTGCTCAGATCCTCCTCAGTATCACCACCTGCGATATCTCAGGCATTTGCTGAGAGGTCGCTGCTAGGTGGCCTTATTAATGCACGTTCTTTGAGTAAACATGCTCAAGAAATGTTCAACCTGCTCACTGATCTCCATCTTTACTTCCTGTTCATTACAAAGTTGTGGCTCAAAGAGTAGCATAACCTCGATATTGCACATATTCTACCCTGTGCTACACCATTTTCAGACAGGATAGAACAGTATACCAAGGTTGCTTGCCTATAATTTTTCATGAGGCTTTTCAATGTCATACTTTTGATTTAGGCCACTTGAAAGGGGCAGAAAGCCTTTCCTTTTGTTTTGAGATTAGTGCCTCCATGTCTTTTGCTGGAGGGCTTATCTATTATCCCCCTGGCCCCTGCTCTAATGTTCTAGCTTTGCTAGGATAAGCTCTTCCTCTTCCCATACTTCGCTATGCAACTTTTACAATTCCGGGAGCTGTCAACCTTCATTCGGAATGCAGCAATAATTCAGAAGTGGCCAGTTTTTTAGACACCTTAATCTTCTTTTGATCTTCATCAATTAATCTCTGCACTCATTCACACTGAATAGCATATCCTGGATGGAGTCTGCCTCAATAACTCCAATTTTAGAATGGATCCCCCCCCCGCATCCAGCAGGCCTGGTCTGACCATATGTTGATCCCGTTTAGACTTTGGATTGAGTCAGGTAGTTTATCTTCTCCTCCACCTGGGCCAGGTCCCCAAAGCGTTTGACAATGGAAAAGATTACTCTCTGATCCCAATTCGGCACAGATCTATCCTCCTCTATCCTACTTTATCAGGAAAAATAGCAGAGGATGCTTTGCCCTTTAGGAAATGGATCACCTAAACCATCAATAAATTAACTCCATTCATTCCTTTGAAAAATAGGCACAACTCTCAGCCCTTAGGTCCATGATCCACTCAGGTTACAGTGGAACAGCACACCCGCTGTAAACAACTGAAACAGAAATGGCACAGAGCCTATTATGTGGAGGACCTGCTTCAATTTAGAAGAAATTTGAAAACTTACCATGGTCAGGTTATCTGGCTGTTAGGTAGTTTAGATATGGTAGATCCAATACAATATGTAACTTATGCGAGGTATAGAGGTATTATAGGTTAGGCATTTTAGGGAGGTAGGATATAGTAATTACGGTAGTGTAAGTATGACAAGTAGGCAGGTATGCTTGCTGTGCTAGGTCAATATGATAGTTTTGGTATGATAGGTTCGTTATGGTACCTAAATAGATTTGGCAGGTAAATATTGGGTTTGATATGTAGGTCTGATAAGTTAAGTATGTTAGGTTAGGTATGCTTGGTAGGCTGGAAACGATAGGTTTGGCATGATAGAGTGATATGATAGGTATATGAAAGGTATCATACGATATAGATGGTTGGTATGTTACATAAAGAAGGTTAAGCATGGTAGGTATGATAGGTTAAGTGCAGTAGGTGTTTATTGTAGCTATGGTAAATATGCTGATTTAGGCTAAGATGGATAAATGAGATAGCTATATTAGGCTATGTATGGTAGGAATCATAGGTGTATGCATGTTATGGAATGGCATGTCATGGTAGGCATGATAGGTAAGTAGGATATTAGGTAGGTTGGTATTTATATTTCATAGGTGTGGTAGGTAGGTATGTTTGGTTAGGTATGCTTGGCTAGGTAAGATAGGTAGATTAGGTTTGATAGGTGTGTAGGGTAGGTATGTGGCTAGTTAAGGTGGGCATGGTAGGTTAAGCCACGTAAGTTATGTTTTGTAAGTGTGGTAGATAGGAACTCAAGTTATTGTAGGAAGTACTGGCATGCAAGGTAGGTAGGTCGGTATGATGGGATAGGTATGGTAAATTGGGTAGGCATGGTAGGTGGTGTTGAGTATGACAAATTAGCATGATAATTTTGGTATGGTAGGCATAGAGGGTTACATATGGTAAGTAGATTTGTAAAATAGGTATAAGAGGGAACTAGACATGATAGGCTAGGTATGCTAGGCTAGGAGCTGTTGGTAGGAATAGTAGGATAGGTAAGGTACAGTAGGTTAGATATGGCAAGGCATAACATTTTTGTGTTATATTTACATGTTTTCACCAATGGGGTATTTTCTAGACCTTTTCTCTTCCGAACAATATTATTTCCTATAAAAGTACACACATGCACTGCTATTGATAAAGTACACATTTGCTTGTAAATAAGTGTTTTTATATCTGATAGTGTAAATTGCTTATGCTTGTTGCTTACAGTACACAGCAAGAAATTAAAATGTTTCTCTGCTGCAAAATGAATGCATCGAAGAACATAACCTGGGTCTGTTTCAAGCTGCATGTGATGTTGCATCTGCATTTAACAATTGGCTAACTTGATCCCACCACCCAAATCTAAAGAAAATACAAATGGGGCAATGTAAAAATCCTGATAAAGCCAAGACCTTGGCAGACAAGTCATTAAGATAATGGGAAACCATAAAAACCACATGAAAGGTAATGGTTGACCTTAAACTGTACTCTCTACTTCTGTATAATTCTTTTTGATGTATTGATAACAAGAGCTCTGCTAAGACACTGCTAAAGATTTCTGCGGCAAGGCCAAAAAAATCACAAACTAAGAAACAGTTCCTATGCGTTCCCCTCTCTGTTAATATTGTGATAATTCCAGCCTTGCTTGCATGCTATCTGGGTGCACTCCCTTCTCATGAGTGTTCACATGAAGATTATCAAGCTCTCTGCCATAAGATACGATAGGTCAGTCTCACAGATGCACTGCTTGACCACAGCAAACTTGCTATATCAGATTTACTCAATTAAATGTGTTTGTTTCAGACTTTCTTTGTTGACAATATTTAAAATGAATGATCATGCTTCTGCAAACACCAACTGTCCTGAGTACAGTCAGATTCAATTCATTTTGCAAAAATACATTTCCCTTTGTAACATCAGTAATTCTTCATATTACATCAGAAGACCCCAATGTATTTCGGACGTGAGCCTTCATCTGGTGGTGTAACAATCAGTTCTGTGTCATATTCCGTAAAAAACGAAATAAAGGGAATAACATTCAAATATAAATTACAAAAGCAAAGATGTTTGTTCATGTCGATAAAGACATGGTTTAAACCCACAAAGTCTATCTTAAGCAGCGCTATGAAACTGAAAGTGTATCTATAAAATATCATATGCAAGCTATTGTATAACATATACAATAGTGAACGTCTACCTGTCCAACAGAACCATGACGTGCTATTAAACGTGACGACCCCCTAACCTGCTTGATGTCTGTAGTGTTGGGGCCCTAGGCGCCGTGTTTCAGTCCTGTGGGCACTCCTGGCGAGGCTGGTGGTGTTTATAGTTCAATTTGTTCAAATAGGGCGTATCATTCAAATTGGGTGTGTCATTCGAATTGAGTGCATCACGAGCGTTGGTGGAGTCCACTGTGAAACTGCTTGCCGAGACGTCCTGGCTTCATGAAGGCCAATCCCTCGAAGACGGATGACATCTGTGATGGCGTGAAGTCCTCATCTGGAACCTTTGTACGTTTTGACACTCTGATGGCAGAGCTGCTTCCAGACCACCTCTCGGTTGTGGACTCTTCACTCTGAAACTTCCTCGAGGCCTTTTCGATGGGTTTGCCACGGGATTGGCATGGACTGTGCTGGGCTGCGTGTGGGCCATCTGCTGGCCGCTGCAGGCTCTCCGACAGGAGCCATGGTCAAATCATTCGTGCAACCACAAGGGTGGATGTTCCGTGGTCAGGGCGCTTGCCGACATGGATCAGGTGCATGCGGGCTCTCAGACGGACTCAGGGCAATTGTCTATCACGTTGCCAGGAGGGTGTCTAGTTGGTGTCATGTTAATTCACTGAAGACAGTCTTGGTGTGCTGTGACCTGTTGGAGTCTCCATTGCACAGCCCTGTTTGTCTCTTTGACTTCATCGGTGGGGCAATGTCCAGTCCTCTCTCAAGCTTGAGAGGCCCCTTGGCTGGGTTGTCATGGGACAGCTTTGGTCTGCGCTGGGGCTGCTTGTGTGCCACATAGGGCAGCTGCAAGACCTCCTAGGAGCCACTGCCTAGTCGCTCGTGCCATTGCAGGGGTAGATGGGTCTAGGTCACGACTTGCTCTTGTCACCGAGAGCAGGATACAGACAGGGCGAACAGTTGGTCATTGGTTGACTGGTTCTTCAGAGCATTAAAGCAGAGGTGTAGGACTCAAGTCTGGTTGTTTAACTGCTCCTTTGATGGATACCGTGATACACATGGCAATGATGATGTTTGCCATTTGGAGACCTGGACGACAAGTGATGTTGCTGGAGTAAGGGTGATTGGAGTAACTTCGTCATAGCGAGTGCAGTCTTTCTTTTGCTCATGTGCAGATGCTAGCAGTGGTGCCATCTGCTTCAAGCAGCCGATGACAGGTGGCTTGGGTGGTCATCTTTGATGTGTGGGGTAAGTACGCGGTTCGCGCATGGCATCTTACATTTTGGCACTCCTGCCGAGCTGTCTCCAGTGACGTCACTGCACCCTGGTGGCTGTCTTGTCTGTGGGTGCACTCTTCCTTTGTTGTGTGAGTCCTCCATCTCTCCACCCTGTTGATCTTCCGTTCTTGTTCTTTTGTGGTCGTCAGGTGCTGCAGTGTGACAGGTAATGTCACACAGTCTCCTTTCTTCCTTCTTCATAGCGTGGTGCTACGCCACGCTTTCTTCTCCTTTGTTGTGGCGTCTGGCCACTTGTCTCCCTTTCGTGTGGACCTTCCGAAGGTCCTGTCCTGCCGAAGGACTAGGGGCTCTTCCACGTGTAGCAGTGGTGGCATCGTGCCACTCAGGGTGTGCGACTCTCCTCTTGCGAGTTGCAAGTCACTGCCAACTCCGTCTTGAGGCAGTGTGGGGGAGGACACTCCTTGCTGAGTCTCCGGCCCGTTGCAGGACAGTGACATAGGGTCACTTTCTTTTCCGCTTCCTCTTCACTTGAGGGCGCAGTGCTTGCGCCTCAAGGCAGTGCTTTCTTGGCACTGGGTCTTGCTTGAACCTGGGTGTGCTTTGGAGGGTTGGTCGCTTCTGATGACCTCCTGTGTGATGGGCCCACGGTGGCCATCTTGTGTTGCTGAAAGGCTGGCTTGCACGGCCTCTTGTCCCGTGCGTTACATCACGCTCTCGGGTGCTCTCTCCAATTTCGCAGGCGTTTTCCATGTCGTCACGTTCTCTGGCACAGCTCTCTGCGCATGTGACAATCTCTTTTTTCTGGGTGTCCTTTGGTATTGCCTGGCATGTCCCTTTCTTGTCCTACGGTGATGTCCATCACCACTGGGGCATGTGGCGTGCTTTCGGCGGTGGTGGCAGACGGCTGGCAGGGGCTGCGCAGCCCATGCGCGCTCTCCTCGTACCTCGCGTAGCACTTGCGTCCATTTCTCGTCATTGCAGCTTGGCTGGGACAGCTGCAGTTTTCGCCTTCCCTTTTACCGCGTCGCCTGCGTTGCTTCCTTCTTCCTCGCTGTTTCCGTCTTCTGCGCCATTTCTGTCTACGGGCGCACTCTTGATTTGGAGCAGTCATTTTCTGAAGGTGCTGCTGTAAACTTCCTTTCATCCAAGCTTCTTTTACCTTTAAAACAGAAATAGGGTGCAGTACCGATTCTGGCCACTGGATGCCAATAGTGCACTTTTTTTTCTAGCTTGAACACAGTCTTTCCTGTTACAGGCCTTGTTTGTTTCAACACATGCCGGTGAGGAGGGCATGCTGCTGAGAGGACTTCGTCATGCTGGTGGGAGCTGCAGGTAAGTGCAATTTTATTTATTTTCTCCCTTTTCTCTCCTTGTTTTTTTTTCTTCTGTCCACTTTTTTTCCAAAACTGCACAGCCTTGTTTGAAGAGGCATGCCAATGTCACGAATTTCAGTGAGGGGGTGGGTGCTCCGGGCACTGTTTTTTCTCTATCTGAGTGCGTGTGAGCACTTCACTTCTGTAGTCATTTGCTGGAGGTGGGGGCGGCCCTTGGCACCTGGTGCTTTGGTGAGTGGATGCACCATTTTGTTTCAACTTACTTTCGGTGCGTGTCTGCACCTCTTGCTTTAGTTACTGCCAGGACAAGGGGGAGGCAGCCCCTGGGCATTTTCGTTCCTTTTGTGGTGCATGCCAGCACCATCGCGGATCTCACGTTGCGGCCGCAGCAGTCCTTTATGCTGCGGCCGTTTTGCAGGCATTTTTGGGGTTGGGGGGCCCTGGGCAAATCTTCTTCGGTGCGCGAGTGCACCATTATTTCAGATTAAACGGGCGACGGCCCCAGTCATGGTTCTGCGCCCTTTTCTTCACGGTGCGCGACAGCACCAGACACGCATTTTAAGCGCGGCCCCAGTAGCTTTCCCACATGCTGCGGGCTGCATTTCAGCATTTAATTTTGAAAAGATTGGGGGGAGCGGCCCTGGGATTTTATTTTCCATTTGTTTTTGGGTGCAGAGAAACACCGCTCCTACCTTTTACCGCCGGCTCCATGACAGCATGCAGGGCGGCAGGTGCGCTCCTTCACTTCTGGTACCCACGTACCAATCAAGTTGTGTGGCAGCAGGCGGGTGGTTGCGGTGCCTCACTGGGCGGCATATTCTTCCTCCCACAAAGAACAGCAAAGCGCAAGGTGGCACACACGTGGGGGTCCGACCCACTCGTCGCCAATGTAGTGTTGGGGCCCTAGGCCCCCATGCTACTGAAAGAAAGTCGACACGGACACAGTTTGGTGGTATCTGGAACTGGCCCTGGGCACGTGCGCCCGGCCCTTTTTATTGCCAGGGTCACCTGACCAGTGACGCCTGTGTTGGGTTGGTGTGGGGTTTATGAGGGAGGCCAGCCCTCAGCAGAGAGGCTGGCCAAACACTAGAACGTGTCCAGCAGGACACTACAATGTCTTACAAACATAGTGGCCGTGCCACGAGTGTCTAGTCATAAAAGTACTAACACGTTGTGTTACAAAACAAAGATACCGAAGTATCTCACTCTTCACTGTGTGCTAATTTTCTAATCCACCGCAATAGAAAATCAACTAATGTGTGCATCACTGATTCGCGGTGGTGTAAATGACTGACAGTCAAATACCAGGCTGTGAAGACAAAGCGCTGCATGGAGAGACGCCCTGTCTATTTCCTACATGAGCTATGGGGCAAGCTGAGATCCAAGATTCAAAAACTGGCACGTCATACTTGTGTTAAAGGCACTTCAACTTTACTCGTAAAACAACCGGAAAATTAAAGGTAAAGTAATACATGTTCTGCAAAATTAGAGATATCTGAAAAAAATGAGTAATAGATCAGTGGTAGTATCCTATGTACACCTGTTTCATGCAAATTCAACTTTTTCAAACGTGAAATCGTGCTGGTACTGCCCGCAGGCCTTGAAAAAATTCCAGACTATAAAATATCAACAATCATAGTACCAGAGCACACTGTATGGGGTGGTCTGAGCCCAACTTCAATAGTTCATCCAATAATCCAAACTCTTCCAATTGCACGCTTATTGAAGTTGCACCCCAGTAAACGCAAATGTGCCTGGTATGACAAGGCCTGCTATGATGCAAGGGCAAACCTAAAGATGCCCACCAAGAAACATCCTAGAGATTGGGTCCTCGTAAAAGAAGCCAGAATGAGGTATAGAAGAGCCCTGAGGGATAGCAAGCTAAAATATAAAGATAACGCCTGGGAAGAGTTAGAGCGTGCTATAGCTCTGAAGGACCCTGGCCTGTTTTGGAAGGTGGTAAATAGAGGTTCCTTTGAATCAGAAACACCTGAGGGCCTTGGCTGTAACATCGCCCCGGAGGCCTGGGTAATTCACTTTTGTAGAATTTTTGAGGGTACTCCCTTAAGAAATAACCGGGAGAACGTGTATGATATGGCTCCTAACTTAGCAATCAGGTTTTCGCTCCAGGAGGTTATGGATGCGATACAGAGTAGCGCGAGTAATAAAGCTCCGGGCCCGGATTCGATCCCTATGGACCTATATAAAGCTAACCCCCAGCTATGGGCATCTATTCTTTTAAATGTTTTTAATGCAGCAGTTACTGTGGGCATTCCTGCCTCTTGGAGACTGGCATGTATTGTCCCAGTGTTTAAAAAGGGCGATCGAAATGATCCTAAGTCTTATCGCCCTATATCTCTCCTGGACTCTTCTGCGAAGATTCTGGGACAGATTATTTTAAGGCGTCTGGAGGCCTGGATGATAGGAAATGATATTTTAATCCGGGACCAGTATGGTTTTAGGGAAGGCCTCGGTACGCGAGAACAATGTCTCAATCTACTGATGATGATCGGTAAATACACGCAGGCCAGGAAAGGTACCCTTTATCTTGCTTTTATGGACCTTAGCTGTGCCTTTGATAAAGTGAACCGGTCTATATTATGGGAGAGGCTAAATCAGTTAGGGTTGGACCCTAATATTGTAGAGCTGCTCCGATATCTCCACTCTGGGACAGTTGCAAATGTGAGGGTGGGGCCTAATGGGGAATGCTCAGAGGCTTTTAAGCTTTCTAGGGGTGTGAGCTAGGGGTGTGTCCTGGCTCCTACTTTGTTCCTTCTATATACAAACGGATTGTCTGATTTTTTGAAGGAACATTGTAGGGATGTCCCAAAGTTGAAGGGTATTGATATCCCTGTGCTGACGAACGCGGATGACGCGGTCCTCATGGCCCGCACGATGAATGGTCTCCGGGAAATAGTTAGAGCCTACGCCACCTTTATGTCAGCTTTGGGTTTAGAGGTCAATTTTAAGAAATCACATTTTATGGTTTGCGGAAGACCCTTGAGCAGGGTGGGGGAGCTAAGGGTGGAGGATCAAGTTATTAGCAGGGTCCATGAGTTCCCATACTTTGGGGTCATTTTTGATGAGAAAGGATCTTGGAAACCCTGTATTGCCAGAAGGGGTGTGCTTTTTCATGCAACAGTTGGTGCAACTTTTGATTTTGCTGTAAGGGTAGGTAGTAAACCAATCAAGCCCTTGCTTGAAATTTATAGGCAGAAATGCCTTCCTGTCCTGCTGTATGGTGCAGCACTTTGGGGGTATAGGGATACCCGAGCCCTTATGGTGGAAGAAAATCGGTTCTGCAGAAGGCTATTGGGAGTTGGACAAAATATCTCTGGTTTCTGCCTTCACCTGGAACTGGAGCTTGAGTTTGTGCAGGACACTATCCAGTTGGCTCCACTTCTGTTATGGATCTCAATCTGGAGTAACAAACATGCCACTCTTAATAGGGATATTTTAAGGGATTGTTTGGCTTGTGACAATGCAAAGAATATTCCCTGACTGACCCACATAAGGAAGATGGCTCATGACCTGGGGTGGCCTGAATTGTTTGACTATCCTGAGGGCCTGTCTAGCTATGATAAGAAATGGGTCAAGGATAATTTTCTGAGAATCCAGGAGACCAAGAGGGAGGGGGAGGCTTTAGGGAAAAATCGATAAGGGATTTCATCATGCTAAAGATGTGGGTGGGTCCTGAGCGTTATCTCTTAGAGATAAAGGATGTGGGGGAAAGGTCTCTTATAACTTGATTCCGTCTGGGGATCATTAGAAGTAATTTGTGTTTCCCGCTAGGTCAGTATGGGGAAAAATTGATTAAACCTTGCCCCTGCGATGGGGTGTCCCAACAGACCTTGCTTCATTTTACATTGTTTTGTGTTTTTTATGCACCGTTTAGAACTCGATTTTTATTACCTCTCCTAAGGCCTAAGGGTTTCGTGCAATATTGTCCTGCTTTTATGTGGTTGCAAATGGCCTCAGATGTATTGGTGTGGAAGGGCCTGGGATCATTCCTGAAGGGAGCTATTACTTGGCGTAAAAATGTAGAGTTTTTAGAACGAATTCTTCCATCTTATTGTTTTTTTTATGAATGAGGCTTTTATATGTTTATATTTTTGATGGGTGTTTTTATTATATATGGTTTTATTGGTATATTAACAATGTATTGGTGATTATTTGCTGTAATGGATTCATTTTTTCAAACCGAATAAAAGTTTCGACGTTGCAATCATTTGAGATTCATTGTAGCCAGCTGTTTTCAAAATATATTCCATTCTCTCGCTGCAACTTGAAGTCCTGCTTTGTTACCAACCGGATCCCAATGCATTTCGGACCACCTGTCCTTCTTCAGGGGAAGTTAGGTTAATGTTTCTGAAACGCAAAACATACTCTCAACTGAGGAAGTTTGATATATGAATGTTATAAATATACCTGTTGCTTGACTGACTGGTGCTAAATAGAATGCATGCTGTGACCTCGTTGCTTCATCTAAACCGTGTCCATCTCATGCCACAAAATGTATGCCTATTGCATAGATTATTGCAGGTGGACTCCGACCACCTCATACCGTGCGGTCTGGGACTGTAAGTGTTGATGTTTTACAGCGTCTGGGAGAAACCGAAAAATGCCACACCGGATTTACCATGTAATTATTCCAGTTCACACGCTGTGGTTTAGTTTTAGAATGTCAGACGGTGCAGTACGTTGGAATATGAGAGATCGAATGAAGTCACGAGCTCAATCTTGCTTTTGCTTCACAGCATGCGAATAAACTCACTGAGAAATATCTCTTCGTGTAAATGCGCCCATGTCCTGGCCGATCAGGCCTCAATTGCTAAATATTTGCTTCTTCCTTCTAGATTCCAATAAAAACAATTTAAATGTTTACTCGAGAGATAAACACACATCTTACGGTTACCCTAACCTGGGCGCACATTTGAATACAAAGTGTTATTCCACAGTATGCGCTGCACAATATTGGTTTGCATTAATGATGCATAAGTACACGGTACAGTCGAGTCCCAGCTATTCCAGGGGAGCTGGAAATTAAAGCAGTCATTGATTATACTCAAAGAGTAGCACCGCCACTGCTGCTTTGTATGTACGCCACCGCACTGCCAGAAAAATAAATATATAAAGGCATCTATCCATAAACCTTGTTTATAATCTCAGGGAAACGGAATACCGGCTAAGGTGGAGCGGAGATGGATGTGTGCTCTCCTCCAACATTAATGCCTAAGTCGTATCATCAAAACACAACAGCACAGCCTCTCGTGGGCACTGCACTCTGCCACTGACACGAAGGGAGGAAATCGAACATTGCTCTGAATGCTTAATCTCGTCTCGCTGCATTAGGGGAGCCGCTCTTTCCATTGGGCTGGAATAATAGGCAGAAATAGCATTTGCCTTGCTGATTTTGAAGCAGCGTTGAGCATTTAACTGCATTGATGTGCCAGGAGCTTGCCTCAGAAGTGAAGTGAATATATTTTCACTGAGCTGTGAACATTGGAAGCGTGTCTCTAATAGATGCAGGGAGGGTGTTTAATTCTAAGTGTTTCATTTTCAGCTGTTCCAAATATTTCACAGATGATAATTTTCACATTTTATCTCCTCGTGTGCCTAAACACTAATGATTTTAAACTCCATGTGCAGAGAAATTAGGTGTACGTTTTTGCGATTATTGTAATGTGTGAGACGGTTCTGCTGTGGCTAATATCTAATTGTTCTTAATACTGGTCAAGGGACTAACAAATACATCAAAATGGACATCAAACCAGCTGCAGAAGCCTATTTTTGGTTCTTTTTTAAGTTCAGTCAAGGAATGAGGCCCACTGCCATACTCTGCGCAGCAGGCATATCCTTGCTATTGAGCCCTAAAAATCCTTTTTTTTTGTTGCAAAAGTTGGTAAAACCCACGATCCCAAAGGACTCCTCAAATTGCTCAAATTAGGCCTTTCATGGCTACCTTAATGTACCGAGATTCTGAAGACCTCATATTGGGATAGGCCTTGAACCTCTCAGTGAAAACTCTGACTGGTAGCAGCAATTATAGGTTTCAGGGTGCAGTATTTGATCAAAGTGATGATGTCTGAGGATTCCCCCCCCCCCCCCCTTTAAGCGAAATCTAGCTGTCTGGATCAGGTGGACACCTTTTTCATGTTTATTTTTTAAAGAGTGGGAAAGAGTGCAGACATTATCTACTTAGATTTTGCAATAAAGGACATAAACATGTAATTCAGCATTCACTGTGGATAATTTGCAATAATTTAAAGTACACCTGTGTTTTTTTTTAGTTGCGTGTTTTTGTACAGCACTGCTTGCCGCCCAGGATAGCTACTGAGTGAAAGGATTCCGATGGACGAAGGTGGCACTTCAATTAATCAGATGACACAGTAAATCGAATAAGACTGACTGAGTATGTTTCCCTCAATCCACAGTAAACAGTGACAAAGCCTTGAGAAGTGTAGTGTACAGAGACCTTCAGTTACTTCTTGATGGTGATACATTTATATAGTCGTATGCGTCTGACCTGATCATCCGGTTAGGATATTTTTAGTTGATACTGAACATATTACTGTTTGTGCAAAAGGCAGTTGCAAGATGGAGGATGGAGAGGCAGTATACCCAACCACGACTCCGGAATAACAAGTCCTGAACAACGAAAGCAGAACAGCGCTTTTGTTAACCACAACTTTGTTCTTCTGTGCCTTAACCATGCATGTGCCGAACAATGCCTATGCATGGTTAAACCACAGAGTCGGCTTCTGATGAGGACGCGGTCCGGTAAGTGGGGCTGTGGCCATTTTAGGAGCAGCGGTGGGGGGTTGGGGTATTTTTTATTTGTAGGGGTGGGGGTGGGGGGTAGGGGTAGTTTAGATTTTAGAGGGCGTGGGGGGACGCAGTAGTTTTAGGGGCGGGGTCGGGCATTTTTAGTTTTTTGGGGCGGGTTGGGGTAGTTTAGGTTTTGTGGGGGTCTCTGTAGTTTTAGAGGTGGGGGTGAGGGGGGCTGCTGTAGTTTTAAGGGCCGGGGTGGGGGGTTTGGGGTATTTTTAGTTTTAAGGGCAGGGTGGGGGGTCGGGGTAGTTTAGGTTTTAGGAGGGGTCACAGTAGTATTAGAGGTGTCACTGTAGTTTTAGGGACGGGGTGCGGGGTTTGGGGTATTTTTAGTTTTAAGGGCAGGGTGGGGGTCGGGGTAGTTTAGGTTTGAGGGGGGTCACAGTAGTTTTAGGGGTGGGGGTTGCTGTAGTTTTAGGGGCAGGGGCTGGTAGGTCGGGGTATTTTTTGTTTTTAGGCGCAAGGTGGGGGTTGGGTAGTTTAGGTGTTAGGGGGTGCGGGGTTCTGGTAGTTTTAGGGGCAGGGTGAGGGTTGCTGTAGTTTTAGGGGCAGGGGTGGGGAGTCTGGGTGTTTTTAGTTTTTAGGGGCGGGGAGGGGGTTCGGGTAGTTTAGGTTTTAGGGGGTGGGGGTTGCAGTAGTTTTAGGGGCAGGGGTGGAGGGTTAAGGTATTTTTAGTTTTTAGGGCTGGGGTCAGGGGTCGGGGTAGCTTAGGTTTTGAGGGGTGGGGTCACAGTAGTTTTAGGGGTGGGGGTCAGGTATTTTTAGTTTATGTGGGCAGGGTGGGAGGTAGGGGTAGTTTAGGTTTTAGGGGTTGGGGGTTTCAGTAGTTTTAGCGGTGGGGGTTGGGGTATTTTTAGTTTTTAGGGGTGGGGTTGGGGGTCGGGGTAGTTTTAAGGGCAGGGGTTGGGGGTCGGGGTAATTTTAGTTTTTAGGGGGGTGGAGGGCCGAAGTAGTTTTAAGAGCGGGGTAGTTTAAGTTTTAGGGGTGGGGTCGCGGTAGTGGTGTAGGGGTAGAATTGTTTTTAGGTGTGGGGATGGGGGGGTTGGGATACAATTATTTTAGGAGTCGTGGAGGGAGGTCACATGCTGGAACCACGCATGCCTTTATCAGGAATGCCTTTACAACAAAAAATCCTTGTTAAGGTATTCATGGGAAAGGCATTCGTGGTAACAATGCGGTCCTCGTTCTGACCATGTTGTTTAGGCATGCGTGGGTCCAAGATTCGTGGTTCCGGCGGGATGCCTCCAAAAGAAATTAACAATGGGAGTCCCTCCCTATTTTCCTCCTTCCTACTCATTTGTCGTCAGGAACTGTCTGGGCAATTGAAAAAGGTTTCCTGTCTGGAAAATGCCACAACATTGCCTGCCAGAAAGAAAACACCTGGATATTGTGCCCGACCAGGTGCACATAAGCAGCTGCCTCATTGATGGATTTTGGGATGGAGGGAAATGGCTGTCTTTCCCAGAAACCCCTACGAGAGCACAAACTGTTCTCTACTGTGTTTAGTTATAATTTGGACCAGTGAAAGGCTCCCTGGTTCTCATTGGGAATGGGCTACTTGTTAAATTAATCTCCCTACATGTTGACTGTTGGTCAAAGATGGATATTTATTAAAAGATAATACCAGAGAATGAGCAGCGCTCCCTTCGCCTCAACTTTCAAGTGCCAACTGTCTTTCTCAGAATCTACTTTGCCCACCATTCCAAACTCCATGCTGGCACATGCCAGCCTTAAAGTATACATTACATTATGGCAATGCCACACTACTGCCCGACATCCAAGATGTGGAAACTTAAGATGGAACTCCCATTAAGCATATTGAACATTGTCTTTAAAACAGACCTGCATGGACCCCTCTCTGGTGTTTCCAGAATGCAGAGTTTAGAGCAGTCCATTTGTTGATACTGCAGCCTGGGTTCTTGAGAATCATGGTGCTCTGTGTGATTCTACTTTTCCTCGGTCTTAGGAAATGCTGCATGAAGCCTGCAGCTACTGGCTGTAATTTCACTCACCCAGTGCTTCCTTCTCTCAAGCTCCTAGGCTCCTAGCTGCTCCTCCTTGTTCCTCTAGCTCCAAAATGTCAATCACTTTTCTGAGGGGTTGGGGGTGCCCTTTAAAAAAGCTGATTTGCAACGAGTCCTGTTGAGGTGTCTATTCCTGTGTCTTTCCCTCTGGCAATTTCTTTCCTGATTCCTTTCTGGTTTCCCAAATCCTTTGTGTTTCCTGTTATGTGATGTTTGATGATATCAATTTATTTTCCTGTTCTCTTACTATATAATGGTAGTCAGTCACTTTGGAGGGTAGGTCTCAACAAAGCAATCTCCCTTTGCTTGTTTCCTCACTCCCTCTACTTGTTGATCCTTATTCCTCAAACATTAGACTATTGGAGTTCAGATTTTAGTTTTTTCTTCAATTCACTGAAGTCTTTGTCTAGGAAGGTTTTTTGAACTTTGACATGTTCCTCCTGAGAAGGCGACAGCTTCTTGAGGGCAATTGCCTATCACACATTCCTGCATGTGGTGAGTACATGGCTACCAGAAACAGTTGCCCGTAGATCAGAAGATTTGGACCAGATAATGGATAAGCATTCAGACCTGAACACTATTTCATCAGAAGGCTCTACTGGCCTGAGCAACTGCTTCAGCTGCTGTTAACTTTGTTAATGGGGAGTCCCAAACCCAGCCCAAGTATTATGGAGATGTGGACTCAGAGGCTAGAGGCCCCACATCGGAGATCAGAGAAGGGCTAACAAACTAACTGCCATAAGTGCAGGTGAATTGTGCAGTGACAGTCTGGTGAGCACACTCACTCACTACACTACCTTTTTTTTTGCTTTTCTGCGACCTTGCCTTGTGTGCAGATATCCAGCACCTCAGTGACCTACATGTTAGGAGGATCATGAAGGGCCTGTGCAAACCAGTGTGGGCTCCTTTGAAATCTGTGGGTGCATAAATTATTGTTCAAGCGGGCCTAGCTGCAGTATTTCACCTTTCATCATTAAAGATGGCCCTTTAGATTACAGAGCCACTGTTCCATAGCTTCTAGGGACAGCAGTTCACAAGAAATCCCAATGTTAAGGGGCCTGTACCACCCAATAGACTTAGGGTCAGATTTACAAGTCCCTAGGGTATCCTTGAACAATATTAGCATAATTTTTATACGCTAATGTGGCTCAAAAAGGCACAAATCGCCACGCCAAATTTATAAAGTGGTGGAATACATGCTTTGTGCCACTTTGCGACCCCTTGTGACACATTAAGTGTGCGCCAGGCATAATGTATGCTAGGGGTCATTCAGGCATTAGAAGACTCGCAAAAATGGCACAATGAAATCGAAAGGATTTAATTGCGCCATTTTTGGAGTCATTTTGAACGCCAGCTCAAAGCAGGCATTAAAAGGACGCATCCATTGAAATCAATGCGACTCCTTCCACTTGCCTAGTGTCAACTGGAGCAAAGTGCCACAATAGAGTCAAACATTTTGACACAATTGGCCTAACGTGCACCATTGGTGCATCGTATTGTAAATATGGTGCACCAATGGTGTTGTTACATGGTGGTGGGGGGGCTCAAGAAATCTGGCGTGTCAGTACTGATGCATGGGATTCTTGTAAATCTGGGCCTTATTTTCCCACACCATTTATTGCACTTTCTTGAACCATGAGACACTACATATTCCTTTACAAGGTTAACGTTTCACATTGTTATACTCTGCTATTTTATTTTCTTACCTTTATCCAGTTTTTGGTGTCAACAACGAGAACATAAATATTGTTATTGAAATTTATGATTGCCAACCGTCCCTGTTTATCAACATTTCATGAAACATCCAACCATTTACGGTAATTGCATTTATGTTTTTATTGTTTTTTGTTTTCCAGTGTTCTGTATTTGCATATTTGTTAACATGATTGAATTGTTATGTATGGCTCTACTAGAGAACTACTAATGTGAATAAATGGATTCAGTTCCAGTAAGTCACTGCTATGACTTAAAGCTTTTACACACTGCTGCTACATCATAAAGGAATTACATGATGCTCTAACTGGGCTCTCCAAGAATTTGTCAAAGGAGCCCCGGAAACCAGGGAAGAGCACAGATTCTGAAGGAGAGGGCACAGAGAGTGGTTAGTGTGGGTGGCATGAGGCCAGATATTTTTTTAAAGATTTTGGACACAGAAGAGAAACCATGTTATATATTGCTCCCCAATTACTCCTCTGTCCTGCGTACTAGTCAAAAGCAGGGGCAGATGATTTTGAGGGCCATAAATAACATTCAGTTATAGAAGGGTACAAAGTGAATTAGGGGGATGTTTTTCACCTTTGGATTGAGTGACATATTAGAGATCTTGAGCTTTGCTCTCATCTATGTGAGGTCACTCACAATGCCTCGGTGAAAAACATCCCCGCAAATTCACTATTAACCATCAATAATTCTATATATTGATCACAAATACATCAAGGAATATTGCAGTTTTAGTGTATAATTAACTGTGTACCTTTTTATTATTTGACTCTCATGCGTTACAGTAAATTTAGAGAATTCACATTTATTTATTTATTTATTTATATGCATATTTATTGTAAGTTTTATATTGTGTAAACAACATCTCAACGGAATCAGTTTGCATTACATAGGCAATGCAGCTACAGTTTACAAATTACTATGACAAATGGACACAAATGCAAAATGTAAAAAAAGAAATCAAATAAACGGACAAAGCAGAAACACAAATATATATCGTTGATAACACGTGGTTCATAATTACAATAATAGCATATTAGAAAATATATATGGCTATATAATATTGCTGGAGGACCCACATACGTCTTCTTCCCACCTCGGGTTCAGAAACCACAAGCACTCTAGTGAGACACCATACCTTATCCCACCTAATAGAAGTCGACCGGATCCTTGGACTCAGTGAGGAGTGTGGTAAATGGATTCATTCAATTTAAACCAACAACATGAGATACATAAACACCTTTAGACACCATAACCAATTTAACAATAAAGCAAAACTCTGAACTGAATAAAGTTTCAAAGCTTTATTACAACCACAGAGATCATGTAACGTAAATGGTGCGCAAGACTAAATTGTAAACATACATGAAAACCATAGAATGACCAATACCTCTAACGAGATTAAGCCTACCTAGCATCAATACTGTTAAGCTTTCTAAAAGAATAACACAAATTAAAAAAACTATAATATGCACACTAAACTCAGATTTCAAAGCAGATGCTGGTGACATCAGTAAATCATCAAAATTCAGTCAATAACAATCAATTTTCATAGATGTGCCACACTTACCTCTAATGCAAATTTGGACTTGCATGTGTGGGACCGGGCTAACACATGCGGGCAAAAAAAAAGGAAAGATAAAAATAATTTGGAAAAGTTATCTAACTAGGGTAACTCACTATAAAAATACACTGGTGTATTTAGCTAAGATAAAAAGAAAAAAGAAACAACATTATGGATAATACCTCTCCTCATGGGACAGCAGACAGGAAAGTTTAATTGAGCAGAGCATTCACAGTTTCACCTCATCAGTTGAAAGCAGCATCGGGACAGTGCAGAACATGGTCTGCACATAGGACAGTTCAGAAATGATTGGGCATATCAGTACTGATCAGCATAAACAATTGGGACATATAGGACTAAAAGGAGATTCCTACAAAAGGAATAAATATGGAAGAAGACTTAGAGAGGGACATGAGGTGACAACATGGACACCGAAGAAGAACTCACAGGCTTCGATAGACTCTGACAGACTAACTTAAAGTTTCAAAAGACCCTCCCTAACTAGAAATGTCCATGAGTTTCTGATTGGTCCTCCAGATGAGTTCATTTTGCGCACAATAACCAGCAACCAATGGTAACCGCTGACTCCATCAAGTTTGCAACTATTCTGGATTTTCTCAGGGCAAATGTGTGGTCATGTCAATGAATTCATACATTTCTGCCAAAATATGATACTTACTTACTGACTGCAACTTTGGGATACTTTCTCACACTACACCCAATGAGTTGAACAGTTCTCCTACGAAATTAATAAGCCTTCCTGTCTTGTTTGACAGCTAGAAATAATACTGTTACATTTGTTAACATCAAAACATGTTCTTGGTCTTTAATACAACAGGACATTCAACAACACGTCAGCAACCCAAGAATTAATTTGGGTCAGAGGGAACATGTATTTTTCCTCTACATCATTACAGTTAATACAAATAAATCCTATTGTGCACCTTACAATTTTAATCAAATATGCAAAGCAAATTATTTAATTGCAAACATTATTCATGACATATTGGAACACAATTTGAATGCACATTTATTTCTCTTCATATATGTAACCTCATTTAAATCAGCATAAGTATGATTAATTCATGCTCATAATATAGTAAATTTCTAATATTCATCTAATGATACTTTTAATATGAATTCATGTTGGTACCTTACTCAACTATGTATGCACAACATCTTTCATAGCAAAACGCAATCTCAAATACGAATGGAGGCCACAGTGCCCACCATATTCAAACATGAACATTTGACATTTCATGTTAATTTCTCTGTTAGGCTTTTTAAATAAAGGTTTATAAGTCACCCAATGCTAATGTCTATGACACTAATGTATTGGTATAATTTGATCAGTATCATTGGAGTAGTGTTCCTGTTGGCAGAAAAGTGAGTAAAGCATGAGCTTAAATAACTATTTCTCCCAGTCCAGATGGAATATGAGGAGTTTCAAATACCTGTGAACACAACATATGAAGGATTCACCCAGATTCCAGGGTGGCTAAAGTTCTCAGATTTGGTTTATTCACTGAGAAAAATCTGGAAACTCTTTGATTCTTTTTAAAGTTATATTTTTGGCTGAAGGTATTGAATTTTTGTGCAAGGTATTTCAGGGCTCAGTGTACAAAACAACCTGAGAGCCTTAGGGTGGTCATCCCCCAACTTTTGCCTGCCTCCCTCCACTTTTATTACACAGTTTTTTCTGGTTTTAGTACCCTGTGCACTTTACCACTGCGAACCAGTGCTAAAGTGGATATGCTCTCTCTCTTAAACATGGTAACATTGTTTCATACCCAATTGGCATATTAGATTTACTTATAAGTCCCTAGTAAAGTGCACTATCTGTGCCCAGGGCCTGTTCAGTAAATGCTACTAGCGGGCCTGCAGTACTGATTGTGCCACCCGCATAAGTAGCCCCTTAACCATGTCTCAGGTCTGCCATTTCAAGGCCTGTGTTTGCAGTTTCACTGCCACTTTAACTTACCATTTAAAAATACTTCCCAAGCTTTAAACTCCCCTTTTCCTACACATAAGTCACCCCTAAAGTAGACCCTAGGTAACCCATGGGACAGGGTGCTATGTAGGTAAAAGGCAGGACATGTACACATATGCTTTATATGAGCTGGTAGGGAAAAACTCCTAAATTGTTTTTCCACAGCTGTGAGGGCTGATCCTTTCATAGACTAGCAATAGGTATGCCCTCACATACTTTTTAAGAGGTAGATTCTGATCTGGAAAGTGTAACCAGGTCGTATTTAGTATGGCCAGAATGGTAATAGAAAGTCCTGCTTATTGATGAGGTTGGATTTTATATTACTATTTTAAAAATGCCACTTTTAGAAAGTGAGCATTTCTCTGCACTTAAAAACCATATGTGCCTTACAACCTGTCTCCAATCAATGTATGGGCTGGGCTGGTTGACAGCTCCCTTGGGCATTTCACCCAGACAACCACAAACACAGGACACTCTGTCACACTTGCGCTCATCTGCATATTGAATGGGTCTTCCTGGGCTGGAAGGTTGGAGGACCTGACATTTACATTTCAAAGGAAAGTGGCCTGCCCTCACACAATGGACTCTCAACCCCCCTGCTGGGACCCTGGCAGACAGGACTGCACTGAAAGGGGAACTTGTGTACTTCAAATCCACTCTTTGAAGTCTCCCCCACTTCAAAGGCATTGTTGGGTATATGAACTGGGTCTGAGACCCCACCAACTTAGACACTTCTGGACCTACACCTACAACCTTTCAAGAGGAACTGCCTGGCTGCCCAAAGGACTCATCTGGACTGCTTTGCTGAGAAGGACTGCTGGCCTGCAGGTACCCTGCTGGCCTACTGGCCTCTGACTTTGCTGGAAGGACTTTGCCTTCCCCCAAAAATGCTCTTCCAGGGCTTGGATTGAGCTTGCCTCCTGTTTTCTGAAGTCTCAGGGTCAAAAAGACTTTGGTGGTCATGATGATATTGGCGGTGACTGTTAAAGTGGTGGTAATACCGCCAACACGCTGACGGTAATTAATGCCAAATTAAGACCATGGCAGTGATAACTCCCATAGATATCCAAATGTACCACACCAAGCACCAGGGCGTTAACACCACTGACCAAGGTGGTAGCCATCAACAGCCAGGCGGAATACAGGGTACCGCCCACCATATCATGACACAGCAAACCACCACAATTTCCGGGGTGGTACGAAAGCCATCAAAAGCCTTGTGGAAACAGAACACAGAAGACCAATGACTCACCAACAGAGACACAGAGAAGATCAAAGCCGCCATGGAACCGGAACTTCAAGTCTTCGCGATGCTCTTCTACTCCATGCTCCACCTGGAACACCAATGTAGACGAAGACAACAACGGTGAGTGCAGCCGCCTAGCACACGAGGGAGGGAGGAAAAGGAGAGTGACACACACACACATGCACGACACACACCATTCACACACACACAGACTTGCTCCTCCCATGCTATGAGCTGTGGGAAAGGAGGTGGGGTCCACTGCCAGTCCTCTGTATGGCAAGCTAGTGCCTTGTTGCCACAGAACGTACCTTCCCCAGTAGGTCGCTCCACGTTTTCCTGGTGTTGTCCCTTGTTCTTGGATGTTGTCCCATGGTGTTCACCCTGTCCACAATTCTCCGCCATAGCTCCATGTTCCTGGCAATGGATATTTGCTGTACCTCTGCTCCAAACAGCTGTGGCTCTAGCCCTGACTATTTCCTCCACCATAACCAGCAACTTCTTATCTGTGAAATGGGGATGCCTTGTGGGGACATGGGTGTTGTGTGGTGCGTGTAGGTGTGGCGGTGTTGGGTAATGTGGTGGGGTGTATGAAGTGGGGTGCATGAGAGATGTATGGGTGTATGTGGTGTTTGTGTCTAGTTGTCGCAGTGGTCTTGGTGTCAGTCTCCTAGCAATAATTTGTATTCGTAAAAGGTTGTGGGTAATGCGGTTGTGTGTTTTATAGTGCTGTGGGTGGGTGGGTGGATGTGGTATGTGTATTAGTGTCAGGTGTGGGTTTTTGGTATTGGCCAATGTTGTGTAGTTTAGTATTTGGGTGTCCATTCTGAGCGAGCTGATGTGTACTGCCAGTGGTCCACCGCCATTGAATGCCCGCCATGGTGATTCATGGGTGTTAGAAATGGGGTCTTTCATTGGCAGTCAGGTTACCCCCTGTCCAAGCAAGGACCCTCACTCTAGTCACGGTAAGTCACACACAATCCAAATTATCCTGTGCCCACCCTCTGGTAGCTTGGCACTGAGCAGTCAGGCTTAACTTAGAAGGCAATGTGTAAAGTATTTGTGCAATACATCATACAATAACACAATATAGCACCACAAAAATACACCACACAGTGTTTGGAAAAATATATAATATTTATCTGGATCTTTGCAGGTCAAAACGATAAAAAATGCAATAAGAAATTATAGAGATATCACTGAAAAGTGATATGAAGTGTCTTAAGTCTTTAAAAAGTAAACAAAGTCTTTTCAAGCACAAAGTACCTGGTTTGGAGTGAAAAATCTCCGCAGAGGGCTGCAGAGGAGGAGATACGTGGAAAATGGTGTGTACGTCGGTTTCGCCCCTTCACGCACGGACTTGCGTCGTTATTTTTCACGCGGGGAAGACGTTGCATCGATTTCCGGCGCGCAGACAGTCTCCTCTGTGGGTCCCGGGGTTTTCAGACGCCCCGGGGTCTGTGCGTGAAATCCTGGGCTTGTTGTCCAGCTGCGCTTCGTTCCAGTGGGCTGTGCATGGAATTTTCTTCCTCACGGCAGGTGCTGCATCGATTTCCTCTCTGGAAGTCGGGCGGCGTTGTCCAGGCGGGCCGTGCATCAAAGTTGCAGTCACACCACAGGCGCTGCATCGATCTTTTCCTTGCGAAGTCTAGCGCCGTCATCCCGGGTCGGCGTGCGGTGAATTTTTCACAGCGGAGCAAGCTGTGTGTCTAATTTTTTGCCGCACAAGGAGTCCAGTTGAAAGAAAGAAGTATTTTTGGTCCTGAGACTTCAGGGAACAGGAGGCAAGCTCTATCCATGCCCTTGGAGAGCACTTCTGCAGCAAGGCAAGAGTTCAGCAAGGCAGCAGGGCAACAGCAAGGCAGCAGTCCTTTGTAGAAAGCAGTCAGGTGAGTCCTTTGGGCAGCCAGGCAGTTCTTCTTGGCAGGATGCAGGTTCTGGTTACAAGTTTTCTTCTCCAGGAAGTGTCTGGGGTGGTAGGGCAAATGTTCCTTTGAAGTGGGGGAGACTTCAAAGAGTGGCCTAGAAGTGCACCAGGTCCCCTTTCAGTTCAATCCTGTCTGCCAGGGTCCCAGTAGGGGGTGTGGCAGTCCTTTGTGGGAGGGCAGGCCCTCCACCCTCCCAGCCCAGGAAGACCCATTCAAAATGCAGATGTATGCAAGTGAGGCTGAGTACCCTGAGTTTGGGGTGTGTCTGAGTGAATGCACAAGGAGCTGTCAACTAAACCCAGCCAGACGTGGATTGTAAGGCACAGAAAGATTTAAGTGCAAAGAAAAGCTCACTTTCTAAAAGTGGCATTTCTAGAATAGTAATATTAAATCCAACTTCACCAGTCAGCAGGATTTTGTATTACCATTCTGGCCATACTAAATATGACCTTCCTACTCCTTTCAGATCAGCAGCTACCACTTCAATAATGTAGGAGGGCAGCCCCAATGTTAGCCTATGAAGGGAGCAGGCCTCACAGTAGTGTAAAAACGAATTTAGGAGTTTTACACTACCAGGACATGTAAACTACACAGGTACATGTCCTGCCTTTTACCAACAAAGCACCCTGCTCTAGGGGTTACCTAGGGCACACATTAGAGGTGACTTATATGTAGAGAAAGGGGAGGTTTAGGCTTGGCAAGTACTTTTAAATGCCAAGTCGATGTGGCAGTGAAACTGCACACACAGGCCTTGCAAGGGCAGGCCTGAGACAAGGTAAAGGGGCTACTTAAGTGGGTGGCACAACCAGTGCTGCAGGCCCACTAGTAGCATTTAACCTACAGGCCCTAGGCACATACAGTGCACATTACTAGGGACTTATGAGTAAATTAAATAGTCCAATTGGGTGTGATCCAAGGTTACCATGTTTAAAGGGAGAAAGCATTTGCACTTTAGCACTGGTTAGCAGTGGTAAAGTGTGCAGAGTCTAAAAGCCAGCAAAAACAGTGTCTAAAAAGTGGAGGGAGGCAGGCAAAAAGTTAGGGGTGACCACCCTAAGGCTGTCAGGTCTAACAATGGGTCATGATGTGGTGGGCATTGTTTTGTTGGCATAATGGTATGGGTGTTGGTACCAAGACTTTAACACTGACCTTTGGGTTGGCAGATTTGTGTTTGTGGCAGTATTCTGTTGGATTGGTGTGTGTGTGTCATAATTTGGTGAACTAATGTTCACCTCCACAGCGGTATGTTGGAGGCCGTCACTACGGCGGTAAGCGGGAATTAACTTCAATGTAATGATGAGGGCCTTTGTCTCTACTGGAAACTCTTTGTGCATCAAAAATCAGCGCACCACCTGCTAAAATCGATGCAAAGCCTGCATTGCGAGTGAGAAATCGCTGCACAGCCGATCGGAATGATGCAGCCCGACTCAGTGAGTTGAAATTTGATGCAGCCCACGCCTTGCAATGGCAAATTCTATGCATTGCCTATCAGATCAACGAAGCACCTGTGCCTTCTTCCAGAGCATCAAAGATTTTCCCTGCATCGTCCCTGGGTGTCAAAATATCCCTGTATTGCAGTGAGGAACTAAGACTGCACGCCAAAAAACAACACTGCATGCAGTGTGGAAAGAAATGACACATCGTCTGTGCCGCATCGGAAAATCCGATGCACACCTTATTTTTCCACGCACCTCCTCTTCTGCGGTCCCCGTGCATCATTATTTTTATTGCATACCAGGTATTGTGTGTAACAAAGAGACAACTAATTATTTTTAAGGGTTAAGGGGGTCATCATGAACCCCAGCGGTTCAGCCCACCACGCCGGCGGCGGGTGAAAAGACCGCCACCAGCATTGCGGGCTGAACCGCCATATAATGAACACATGGAGGGCCACCTTAGGCGGCCCTCCTCCACTGCCAGGCTGCCTCCGATAGGCAGCCTGACGGTGGATGGAATCATTATCCGACAGGGCAGCGCTGCTGCCCCTCGGATAATGATCCCTACTGCCACCAGCCTTTCCCTGGCGGGTTGTCATGGGCAGTGCATGGGCTCCTGTGCAGGGCCCCATCACACAGGTTACTGACCGATTTGCGGGCAGTGATCTGTGCGATGGGTGCAGCTGCACCTGCTGCACAGAGGCATTGAGCGCGGCTCCATGTGGAGCCACTGGCAATATCCCGGCCATGCATTCTGCTGGGCCGGCGGGCAGAAACAATGTTTCCGCCCACAGGCCCAGCAGGATGTTCTTTATGGGGCCGGCAGGGTCCCGGGGAGGGTGGCGGTCAGTTAAATGACCACCAGCCTGAACTCTTGAGGGCCTAAGACTCTTTTTAATCTTTTAAAAGTGATATTTCAACTTGTGCTTATTGGATCTTTGTCATTTTTATCTTATTGTATTCAGATAAATATTTTCTATAGTTCTAAACCTATGTTGTGTATTTTTGTGATGTTTTCAATGTATTACTGTATGATTTAATGCACAAATACGTTACACATTGCCTTCTAAGTTAAGCTTTACTGCTCAGTGCCAAGCTACCAGAGTCACACACAATTTGGATTGTGTGTGACTTACCCTGACAAGGATTGTGGTCCTTACTTGGACAAGGGTGCATATCTTTCCATCTAGAGACCCTATTTCTAACAGTGGTGATCAACGGTGAGGATAGGACTTGTGTTTGTGCGGTGCCATAAGTTGCTACATGTACACTACCCACCCACAGTCAAAGATCATTTTTTTGATTTGTTTCTTTTTGTTACAAATTTCCCTCCTTGACATTTTATAATCTAAATCCTATACAACATGTCTCTGGCTTGGTCTGCAAGTGAAGCTGGAGAGTTTGACCTAGCCAAGCTGGAGACATATTCTGTCAACCAGCTGAAGGGGTTCTGAACAAGGGATGGGGTGCCTATCCATGTAGTCTCCAGGAAGGAGGAGTACCAAAAGGTGCTGAGGGTCTGGGCAGAAGCCAGTTCACAAGAGCATGTTGAATTGGGAGAGCAAGAAGATGGCTCTCCAGAGGATTCACCAGCAGTAGCGGGGGGGTCACAACTCTGATTTTGTTCCTTTTGTGAGAACTGGAAGCAGTGTCTCCCATCATGGCCCAACCGCAGAGGCAAGGAGGGATGAAAGAGTATTACAACTACAGTTGGCAAGGTTAAAAATAGAGGCAGAGGAGAGGGGAGTTGAGCCTGAGAGAGCCTTGGCAGAGAAGAAAATTATCTTGGCTCACAAACTGAGTCTGAAAGAGCTAGAGCTAAAGTCTAGGCAGTCTGGGTCCAGCAGTGATAATGGCAGCCTACATATAGGACCTGCTGGAGACCAAAATATTTGTATACCCAAGGATGTGGTGCCAAATTATGTGGTGGCAGATAACAATGATAAATGGCTTACTGCATATGAAGTTAAACTAAGGGTTCATGGGCTTCCTGTAGAGCAATGGGGGGGGGGGTGCTTGTGGAAACATGTGCCAATATTTGGGAGGGACACACTTCTTACACTAGAACTTGGGGATCTGAACAAATATGCCCCTATGAAAGCCATTTTGACTGCTAAATTTGGACTGACCCCTGAAAAGTATCGCCAAAGGTTCAGGGACAGTACCAAGCTCCCCAACCAAACCTGGGAAGATTTTTTTGACTTCTCTAGTAATGCTCTGAATGGTTGCGTGTGGGCAGGGAAGTAAATGATTACATTGGTTTGTACAGTTTGATCCTGAGAGCGCTTTTGCCCAGTATTTGCTTTACAGAGTTACACCAGGAGGAGGACCTCTGGGCTAGCACCAGAATGTCCAAAAAGGTATCTGGGGGAGAACACCCATAAAGGTGGTCAGGGTCCTCAACAGAAGAAAGAGGGGGGAGAAAAACTTAAAAATAGGGAGTTCTCAAAAGGCCCCCAAAATAATTTTCAAGGGAATAGTGGCAACCAGTCCAAGTCTGAGTCTAAAAGGAAAGGGTTCTTTGACAGTAAGACAGGGAGGTTTGTACCCCAATGCATAGAGTGCACTAAGTATGGTCACTATAAGGGCAACTCCAAGTGTCCCAAGAAGGCACAGCCCCCCTCTGGATAACAGATGCCTAGGTTGGCTAGTGTAGTGCTCGGGGAGGAGGTAGTCCCAGTTAGTTTTGGGGAACAGATAGATGTAACCCTAGGGTTCCTGGGAGATGCAGAAATTGCGCCAAAAGGCCACATGTCTGCTAATACTTTCAAGTATAGGCAGTGGGTCACCATTAATGGGGAATGGGTGGAGGCTGTGCGTGACATAGGAGTCAGCATCACTACTGTCAGGGGCCAGCTGGTTTCAGCAGAGAAGGTCCTACCGAACACATTCCACCAAATCATAGTCACTGACAATCATGAGAGCAACCTACCAGTAGCTCTGGTTCCCTTTGAATTGGAGGGGTGGGGGTCTCTGGTAATCTGAAAGTAGCTGTGAGTCCTGCCATGCCTGTAGATTGTCTGTTAGGCAATGACCTTGAGCAAACTACCTTAAGGGAAGTAGATCTAAGGTCTCACTTGGAGATGTTGGGATTGCCTGAGTGGAGTCTGGCTGCTGGGGAGGGAAGTCAATGGCATCTGGAGTCTAGAAGAATGGCCCAGACAGCTACCAAGGAGAGGGGCAAGGGGCACATGAAACTGGTCCCAGAAGTTCCTGCGGTGGTTGACGGGGTCCCTGAGGAGGATGCCACTGAGCCAACTGGGAAGAACATTGCTGCCCTGGGTGACCTACCTGAGCTTGCTGGCTGGCAAGTTGAAGGTGGGCCAACGAGGGTAAGAATCCTGAAAGGTGCAGAAAGAGTGTACCACTCTTAAGGGCTTGAGGCAACATGCCTACGTCCTGGCAGCAGGTAAAGCCTCTGGTGATCACCTTATCTATTGGGAGAATGATCTCCTTCACAGTGAGCCTAAGGTACCAGAGGCTGGGGCAGCACATGCGCTGGTGGTCCACCAGTGTTATAGGGCCTTCCTACTGGGTCTGGCTCATGACATTCCCTTGGCAGGATATTTAGAGCAAGACAAGACCTTTGCTAGGCTTGTCACCCACTTTTATTGGTTGAATGTGGACAGCCTCAGATGCTTTCTGTAGCTCCTGTCCTACCTGCCAGGCCAGTGGGAAGATAGTGAAAAGGCTCAAGGCACCATGATCCCATTCCCCGTCACTAGCACCCCCTTTGAAAGGGTGGGCATCAACGTTATTGGTCCATTGAACCCCAACACTGCTCTAGGCAATAGGTTTTTTCTGGTTTTGGTAGCCCATGCCATCCGCTACCCAGAGGCAACCTCTCTGAGGACGGTGACTGCACCGGTGGTGACCAGAACTCTGATGGGAACCTTTACCCGTGTTGGATTCACAAAAGAGATTGTGTCTGACAGAGGCACCGCTTCTGGAAGAAGGCCAAAAGCAACCTAGAAGTCAGTCAAGAGGTTATGAAATGCTGGTACGACCAGGAGACCACTGTGGTGAAGTTTCAGCCAGGAGACAAAGTTTGGGTAGTGGAGCCTAGAGTTCTCCAGGACCGTTGGCCTGACCCATTTGAGATCAAAGATCATAAAGGGGAGGCCCCTTAAGGGTGTACCATGTGAATAGACTGAAGCCTAACTTTGAGAGGACTGAGGTCAACATGCTTCTGGTGACAGATGAGGGTGTGGAGGATTAGAGTGAACCTCTGCCCGACCCCCTCTCTGCCCAAAAATGTGATGGATCAGTGGAGGGTGCCAATCTCTGTGACTCCCTGACACTGGACCAGAGAGGGGACTGCTCCCAGCTACTGGAGCAGTTCACCCTCTTTTCCCTCACCCCTGGACTCACGCACTTGTGTGTTCATGTCATTGACATGGGAACAGTCCCCCAGTAAAGAATAACATTTACAGGGTATCAGACTGGGCGAAGGCCAGCATGAAGTGAATAAAGTTGCCAAGATGCTGGCTCTGGGGGTTATTGAGAAATCCAGCAGTCCCTGGTCCAGCCCTGGGGTGCCTAGTACCCAAGGCTGCTGCCCCGGGTGCCAAGCCAAACTTAGGTTCTGCGTGGACTACAGGGGTCTCAATTATGTCACTAAAACTGATGCTCACCCCATCCCCCGAGCTGATGAGCTTGTAGACAGGCTAGGCGCTGCCAAATTCCTCAGTATTTTTGATCTCATATCAGGGTACTGGCAGATCGCCTTGACTGAGGGGGTCAAAGAGAGATCCGCGTTTTCAACTCCTGAGGGACATAACCAGTTCAGAGTGATGCCCTCTGGTTTGTAAAAAGCCCGCTACCTTCCAATGGTTGGTTAATGAGGTCCTGGCTGGTAAGGATGCGTTCTGCGCAGCCTACCTAGATGACATTGCCATCTACAGTTCCAGCTGCGAGGAACACCTGCTCCACCTCCAAGAGGTTTTCCAGGCTCTGCAACAGCTAGGCCTGACAATCATGGCCAGTAAGTGTCAGAGTGGGCAGAGTTCTGTGGTGTACTTGGGACACCTAGTAGGTGGGGGCAAGGTGTAGCCCCTCCAGGCCAAGATTGAGACAATCACGCCCTGGCAACTACCTAGAACCCAAACAGAAGTGAAAGCCTTTCTGAGCCTCACTGGATACTACCGTAGGTTTGCTAAGGAGTATGGCATCATAGTGGCCCCCTTAAAAGAACTAACTTCCAAAAAGCAACTTGGTTGGTGAATTGGACAGAAGCTTGTCAGAAAGCCTTTGACTCCCTAAAGTAAGCCATGTGCACAGCACCCGTGCCCAGGCCCCATGACTACTGCAAGGAGTTAATCATGCAGACAGACGCTTCAGAGCATGGCATAGTGGTGGTTCTGGCACAGCTGAATGAGGAGGGCCTAGACCAACCAGTAGCCTTTATTAGCAGAAGGCTATTACCATGAGTACAGAGGTGGCGTGCCATTGAAAGAGAAGCGGTTGCTGTGGTCTGGGCACTGAAGAATCTGAGACCATACCTGTTTGGGACTCACTTCCGGGTGCAGTCAGACCACAGGCCCTGCAAATGGCTCATGCAGATGAGGGGTGAAAATCCTAAACTCTTGAGATGGTCCATTTCCCTACAGGGGATGGACTTTACAATGGAGCATCACTCGGGGACTGACAACACCAGGGCTGATGGTCTCTCCAGATTCTTCCACCTTAGTGATGAGAGCTCCCAGGGGGTTGGGTAGCTCTCCCCACTTTCAGCTGGGGGACACACATGTTAGATCTGACACCCATAGGGTGGTCATCGCCAATCTTTTTGCCTGCCTCTCTCCATTTTTCTGACACTGCTTTTGCTCATTTTAGGACTCTGCGCACTTTATCATTGCTAACCAGTGCCACAGTGGATATGCTCTCTCCCTTAAACATGGTAACATTAGTTCATACCCAGTTGACATATTTGATTTACTTATAAGTCCCTAGTAAAGTGCACTACCTGTGCCCAGGGCCTTTAAATTAAATACTACTACTGGGCCTGTAGCAGTGATTGTCTCAGGACTGCCATTGCAAGGCCTGTGTGTGCAGTTTCACTGCCAATTGGAGTTGCCTTTTAAAAATACTTGCCAAGCCTTCAAATAAACTCCCTTTTATACATATGTCACCCCTAAGGTAGGCGCTAGGTAACCCATAGGGCAGGGTGCTATGTAGGTAAAAGGCAGGACATGTACATATGTGTTTTATATGTCCTGGCAGTAAAAAACTCCTACATTTGTTTTTAACTACAGTGAAGCCGGCTCCTTTCATAGACCAGCATTACGTCTGTCCTCACATACTTTTTGAGTGGTAAATTCTGATCTGAAAAGAGTAACCAAGTCATATTTAATATGGCCAGAATGGTAATAGAGAGTCCTGCCTATTAATGAGGTTGGATTTTACTTTACTATTTTAGAAATTTCACTTTTAGAAAGTGAGCATTTCTCTGCACTTAAAAACCATCTGTGCCTTACAGCCTGTCTCCAATCCATGGCTGGGCTGGTTGACAACTCCCTTGTGCATTTCACCCAGACAACCACAAACACAGGACACTCAGTCACACCTGCACTCATCGGTATATTTAATGGGTCTTCCTTGGCTGGAAGGATGGAGGGCCTCACCCTTACATTTCAAAGGCTAGTGGCCTGCCCTCACACAATGGACTGCCAAACCCCGTACTGGGACCCTGGCAGACAAGACTGCACTGAAAGAGGAACTTGTGCACTTCAAAACCACTTCAAAGTCACTTCAAAGGCCTTTTGGGTATATAAACTGGGTCTCTGCCCTCATCAACTCAGACACTTCTGGACCAACACCTGCATCCTGTGAAGAGGAATTGCCTGGATGCCCAAAAGACTCATCTAGACTGCTTTGCTGAGAAGGACTGCTGCCCTACTGTTGCCCTACTGGCCTCTGACTTCGCCGGAAGGACTCTACCTTCCCCCAAAAGTGATCTTCAAGGGCTTTGATTGAGCTTGCCTCCTGTTTTCTGAAGTCTCAGGGCCAAAGAGCCTTCACTATCTTGTGCGTCGAAAATCGATGCACAGCCTGCCGAAATTGATACAAAGCCTGCATTGTGACCAAGAAATCACTGCACACAACTGGAATGATGCAGCCCGACTCCCCGAGTGGAACTTTGACGCAGTGCCTGCCTTGCGATGGTAAATTCGATGGATCACCTACTGGATTGACACAGTGCCCGCGCCTTCTTCCAGCGCATCAAGAATCTTCCCCACATTGTCCCTGGGCGTCAAAATATCCCCGCATGGTAGTGAGGAACCAAGACTGTGTGCTGAAAAACTATGCAAGCCCCTTGCAGTGTGGAAAGAAATGATGCATCATCTGTGCTGCGTTGAAAATCCGACACACACCTTATTTTTCCATGCACCTCCTCTTCTGCGGTCTCAGTGCATTGTTATTTTTGACGCATACCAGGTCGTGTGTGTAACAAAGAAACAACTGGTTATTTTTAAGAATTAAGCCTCTTTAAAACCTTTTTAAAAGTTATATTTCAACTAGTGCTTATTGGATCTTTGTTGTTTTGACCTTATTTTATTCAGATAAATATTATCTATTTTTCTAAACCTATGTGGTATATTTCTGTGGTATTGTCACTATAATACTGTATGGTTTATTGCACTAATATTTTACACATTGCCTTCTAAGTTAAGCCTGACTGCTCAGTGCTTAGCTACCTGAGGGTGAGCATAGGGTAATTTGGATTGTGTGTGACTTATCCTGACTAGGACTGTGGTCCCTACTTGGACAAGGGTGTATACCTCTGCCAACTAGAGACCCCATTTCTAACACAGCCCAGCTTAAAAATTGCTTTAGCCTTGTTGGTAGCCACCAAAGAGTGATAAGAACAGGGGTGAAATGTTCAAACCATTTTTTATTCCTGTCAATATCCTCGCATTACCTTTAATAGAGTGTGGATGGTACTGCTAAGAAGTGCAACATTTATATTTGGATTATCAAAAATGGAGAGTTCTTGTAGTCTACTTTAGAAAGGATAAAAGTGTAGACAACTGGTGTCAAGTCTGAATCAGATACTGTTTGATGTCACTCTCACATCAGGAGTAGTGTCAAGGGGGCATGGGAAGCTAACTTTCTTTCACAGACTAAAAAGAACGGAGGCATATTTCTATAAGGCGTTCGCTGTATCTCAAACTCATCCAAAGCAACACATTGATATTTACTTCCCAGGTGCCCTTTTCTGAGTTTAAAAAGTAGTTTGCAATCCTTTTCATCAAGGGGACATTCCTGGAGCATTACCTGTGTAGATCAGCACAAACACCCACAGGTTTTGACTCAAATATGGAGCTGGTAAGATAGCCATACGGAGCTTTGCATCAACATTTGTGCCTCCTTGAGGCAGTTGCCAAAAGAGGAAATGTGTTTCTTAACTTTAAAACAGGTTATATTGAGTGTTGCAATGGACATAATCCATCCTAAGTCTGGAATACAACTGTATTGGTCAATGCTTAGGAATTTGTAATGGCAGAGTAGGCTTCCGGTACAAATCCTATGCCAGACAGTGCACATTCACCACTGCACTATGAAGCAACTCTGTACATCACTAAATGCAGCCCTATTTGTGCGCCAGAGCATAGGAAGAGAGCTTACTTTATTCAGATTGTATTCATCAGCAAGCCAATCTTAGTAGACATTGCTCTGCATTGTGTCCCCTGTACAGCACATACCCAGCAAATCTGAATACTGCACTACATTGCATAAACAAATTGTTAATCTAGGCCCAGTGTCCTAGTTAGTGGGGAAACCAAGCATCCATTCTTTGATAGGGGATAGTCATCCCAGGGACTCCTAGGATCAGGAAAAAAACTCCTAGTTGTAATTAGGTAGGGGTACGTTCCACTGACGGCATTAACCACAGTCAATTGAAGAATCCAAAATGTCAAGCCCGAGCCAAAGGCCAGTATAATTAATGAGGTGGCATCATTTGATAGCTGTTTATTTCTCTGGCTGAAAACGTGTGGCAGCAAGGCCATTAGAACGGTAGCTACAAGGCCATTATCACATGTTCACCTATCCCATCAGAGACAAAACAGCACACTCACTGTCTCTATTTATTTTATGAACCGGTGGCTTATCCTACATTACACACAAGCAAGATTAGTTAATGAAACATTGCTTAGTAAATTATTTATTTTTAATTGGTTGGCGTTCATATTTTGATAGTTAAATTGAGTATATAATTTATATAGCAGTCAAATCAATTGTAGCCAGATAGAAAGTAATTTCATTTCTGTTCGCTATTTGCGGTTTTAGATAAGCATTACTTGAAATAGTTCTACAGTCTCATTATTATAGAGGGGCAAACAAGTTTTCCAAATTACAGACTTTTGAGAGCTCTTCAAAACTGTTAACATTTTCTTAACTTTCTTGATTCCCCATTTAAACGAATATATATCTTCACTTATATTTCTTGCCTGAATGTTTTAATTCTATTGCTGTAACCGGTTTGTGCTATTGCCAGTGGCAAATGAATTTAGTGCCATTAGTGTTATTGTGTCCTCTTAAGTTTCCCGCTTTACATAAGATTTATGGTTTCCCTTACACAGTCCTCTTGGTCGGTTTATGACCTCCGCTTATAATATTGTTTCCATTGGACCTAGCTATTGCACTTTAAATATATGTTTTGAACTCAACAATAACTGTGGAGATACAGTTCCAAGGCCTCGGTGTGGTGCTGACTTAAAAAACAGAGTTGGCTGACGGATTCGCACCCGATTTAGGGCAATATTGAAGTTGTGTTTTATTGAAAACTCAGTCAGTCCTCTGGTTGCTCCATTTTTAAGGGAGTGCCATCAGACCACAAAATGTTAACTACTTTTTAGAGTTTGAATTACCTGAATCCACCATAAGGCTTTTCAAATTACAATAACATAATTTTGGATTTGCTTTCTTCTCTTAAATCGGGGCAACGATTTTGACTATTGCGGCGATATGGCAGATTTTAGAATGTCAACAAGATAGCTTTCAAGTGATTGGAAACAGAATGCATCATGCAGTGAGGATAACAACTGCAAAGTAATATTCTATAAAATGAAACATTTAGGGCCAGATGTAGCAAGTCTTTTGCTACATCCATAGGACCACTGCCTGCTCTGAAAAAATGAAACTGACACGTTTCATTTTTTCGTTTGTAATGCATCTCGTTTTCCTTTAAAGAAAACGGGCTGCATTACAGAAAAAAAAAACTGCTTTATTTGAAAGCAGCCACAGACATGGTGGTCTGCTGTCTCCAGCAGGCCACCATCCCTGTGAGTGCTGCGACTCGCAAGGGGGTCCCAAATTGCAATCCACCTCATCAATATTAATGAGGTGGGCCTTTGCGACCCCCTTGCGACTCGCAATTTGCGAGTCGCAAAGCCGGAATTTCCTAAATCTGGCCCTTAGTCTTTAAGGTTACGCTGCAAAACAATATAAAATGGCATAAAAAATTGAACAAATACGATCTGCCATTGAGCCAGGCACTGAAAGAGTCTAATCCACAGGAAACTGGTGTGAGTTGTCAAAGCAGTCACACAAGCAGTTGGACTGCTGTGTCCTGACTTGAAGTGTGTCAAGTATTCCAAAAGAGTTTTGGTGTCTTTCAAGTTTTCAGATGAGACTTAAAAACACTGACAATTGCAGGAACTATGCAAATGCGCAGATCTATATCACAGGTAGTGAGGATTTGATCAAAGCTACAGGATGCTCCCTACAATACAGAGAACTACATCACAAGTGCTGCTTGATTACCACCATAATAGTCCTGTAACCAGAATCACTAATTTGTGGGTATTATTCGTTTTTGATTGGTAGGTCACCAGTGTTTTACAAGTTTGTTTTAAATCGAAAATGGGGAGTTACCTCCAGTAGTATTTTGCCCACTAATGGCTAATTTCACTTGTCTTTCTTTTAGCATGCAAATATGTGGAAAAAAAAAAAATGGGTGATGAGATTTGCTCACAATGCTTGCAACAATCGGTTCAGCCACTCACTCATTTTACCAGTCCCGCTGGGAAGAACTAGCCTCTCATGGGCATAATCTTCTAAACTCCCGTCTTCACACCAGTAGGAAGGGCAGCCCGCAGAACAGCCATCTCCTCAAGATCAGTCTGTTCCAAATAATAATTGGTCCTGTATTAAATCCTCGCTAAGTTCAAGAGGTTAAACGTCGGTGTGCTGTTATCACAGGACCCCTCAGAATACAAAGGGGCATATTTAAGAAAAGTGGTGCTGCACATAGTGCAATGCCACTTTTCTTGCATCCCTTAGCACCCCTCTAAAGCCACCATGTGTGCGCCATATTTAAAATATGGCTCACCATGGTGGTAGTTACAGGATTAGCATCCAAATTTATGACTCTGGTCCGGAGCTTTGCAGGATTAGCATAAAAAATGTTGACGCTAATCCTGTAAAGCTCATTGAGGCCCATTGTGATCAATGGTGGGCCTCCTTTTAACGCCTGCTCTGAGCAGGCATTAAAAGTGCAGAAGAAAATGATGCAAAGAAATCTACTAGATTTCTTTGCACAAGTTTTTCAGCACCCCTAATGGGGGAACACTCCCTTTGCATACAATATGCCTGGCGCAGGCATTTGTAGTGCAAAGGGTCACAAAGTGGTGCAACGCATGCATTGCACCACTTTGTAAATATGGAGTAGGGATTTTGGCCTTGTTGGACCACATTAGCGTAAAAAAATGATGCTAATGTAGTGCAAGCAGGCGCTAGGGGCTCTTAAATGTACCCCTAAGTCACAAATCAAATGCACGCAAACACAGCAAGGACGTGTCATCCATACATAATTAATGGACACATGAAATTGTAAAGTTTTCACTAGCTTCCAGATTTCAGATGATGAGCTTTCACATTTTTGTGACTGCTGGAGGAGGGATGAAACTCCCACTGATGTAAAATAATCACTTGAGTTGTACCTGCCATACATTTGTATAGCCCCACTTGCTTCATGTCATCCTTTGATCACAGTAAACTTTCCAAATAAAGGGAGTTTCCCTTAACTGAATCTGAAGTCCTTTGTAAACAGAACAAAACATATGTTAGTTGTTTGATGCTGACTGCCTGCTGACTATATATTAAATTTGAATTATTGTCTTTTACTTAATCTGAATGACCTGATTTATTACACTATCTGGGTTTGCAAAAGGAACTAACTGCTTGGCTTGTTACTATTTTGTAGCTATGAACATGCACAATGAATATTGAACCACTATGTAAATGTGTGCTTTTACAAAAGCATTAGATTTGTGAGGTGTTTGAGAAATTGTGTTATTTGTTGATAGCAGTGAAAATCCACTTCCATGAACAATCACAATCTGTGTCAGGTTGACCCACAAATGTCATTAAGTAAACCTGTACTTAACTTTCTGGTTGGCACAAAAGCTTCCAGGCCTAATTCTGAAGCAATGTGCAATGTATTTATGCAGTACTCAAATAGCAATAAATGTTAGGTGTTGTCTCTGGTGATCACGGGCCTCAAATGCATGCTAGTCCTGTGCAGCTCCCGTTGAGGGAATCTCACCTTTTGCCCTTAAGTGCCTTCATGGCTCCCATGCATCCTTGTTCATCCCAGTTCAGGGGTTGACATCTTGGCATCTCTGTGCTCCTGGGCCCCATTTCGAATATTAAATATAGCCCCAATCCAAGAGCATGCCATACATATTCCAACCTCGTCTTCTCCCAGCCTAAGCTGGAGGTTTAGTGGTTCCTTGGGTCCCCTTTTATTTCTAGGTTAGTGTTAGACCTGGCATCCCTGGTGTGGTCTCCCTTAACTTTATGCCTCTGCTTCCCAGGTTGTTGCTATGTGCTGGACTCTGTTTTTCCTGTTTTTGTTGCTCTGGGCACTTTACCACTGCTGACCAGTGCTAAAATGCAAATGCTCCCTATGTGTAATTGTATTGGCTTTTCCATAATTGGCATATTTGATTTACCAGTAAGTCCCTAGTAAAGTGCACTAGAGGTGCCTATGGACTGTAAACCAAATGCTACTAGTGGGCCTGCAGCACTGAATGTGCCACCTATATGAATAGCACCATAAACATGGCTCAGACCTGCCATTGCAGAGTCTGTGTGTGCAGTTTGAAACAGCCAGTTCAACTTGGCAAGTGTACCCATTGCCAGGCCCAAACCTTCCTTTTTTATACATGTAAGGCACCGCTAAGGCAGGCCCTAGGTAGCCCCATCGACAGGGTGCAGTGTATGTTAAAGGTGGGACATGTAATGATGTGTTTTTACATGTCTTACCAGTGAAATAATGCCAATTTTGTTTTTCACTTTTGCAAGGCCTATCTCTCTCATAGGTTAACATGGGGACTGCCTTTCAATATTCTTAAAGTGCATTTTCTCTTTCAGAGCAGATGGAAATTTGTAGTTTGGGGTCTCTTGACTCACAATTTAAAAATACATCTTTTAGTGAAGTTGGTTTTTAGATTGTTAGTTTGAAAATGCCACGTTTAGAAAGTAGGCATTGTTTTGCTCAAACCATTCTGTCACTCTGCCTGTTTGTGGATTCCCTGTCTGGGTCAGACTGACAGTTGGGCTATTTGTGAATCTCCTCTATGCAGTCTCCAACCCCTGGTGAGTGTCTGGGGCCAGGCCTGGGCAAGGCAGGATCCTGTAACTAACAGAGACTTTTCTTTGAAGTTGAGCAACTTCAAAGGCAGAAAGGGGTATATGTATTGGACCTGGTAACGCGTCCCTTTATGACTAATTTACTCACTCTGGGACTCGTTTTAGGCCAATGAATCTTTTGACCCTGATTGAAGACACCTTAGGATGAGATAACTAATCAACATGTCAATCAATATGTCAATAACGTCATCAATGTTTACCATAATAAGACAATTCAGATTAGTCAAAGACATTAATAAAACTCAGAAACCACCATGACCTTACAGTCATGAATAACCACACCAGTTTAGTACTATTACATGAATTGAATTCCCCATTGATTACAATTCTACCAGTAAGTTTATTAGTCTCAGCACCAAGAAACACATTAGCATAGTCCCAATATGGCAACTCTGATAAGATTTCATCAAAGCAAGAATCACGAATATTAGAATATAGCACGACGTCAACATAAGTTATCCTTAGCAGAGTATCATTATCACGTTATTCAACAAAGCATAGATTCAGTCATTTGTCTATTTGCGTCTGTTTCGTGTACCCCTCATCTAACCTCGAATTAGCATTGGGATGTTGGGCTTCATGCAAAACAATTAAGCAACACCAATTTAGAAAACATCTAACTAGGGTCTCTGTCAAAAGAAGCAGTTGGTACCTAGAAATGAAAAGCAAACAGACAATTACAATTTCATTGTCATATAGTTACCCTCTGTATTGGGTCAGCATACAGATTCAGTCTTCGTCCTCAGGACATCAGCTGATTCGCCATCAGCCAGAAATTCAGCAAAGTTCGGTAGGGAAGGGTAAAAGGTACTCCCCTCATAAGGAGGTAAAGTACAAACGGGCAAGGTAAAGACAAAGTTGATTTGAAGAACCAAACAGCAAAGTCTCTATGCAAAGTGACAAAGTGTCTGGGTCATAGCAAAAGTCGCAAACGGCATCTCCCCTCTCTCCTATCCCCTAGTCTCCTAGTCTAATTTAGGGCCAGATGTAGGTAGCCTTTTGCGCCTCGCAAACGGCGAAAAACGCCATTTGCGAGGCGCAAAAGGCCTCAAGCGATGCAGAAACACATTTTGCGAGTCGGAACCGACTCGCAAAATGTGTTTCCGACTCGCAAATAGGAAGGGGTGTGCCCTTCCTATTTGCGACCGCATCGCGATGTAGAATTGATTTGTGACTGCGAAAGCGGTCGCAAATCAACTCGCAGTTACCATCCACTTGAAGTGGATGGTAACTCATTCGCAAACAGGAAGGGCTCCCCATGGGACCCCTTCCCCTTTGTGAATGCAAACAAAAATATTTTTTCAGAGCAGGCAGTGGTCCTATGGACCACTGCCTACTCTGAAAAATAACGAAACAAAAAGGTTTCGGTATTTTTTCTATTTGCAGCTCGTTTTCCTTTAAGGAAAACAGGCTGCAAAAAGAAGGAAAAAAAACTGCTTTATTAAGAAAGCAGTCACGGACATGGTGGTCTGCTGTCTCCAGCAGGCCACCATCCCCGTGAGTGCCTAGACTCGCTATGGGGTCGCAAACTGCGACACACCTCATAAATATTTATGAGGTGGGTCTTTGCGACCCCATAGCGAGTCGCAGAAGGTGTCTGAGACACCTTTGTTCATAACATTTTGCGAGGTGCAAATTGCGAGTCGCTGGGACTCGCAATTTACATCTCGCAAAATGTTTTCTTCCTACATCTGGCCCTTACTTCCTTGTGTCAAGGGTTTTTATCCCTTTTCTGTTGTATAGTCTCTTAAATTTTAATTGGTTGGGGTTGGCACCCCACTATCTCCCTCCAATAGGGTTTCGATGACTTCATTAAAATTATCACCCCACAACAGTTTTCACATAGTTTATTGGTCCTTATGATTGACGTCTTCAGTGGGTAGAATGTCCGGTATGATTTCATACTCTCGTGGTCCTCTTTGTATCTTCAGTCAGTGGTTCCATTGTCTGTACCGGTTCAGGCGACCTTGTACCTGCGACTAGTCTACACTGTTGCATTCAGCAAGAATGTTTCACTAAGCAAGTCAAATTTCATGAGAACGGATCTACTTCAGTTACATTCATCTTCTAGCTTTGGAAAAAATACGAGTTCATGTCCTTCAGCAAGTCAGCACACTGCACGTTAGAAAAACACATTTAATATGAAACCGGGCAGCTAGGCCTCGACTCATGCTAACTAAGGCCTTATGATTTATTAGCAGAACTTTAACATATAACCTTTTTATATTAGTGCAAATCATACTTTAACATAACATTTCATCATTATTAATCAGTTTCATTAGCCATTGTATATATTGACGGCCACTCCCCGTGGGCACATTTCAAGCGCACGTTTAGCAAAATGCATGAATACATTTTCTATGCGGCATTATTACGCATTAGTTCATAAACATTTCATATTAATTTCTAAGCATAGAAGCTGCGCTCTCTCAGTCCCTCGTCTGATGACACTTGTCATCACACAAAACCTTTCCCTTCACAACCTTTCATTTTTCTTAACATACGCATTTCAACCTCTTCCCCCCTGCGTGATTTTTCCCAAATTTCTTGGAACATTTTCTCATTTTCCTTTTCTTCTTTTCTTTTATTGCGTTTTGCCAAATCTCTTTTAATTCTTTTACTAATTTTGCATGATAACCATAGTCTGAATAAACAAGTCAGGACAATCAATATACCACCTATTATTTTTGCAAGAACCCCATTCCAAATACTACTAAACCAATTCCCTACTTTAGTAATTCCTTTCCTAACTTTTTCCCAAACTCCAGGTTCCTTTCAGCTCCTTCAAATCTGCACTATCTCTTTTTAGGTTAGTAAGCATACCTCTAATCTTTTTACTATTATCAGGAATGAATGCACAACAATGGCGCTCATTAAGCATCTTACAGACTCCGGCACTCTTTGCTAAAAGAATGTCTAAAGCAAGCAGGTTTTGAAGAATCATAGCTCTTTCTGCAGCAAGTTCAGTATCCATCAGGAGTATTGCCCCTGTGAAGTTTGTCAACATGTTATCCACAATAGTAGACAACTTTCGAATCTGTATGGAGTTTAATATAACCCCTACTGAAGGAATTATGGCTCCAAATATGTCACCAACGTCAGCAGCCGCTGTCTCTCTCTTTTGTCCAGTATGCTGTAATTCAGACATTTTAGGAATTTCCTTTAAGTCATCCATCTCGTAGATCTTGGGAAAAACTATTTTCAAATAACATGTCCCATACCATCCCTTTGGAAGACGGTAATAAGCATTAAGTCCACATATATAATAGATCCCAGGGATTGCTGGATCCTGTCCATTTAACATGAACGCCCATTTACTCTGAAACAAAAACACATGCCTGCATTCACTCGTTCCCACAAATAAAGTGTCATGCTCAGATTTCGGCCTATATATACAAAGCCTTCCTACGTGTAATGTATCTATAGCTAATTTGCCCTGTGTCTTTATTGCAGTGTAAGCATAATCATTTGAAAGCGTGCGTTTTTCTAATCCCTTTTCTGGCCTTTCCTTTAATGCTTTCCGTCTATCATCAGTGTGATCTAAAAAGCTCTTTTCTACAGGTGTTAGTAAGCAGGTTAGATTATTGCGGTGCGCATAAGCTGTCCCAAATGTCAGTGTCGGCTCAAAGAATCCCCTAACTAATTTTATGCTATGTTCTTTAGCTAATTTATTTAGAAACTCAATCACCGGCACAAAGGAAAACACTACATCTAAGTTAGAATAGAAGTATTGAACAATATTCTTGATCATAGAATCTTGTTAATAGCAAACTATAGCTTATTCCGTAGGTAAGTGGCAGACTATGATAAGTAACCCCTTCTTGCACTGATGAAGGAATCTTTGTACACACATAGCAATTCTTCGCATCCATTGTGTCAACATACTCATTCAGCAAGCGATAGAAGACATTAGTAGATAGTTCCCCTTTTGAATTAGTTCCCTCATGCAAGTATTTTGTATCCTGTTCAAACTTCTCCCATGGTGTTAGTGTAGCAGTGTCAGGATTTGAAGCATTGTTAGTCACTTTCTTATCCACCAATGGCATTCCCACAATCACAGCTATTATCACTACCGCTCACATAATTCCCACACCAACAATCAAACATGCATATGTCCTACCCCTACTATTATTATCTCTAGTGTAACTCATGATCTATAAAGAATCAGAAATCAGAATAATACAAAGCAAACAATCAACTTGAGGACAATATAAAAGCTCTCTCTCTTTTTTTTTCTTTTCTCGGTGCAAAGTCTCTCTCTTTCTCTGCGAGTGTTTACAGTGTTTCACTCACTCCAGGACCCCTTTGTCAAATCAGGTTAGCAGCTTGTCATAATCGGTTTTTCAGAGTCAATTCAGGTTAACAGTGTCACATCCGGTAATTTATCAGTATTTTTTCTCAGCTTTTCAGCTTTCAATTCAATTTAACACAGTCTCTTTATAAAGTTTAATTCAGGTGCCGTAATATTGACCTGGAACCTCTCGATCAAAACAGAATGCCAAGAATTCTTGTTGCCATTCAGCTGATGTTGCATACGCCCATTCAGGACCTGCGTACCTTCTGTTTGCAACTCTCTTTCTTTTCAGTTTGCGATCACCCTGCAACTCTCCTTCACTAAGATTTTCTTTCCTGGTTGTGTCAACTTCTTCCTTTATTGTTTCATTAGGGATCACTTTCTCTCCTGCAGCTTGTGGCTCCGGCCAATTATCTCCTTTAAGTGTTTTCTTTCTGCTTGGCCTTTCAGGACGTTGAACAGCGCCCTCCTCTTGTGCTATGGTGTTTTCTCTTGATGGCTCTGCAAGTGGCTCAGGAGGAGTCAGAACACCTCGACTTCCTTCTGCCTCACTTCCTTCGCCTTCAGGGTCAGTTATGGGATTAACTCCAAACCCGTATCCGTCTGCTTCTGGGAGAACCTCTCTTTGTGTCGGTTCCCCTGTTGCCCCAGCTGAGATAGGCTCACTGTCACTCCTCTGGATCTCGTTTACGGTTTGCGTGATTAAGCCGTCCTCAGCGGGCTCTCCTTCAGTCTCAGTTCCCCTTTGAATACTCTCCAGCCCTGAGACTTCCTTCTCTGCAGCTGTTGTTTTGGATACTTCAAGTTCCTCATCAGTTGGACCCGTCACCTTCTTTGTGTGACTGCCATGTATCCAATTTGGAAGACCTGCACATTTCACAGCAGTAGTAGTTCTCAGTATTACTTGATACAGCCCCTTCCAACGTGGCTCCAAACACGACTTCCTCACGTGTTTCTTGACAACAACCCAGTCACCGGCTTTCAGGGTGTGACCTGGATCACTTATCGGTGGCAATGTGGTAGCCTCCACCTGGTGAGAAAAAGAGCGGACCACATCAGCCAGACCCTTGCAGTAGTCCAACACCATATCATCCGTGATATTCACAAGAGCATTTCCAGGCACTGCAGGCAATCGCATAGCTCGGACCATGAGAATTTCATGAGGAGACAGTCCTGTTTTCTTGTCAGGTGTGTTTCTCATTGACATCAGCACTAAGGGCAATGCATCTGGCCATTTCAAATTGGTAGCTGCACACATTTTTGCCATTCTCGACTTCAAGGTACCATTCATCTGCTCCACTAGTCTTGATGCTTCAGGGCGATAGCTACAATGCAACTTCTACTCAATGTTTAATGCAGCACACAAGAGCTTAATCACCTCATTGTCGAAGTGTCTGCCCCTATCTGATTCTAAAGAGATCGGGAACCCTAAACGGGGTATTAACTCCCTAAGTAGGAGCTTTGCTAATGTGAGACTGTCATTCCTACGTGTAGGGTAAGCTTCAATCCAGTGGCTAAAAATGCACACAATCACCAACACGTACCTCAATCCTCCACACACAGGCATTTCAATAAAATCCATCTGCATTCTGCTAAATGGACCTCCTGCTCTCCCAACGTGGCTCAAATTCACCACAGTCCCTTTTCCTGCATTCATCTGCTGACAGATGATGCACCTGTGACAGATAACCTCTGCAGCTTGTCTGAATTTCGTATTGAACCAATCAATTTTGAACAACCTGATCATTGCGTCTCTCCCAACATGTGCTTGACCATGGTAAAACCTCGCAAACTTTAACAAAAGACTGTTTGGCAAAACCATTTTTCCCTCCTCTGAAACCCATAAGTCATCAGATCTCTGTACGCATTGCATTCTCTGCCAGGAACGTTTCTCCTCTTTGCTGGCACGTCCCTGCAAGGATTTTAGCTCATCTAATGTGTCAACCACCCTTAATGCATACCCTGTGCATGTTTCATTTTCAGTTTCAGGTAACAATTCCCACTGATCTCGAAACAATATACAGTTCAATACACAAAACCTTACAACTTGATCTGCATAGCCGTTTCCCATTGACACAAAATCTTGTGACTTAACATGAGCATTGCATTTCACCATGGCAATTTCAAGAGGTAACTGAATCGCGTGCAACAAATCCTTAATCTTTTCGCCATTTTTCACTGGAGAACCAGAAGAGGTCATGAAACCCCTTTGTGACCACAACTGGCCAAAATCATGTACAATTCCGAATCCATATCTACTGTTAGTATAGATAGTGACTTTTAGGTTTTCAGCTGCTTGGCATGCCCTAGTAAGAGCAATTAATTCAGCCACTTGAGCAGAGTACACTCTTTCGAGCCAGGAAGCTTCTAAGATACCAGTGATTGTACACACGGCATACCCAGCTCTCAGTACTCCTACTGCGTTTCTCAGGCATGAACCATCAACAAAAAAAATGTAATAATTTTCTTCCAGTTGGGTATCTTTAATATCAGGTCTTGGTTTGGTGCACAGATCTGTTACCTCAAGACAATCATGTTCTACCTCATCTGCATTATCAATGTCTGCATTTTCAATAGGAAGTAAAGTTGCCGGGTTGAATACAGTACATCTTTTAAGGGATACATTAGGTGACCCCAGTATAATTGTTTCATATTTTGTCAATCTCGCATTTGTCATGTGCTGCGTCTTGGTTCGGGTTAACAAGATTTCAACTGAATGGGGGACCATTACTGTTAAAGGATGTCCCATCACTATTCCTTCACACTGGGTGAGGCTTTGATCAACTGCTGCAACTGCACGCAAACAACCCGGTAAGGCTGCTGCGACTGGGTCCAAAATAGCTGAAAAGTATGCTACTGGGCGGTTTGCATCTCCATGGACCTGTGTCAGGACAGACAAAGAACAAGCATCACGTTCATGACAAAACAGTACGAAAGGCTTTGTGTAATCAGGCATACCTAAAGCTGGTGCCCTGCACATACTTTCCCTCAATTCCATGAATGCCTTCAGCTCTTTCTCAGACATGGTTTTTAACAGTCAGTCTCACCAATGGTTTAGAGATAATTGAGAAGTTGGGGATCCACTGACGACAGTAGCCCACCATTCCCAAAAACATCCTAATGTCTCTTTTTGTTGTCGGGGGATTCATCTGCAGTATGGCTGTCACCCTTTCCTTGGATATTTTTCTTGACCCCTTCTCAATCAGGTGACCTAAATACTTCACCTCTCTCTGACAGTATTGCAGCTTCTTCGGGGACACTTTATGGCCGTTCTTTCCCAAAAGGTTCAGTAAGGCAATTGTGTCATACCTGCAGTCATCTTTTGTTCTGGACGCAATCAACAAATCATCAATGTATTGTACTAAATTCAAACTGAAAGGCAAATCTAATGATTCCAAATCCTTCTTCAATATCTGATTGAAGATGGAAGGTGACTCAAAAAACCCTTGATGAATTCTGCACCAACTGTAAACCTTATCCAGGAATTTGAAACTGAAGAGAAATTGGCTATCCTCATGAAGAGGCACCAAAAACAATGCTTGAGACAAGTCCACAACTGTGAACCACTCTGCATCACACGGAACGTGAAACATAATCACAGCTGGATTTGGCACTATGGGGCAACACTTTACCACAATCTTGTTTATTTTCCTCAAATTTTGCACAATTCGAACCTTCCTACAGGGCTTTTTCAGACCCATTATTGGTGAATTACACGGGCTACTCAACACTTCTTTCAGAACCCCTTGCTTCACAAAGTCCGCAAATATCTGCGCTACTTGAATGAGGACGTCTTGTGCCATGTGGTACTGCGGTACCTGGGGAAACACTGCATTTGGCTTTACCTCTACTTTAACCGGTTCTACTCCTTTTATTAGGCCCACTTCCTTTCCTGTCAGGTCCCACACTTTCTCTGTCACTGTTCCCTGCAACTTTGGTGGTAAGTCAGTCACTGTAAGCATCGGGAATAGGGTTCTGTAAGGGTATTCCTCATTTGCCGTCTCCGGCTCTAACTCTGGAAACTGACCATCATCCCCTTCATCATCACTGTTTGTCTGCACCTCAATCCCTTCATTGGAACAGGTAATTGAACACCTTGTTTTGCACAGTAAGTCTCTTCCCAGTAAGATACAGGACTCGAGTCACAAACTACAAATTTGTGTAATCCCTGGAAGTTACCAATCTCAACTTGGACCGGATCTGTAATCGGGTTTGTCAGGAACTGATTTGCTACACCTACCACCCTTATGGTACAGTCCGAAAGTGGTAATTTCGGAACCTCTGCACTTCTGACTGTAGAGCATGTAGCTCCTGTATCAACTAGGAACGAAACCTTATGACCCACCACCTTTCCCTCTACATAGGGTCCCCTCTGGTCTACTTCTAGGGATGCTGCAGGCCTGCACTCCTCACTGTCTGAACAATCATCCGACCATTCATCGTTTATTCCATCCTCACCACGCAATGGGAATTGTTGTACTGTGTTATTTTGACTCATCGTTTGACCTGTGACCTGTTGAGGAAGCATCACCTGTTGCTGTCCCATTGGAGCTAATGGTATCTTCATTTGCTGTCTAGGTACCATGGGAATCTGTTGTTGTGCCTGCTGCATTTGTGCTGGTTGAACACATGGCATTTGCATCTGTTGCACAGGTTGGAGACCCTGCATCTACACCATGTTATTCTGGAAATTTGGATTTTGGCCCCTCATTTTTGGACCCCTCGCATTTTGAAATGTACCGACATCATTGCTTTGTTGAACAACACCATCCTGCACCACCATTGGGCATTCCCACTTCCAATGCCCCACGCCCCCGCACGCGTGACATGGTGACACCTTTTTCATCCCCTGCACATCATTTTGAACCACAACAGTATTTATATCTGGACCACGGTTCACAAAACCTCCTCGTCCCCGACCTCTTGGTTGTGCCTGAGACATTCCATTCCCCTGTGATTGCTGCTGTATCATCTGCTGTATTCCATTTCCCTGCATCCCTGCTTGTGCTGCCTTAATCTGCATCACCATCACCTTCTCTTTCAACTTTCTCTGTTTCAACTCAATCTCATCACTACAGTAATTTGCATACTGCAACACCTCATAAATCGGCTTTGCTTGCCAACAGATCAAATGATTCTTAATCATCTGGCTAATTTCTGGTCTCAGCCCTTCAACAAACCTGAACACAAGATGATTCATGTCTTTCAGCTCAATGACCTCAGTGCCACTTTAGTGTTTGAATGCTTTCAACAATCTCTCATAGTAAGCATGAATCGACTCTTTGGCTTCTTGTGATGTTCGATCAATTTTCAGCCAATCAGTTACTTTCGGCGACACTTTCTGCTTCAAAAACTTAGGGGGTCATTCCAACCCTGGTGGTCGGTGTTAAAGCGGCGGCGAAACCGGCAACAGGCGGTAAAAAAAAATGGATTTCTGACCCTGGCGGGAACCGCCAACAGAGACCGCCACTTTAACACTCCGACCACCACGGCGGGACAGACAAAGAGCGCGGCGGTCACCGCCAACAGACAGGCGGGAGACAATGTACCGCCCACCCTATCACAACTCACCAATCTGCCACCATTTCCGGGGCGGGAGCCCCGCCGATAAAAACACGGCGGAAACAGACATTACGAATGGAAAACGCTCACCTCTACACACTCCACGAGGAATCTGGACAGCATGGAACCAGAACTACACATCCTACCAGCTATTGTCTTCCTACTCCTCTACCAGGAGCACGAACGCCGGCGCAGAAGACAACGGTGAGTACTGCACCTACGACACAGGGGAGGGGGGAGGCAAAAAATTACGGGGACACACATACGCGACACACCCACCCTCACCCTCACCCACAACTACATACACATCAATGCAGAGCAACAACTCAGAGTGACACCCCCAAACCCCCCGGAAGAATCCAAAGACAAAAGGAAATAATCATGAAATTCAAATATATTGTACATCTAAGTAAAAGAAATTTCGAACATCTATAACTATATACACATATGTATATTGTCCTGTCCAAATTGGGTTTCAGCCATTGTTCGTGGGCCAATGGGCATAAACACATGGGCAAAGCCCACACAGGAGACCCGAATCCATTGGAGAGAACACTGCTGGGGCATCAGATAGCAAAACTACAGGCACCTCAGGGGAAAGGGAAGGGGGGGCACCTCAGCCAGATGAGTCCACGATGCCAGATCCACGAGGGGCCTCCATGGCCACTGTACCATCCTGGGGAGTGCAAAGCCACAGTCTCTCATGTCTCTACAGTGGGTGGGTTGCCCACTGTGCCATCCTGGGGAGTGCAAAGCCACAGTCTCTCATGTCTCTACAGTGGGTGGGTTGCCCACTGTGCCATCCTGGGGAGTGCAAAGCCACAGTCTCTCATGTCTCTACAGTGGGTGGCTTGCCCACTGTGCCATTCTGGGGAGTGCAAAGCCACAGTCTCTCAAGTGGATTACAGACTCCACTGGTACTGGAGGAGGACTGGTGCCCAGAGTGCATCGTGCAGCCCTGCCCGACGCAGATCCGGGCCAGCCCCTTCTGCCAATGGGCCAGCGGTGCTTGAGATGAAGGGCCCAGCGGAGCGGTGCTTAGACGGCGGTGCCCAGCGGAGCGGTGCTTGAGATGAAGGGCCCAGCGGAGCGGTGCAGAGACGGCGATGCCCAGCGGAGCGGTACTTGAGATGAAGGGCCCAGCAGAGCGGTGCAGAGACAGCGGTGCCCAGCGGAGCGGTGCTTGAGATGAAGGGCCCAGTGGAGCGGTGCTTGAGATGAAGGGCCCAGCGGAGCGGTGCTTGAGATGAAGGGCCCAGCGGAGTGGTGCTTGAGATGAAGGGCCCAGCGGAGCGGTGCAGAGACGGCGGTGCCCAGCGGAGCAGTGCTTGAGATGAAGGGCCCAGCGGAGCGGTGCTTGAGGTGAAGGGCCCAGCGGAGCGGTGCTTGAGATGAAGGGCCCAGCGGAGCGGTGCAGAGACGGCGGTGCCCAGCGGAGCGGTGCTTGAGATGAAGGGCCCAGCGGAGCGGTGCAGAGACGGCGGTGCCCAGCGGAGCGGTGATTGAGATGAAGGGCCCAGCGGAGCGGTGCTTGAGATGAAGGGCCCAGCGGAGCGGTGCAGAGACGGCGGTGCCCAGCGGAGTGGTGCTTGAGATGAAGGGCCCAGCGGAGCGGTGCTTGAGATGAAGGGCCCAGCGGAGCGGTGCTTGACATGAAGGGCCCAGCGGAGCGGTTCTTGACTTGGAGGGCCCTGTTCAATGGTTCTTGAGACGGCGGTGCCCTGTTCAGCGGTTCTTGACTTGAAGGGCCCTGTTCAGCGGTTCTTGAGACGGCAGTGCCCTGTTCAGCGGTTCTTGACTTGAAGGGCCCTGTTCAACGGTTCTTGAGACGGCGGTGCCCTGTTCAGCGGTGCTTGACTTGAAGGGCCCTGTTCAGCGGTTCTTCAGACGGCAGTGCCCTGTTCAGCGGTTCTTGACTTGAAGGGCCCTGTTCAGCGGTTCTTGAGACGGCGGTGCCCTGTTCAGCGGTGCTTGACTTGAAGGGCCCTGTTTAGCGGTTCTTGAGACGGCGGTGCCCTGTTCAGCGGTGCTTGACTTGAAGGGCCCTGTTCAGCGGTTCTTGACTTGAAGGGCCCTGTTCAGCGGTTCTTGAGACGGCGGTGCCCTGTTCAGCGATTCTTGACTTGAAGGGCCCTGTTCAGCGGTTCTTGAGACGGCGGTGCCCTGTTCAGCGGTGCTTGACTTGAAGGGCCCTGTTCAGCGGTTCTTGAGACGGCGGTGCCCTGTTCAGCGGTTCTTGACTTGAAGGGCCCTGTTCAGCGGTTCTTGAGACGGCGGTGCCCTGTTCAGCGGTGCTTGACTTGAAGGGCCCTGTTCAGCGGTTCTTGAGACGGCGGTGCCCTGTTCAACGGTGTTTGACTTGAAGGGCCCTGTTCAGCGGTTCTTGACTTGAAGAGCCCTGTTCAGCGGTGCTTGACTTGAAGGGCCCTGTTCAGCGGTTCTTGACTTGAAGGGCCCTGTTCAGCGGTTCTTGACTTGGAGGGCCCTGTTCAGCGGTTCTTGACATGTGTCTCCAGGGCACCAGATCCGGCCATTATATGGAGTTCACTCGCCACCCGACATGTGGCTGCTGGGCCCTTCGTGCACATCTGTCTTCTCGCTTGCCGGGCCCTCCTGTGCTGGTGTCCCGGGCCCGTGGGTGTCCTCCTTCACCCCTGGAATGGGGCTGGTGGGGCCCTCCTGGGCAGCTCGCCTGCTGCCGGACTCGTCGGGCATGCTGCCCTTGCCATCCTTCCCTGCTTCTCTGTGGCCCTTGCCTCCCTTTGTCAATGTGCCAGGTGGCACACCACTTCCTGACGGTGCCAGGGTAGTGCCTTTGGAGGCTGCCGTCTCTGGCCTCTCGCGCCGGGCCTTGCCTTTCTTTGATTTTTTCCCAGGGGGTGGGCTGGCTGTCCCTTTACTGCTAGCCGAAGTAGCTGCCCTTGAAGGTGGTGGACTCCAATATCCTTGGACTATGGTCCTTGTAGGTCCAGGGGTTGTGGTGGCTGAGGTGCTGATTGGACTCTTACGAGATGGAGGGGGTGGGTCAGGTGATGGAAAGAGGTTAATTTTGGACAGGAAAAACTTTTTAGGAGCAGTGGGAAGGGTAGGTGTAGTGGGTATGGGAGTGGAGGAAGAGGATGTGGTTGTAGGTGAGTCAAGTCTGGTGTCTTTGGGTGCAGGTGCTTGTGCTGGAGGCTGTCGTGAGGTGGATGGCTGTTGGTTGGGTGGCTGCCTGCGTTTGTGTGGTTTGGAAGAGGGGGTGACAGACACACTGGGAGAGGGCACAGGGGACGTGTAAATGGCAGTGGGGGTGGTGACTGCACATGGGCAGAGTGTTCTGGTGGGTGTGCTGGTGATGGACGTAGTGGCTGATGATGTTGTGCATGCAAGTGTGAGTGGAGACGTCACAGGGAGGGAGGAGGGAGACGAGGAGGAGGGGGACAGAGAGGAGGCAGTGGCTGTTGGCATGTCTGCATGTGGCTGTTGCTTGTGTGAATGCTTGTGTGATGTGTGGTGCTTAAGTCTGGATGAGCTGCCCTTGGGTGTTGAGGTGTGTGCAGGCTGGTCTGTAGGTGTGTCTGGGATAGGCAGAGAGACAGGGGAGTGGGACTGGGTGGAGGAAGTTGGAGGAGGGAGGCAGGAGACAAGGACAATGGCTGCCGTCAGTGCTGAGGCCAGAGCGTTGAACGATCGTTGATGGGCAGCCTGACCCGAATGAATGCCCTCCAGGTATGCATTGCTCCGGTGCACCTCCCTTTCTACACCCTGGATGGCATTCAAAAGGGTAGACTGCCGAACAATGAGCGTCCTGAGGAGGTCAATGACCTCCTCACTGAGGGCAGCAGGGGTAACTGGGGCAGGGCCTGAGGTGCCTGGGGCGAAGGAGACGCCCACCTGCCTGTGTGAGCGGGCACGGGGCGAACGCTGAGGGGCTGCTGGGAGGGCGGAGCTGGTGCGCTGGGTGGCGGCTGTACCTGTTGTTGCAGTGGGCACGGATGTTGCCGCCACCACAAGGGAGCTCCCTTCCGAGGACGTGTCTGTGTCGCTGGTGTCTCCACGTGTCCCCGTTGTGGAGCTCCCCTCGCCCTCCGTCTCACTGGTGAACTCTGAGTCGGTTGCATGGCCCTCCAGGGCCATGTGAGATGCAGCTCCCTCGTGCTCCGATGCCACTTCTCCTCCGCCTGATGATGCTAATGCACACATGAACAGGAAGACCAACAAAAAAGGGGGGGGGTGGAAAATAAAGACATGTTGAGTGCATGCATTGGCGACACAGTTGGCGGAGAGGACAGACACAGAAGCCCCCTGCACTACGCCGCGCACTTGGGGTACACTACTCAATCAGTGGGACTTGGCCTACAAGCCTATGGACGACAACTCCACACATAGGTGACACAGGGCCATGAATAGCTGTACTTGGCACCCTACAGAGGTGGTGGGCGGGGGCACAGGGCCATGCCTTACGGGTGGGACTAGCCTACAGAAATCGCCCTGGCCTAGGGATACCCACAGCCCTCCTCCCCCACCCAGACACCTCCACTGCGCGCTAAGATAGCAGAATGTGCTTGTACTCACCCCCTTGTGTCTGCTGTGTTGTCCTCACACGCCCATCCAAATCGGGGTAGGCCACCGCCAGGATCCGGGACATCAGGGGGGTCAATTGACGAGTGGCACCCCGCCTACGTTTGGAGGCCATCCCCAGCAGAGCCTCTGCGGTCTTCCTGCTCCCGCGGCGGATGTCCTCCCACCTCTTGCGACAGTGGGTGCCCCGTCTGTTGTGGACCCCCAGGGTCCGGACGTCCTTGGCGATGGCACGCCAAATGTCGATTTTCTGTGGGCGCTGACCTATGTGACATGTACAGGGGGAGAAAATAGAATATCATCATTTTCTGCATGCTCGATGTGAGTGGCCCCCCATCCCCACCCTTGCCATGTGGCACATGCTCTCATCTGTCGTTTGATGCATGCCTCATTCGCTCCCCTCCCCACCATCGTTCATTCACCCCACTCAACCCATTCCTTGGCCACAAAGCATGGTCCCAGTGTACTTACCTGTTTGTCTGGAGGACCGTAGAGTAGCGCATACTGGGGGAGGAGCCCATCCACGAGTTTCTCCAATTCTTCAGAAGTGAAGGCAGGGGCCCTTTCCCCAGTCGCAGCGGCCATTTTCTCTTCCAGACCGAGGTCACAGCAGCACTTGCAGTATAGGTCCTCTCCTGTGGATGATCAGGTCTCGAGTGATTAAGCAGATAGAAAATGGCGGTCACGCCCGCGGCTGTGCGTACCGCGGCGGTGCGTACCGCGACCGCCGGCGCACATCGTCATTGGCTCCTGAAACCCATAGGGTTCAATGTTAACCAATGCAGCTTTGCACCGCGGTCTTCGACCGCCTCCCGCCACGGTGTGCCACGCCAGCGCATTGACCTCACATCCCATTGTCGCACTTCACAGGTCAGGCAGCCGCCATTTCAAGGGCCCACATGGCTTAATTTCTACTGCGTCACACATGCCTAGGCCTTGCATCCACACTCATACAAGCCATTCACTGCATAGAGAATCGTGTACTGTGCAAGCTGAGGGAACGTACCTGTGGGTTGATTGACTCGCTGTTGTCCTTCCTAGGCACCGTCCGCTGGGACTTGCGAGGAGATGGAGGAATCTTCCCGTGTACAGACCCCTGGTGGACCTGTCGACAATGGAAGAAAGACATGTCATATTGACATACAGGCTTGACCGAGCCACTATACAGGAACTGTGTGCCCAGCTGGAGCCAGACCTGATGTCACCAATCCGACAACCCACAGGGATTCCCCCTCTAGTGCAGGTTCTGTCAGTACTCCATTTTTTGGCAAGTGGGTCATTTCAATCAACAGTGGCCATGTCATCAGGGATGTCTCAGCCTATGTTTTCAAAGGTGTTGTCCAGAGTGTTGTCTGCCCTGATGAAATACATGCGGAGCTACATTGTTTTCCCTGAGGTGGGCGATTTGGCTACAGTGAAGGCTGATTTCTATGCCCTTGGACATATTCCCAACATCATTGGTGCCATTGATGGGACACATGTGGCTTTGGTACCCCCCAGCAGGAGTGAACAGGTGTACAGGAACAGAAAAAGTTATAATTCGATGAATGTCCAGGTGGTCTGTTTGGCTGACCAGTACATCTCCCATGTAAATGCCAAGTTCCCTGGGTCAGTGCATGACGCGTACATCATGCGAAATGGCAGCATCCCTTATGTGATGGAACAACTACAGAGACACCGTGTGTGGCTAATTGGTGACTCTGGTTACCCCAACCTGTCCTGGCTACTGAACCCAGTGAGGAATCCCAGGACCAGGGCAGAGGAACGCTACAATGAGGCCCATGGGCGGACTAGGAGGGTGATCGAAAGCACCTTCGGCCTCCTGAAGGCCAGGTTTAGGTGCCTGCATATGACAGGTGGGTCCCTAATGTACTCACCAAAGAAGGTGTGCCAGATCATCGTGGCCTGCTGTATGCTTCACAACCTGGCTTTGCGACGCCAGGTGCCTTTTCTGCAGGAGGATGGTCCAGATGGTGGTGTTGTGGCAGCTGTGGAGCCTGTGGAGAGTGAAGAGGAGGAAGACGACGAGGACGACACAGACAACAGGGACACAGTGATACAGCAGTATTTTCTATAACACACAGGTAAGAATCAACACCGCCATTTTACATTTACTTAAAGTCTCCTGCCTCTCTACTGTCTGAGTTTCCCCCCAGTGTATGTTAACTGAGTTGTGACTTTCCCTTCCAATGTCAGAGATGTGGGCCCCACTGCGTGACCTCTGCTTTGTTTGCCCATGGACTACAGCTGTGTGACAGTGGTATGTTGTCATCACAATGTAACTAGACATTTTGGCACAGTTATGTCTAATACATTTGTTCAAAATACAGGCAGACTCCAGATTATTTTTGTGCAATAAGTGTTTTTATTAAAGTGCTCAATTTAGGGACATGGTTGAAAATCGGTGATGGGTGATGGTGGAGGAATGTCCATGGCAGAGTCCAGATTTTCAGTCTCACAGGTGCATTGTCCATATGCCTGTGGAAGGATGGAGCAGGGGCAGTTTAAGGTTGGACAGGGTGACAATGTGGGACAGTGGGATGACATGAGGGGGTATCCTTTCCTGGCGGGGGTCTTGGCATCCTACTCTGTCTTCTTCCTAGATCTCAGGCCCCGCTTGAGGGGTGGTTCTCCTTCTGCAGGGGGTGAGTTTCTGGTGGCCTGTTGTTCTTGTGTCGGGGCCTCCTGTCCACTCGCGCCGGCAGAGGTGGTAGCCTGTTTTTGGTCCATGCTAGTGACAGGGGCCCTTTGTGGTGCCACATGGTCCTGCAATGTGGTGACAATCTGGTTGAGAGCCATGACGATGGTCCCCATTGCAGAACTAATGCTTCGGAGTTCTTCCCTGAACCCCATAAACTGTTCCTCCTGCAGTACCTGGATCTCCTGGAACCTGGCCAGTATCGTAGCCATCGTCTCCTGGGAGTGGTAGTATGCTCCCATGATGGAGGAGAGGGCCTCATGGAGAGTGGGTTCCCTGGGCCTCTCCCCCCGCTGTCGCACAGCAGCCCTCCCAGTTCCCCTGTGTTCCTGGGCCTCTGTCCCCTGGACCGTGTGCCCACTACCACTGCCCCCAGGTCCCTGTTGTTGTTGGGGTGGTGGGTTAACCTGGGTGCCCTGTAGTGGTGGACACACCGCTGATTGACGTGTCCTGGAGACAGAGGCATGGGCCCGCTGGGTGGGTGCTGTGCTGGTGTTCCCAGAGGGGGGTAGGTCTGCTGTGGCCTGTGGCTGTGTGAGGGGAACCAACTGTCCTGAGGTCCCCGATGGGCCGGGCTGGTCATCTGGGTCCAAGGAGACAGAGCTGCTGTCATCACTGGGGGCCTCTTCTGGGGGTGGGATGGACATTTCTGGACCCTCCTGGGCGGTGTGGTGGCGTTCGGGTCCTGCAGGGGTATAAGAGTATGATTATTGCTTCTGTGTGTGCCATATCGTGCAATGGGTGGGTGCCCGTGTACCCCAGTGCAGGAATTCCCTTGTGGGGGCTGTTGTGACGGTGGCTTGTGGGGGAGATGGGTATGTGCAATGGGCATGCTTTGGTGATGGGTGTCCATGCTTTGTGGACGCATGCAGGGCTAGGCGTTGGGATGGGTGGGTTGTGATGGTGAGACATTTGCAAGGAGTAGGTGTGATGGGGGTAGGGGTGAGGGTGGGGGTATGAGTTGGCATGCAGGTGGGGTTGGGGGGGATGAAGTGGTTAAGATGAGACTTACCAGAGTCCATTCCTCCAGCTGCTCCTGCGAGGCCCTCAGGATGCAGGATGTTCAAGATTTGCTCCTCCCATGCTGTAAATTCTGGGGGTTGAGGTGGGGGTCCGCTGCCAGTCTTCTGCACCGCGATGTTGTGCCTTGATACCATGGAACGCACCTTCCCCCGTAGGTCGTTCCACCGCTTCCTGATGTCATCCCGATTTCGTGGATGCTGTCCCACAGCGTTGACCCTGTCCACTATTCTTTGCCATAGCTCCATGTTCCTGGCAATGCTGGTGTGATGCACCTGTGTCCCGAAGAGCTGGGGCTCTACCCGAACTATTTCCTCCACCATGACCCTGAGTTCAGTGTCTGAAAACCTGGGGTGTCTTTGGGGTGCCATGGGGTGGTGTGGATGAGGTGTGGGGTGGTGTATGTGTTGATGAGTGTGGTGAGTGTGGTGGTGTGTGGTGTTTTATGCGTGGATATTGTGTGGGTGATGGTGTAGTGCGCCTCTGTGTTATGGTGTTCTCTATTCTGTGCTGTCTCTCTCTGGGCTTCGTCTCTGATTTGTGGTTGTAGGGGTTTGTGGGTGATGTGGGTGTGTGTTTTATATTATATTGGGTGTGTAGGAGTGTTGTTTGTATGTGTCTCAGGTGTGTGTATTTCAAATTGTCCAATGTGGTTGTATTTTGTAAAGGTGTGTGTATTTTGAGCGCGGCGGTGTGTACCGCCAATGGAATACCGCGGTTGAAAGACCGCCAGGTGGATTCATGGGTCGGACTGGCATGGGCGTATTTCTGTTGCCGTGACGGTGGAGGTTTGGTCATCGCCAGTTTTTCGCTGGCCGTTGGTGTGGCGGACTTTTGTGGATGACGGGTTTTTGGCGGTTTGCCAGTTGCGGGTCAGAATGACCGTGGCGGTTTACCCCGACCGCGGCGGTGTTATGGCGGTCTTCTGACCGGTGGTAAGCGCCTTTTACCGCCGAGGTCAGAATGACCCCCTTAATCACTTTATGATAATACCTCATCACTTCTGCAGACGGTGCTCCAGTAACCTTATCCCTTGCCGGCTCCTCTGTCGGCCAATATACGCCCCTCTTGCACTCAAGCCATAAGTCAGGTGAAACTATAATTTCAAACAGGGTATTCAAGTCCTCTCAGAGACATTTCGCAAGCTTCACAAATCTGTCCGTCTGCTGGTACCATTCTATTGGCTTCTCTCTCAACCTGGGATAATCATTTGTGAATGACAGGATGTCACCCCTTGACCACGGTACATGGTCTAGAACCCCTCCAGCTGTTTCTCTCATTGGTAACATTTTTATTGTCCCTGGGTCCGGTGTGGCTTTAGCCTGCTTTGGTTCCGGACCAGCACCTTTCTCTTTATCTCTCTTCTTTGCCTTCTGCCTTCCCATTTCTCTAAGGCTCCCCAAATTTGAGCACACTGCAGTATTTCTTTAAGATGTGCTTTCATTCCGGTAGATCTCATGTGATCAAAATCTTTAGGCTCAAAGTCTAATCTGTAGCTTCTTTTCAAATGTTTAGTACTCTCAATGTCTATGCCGTATTTATCTGCCAGGTTTGCCAACCTCTGATGCACCTTGCTCACTTCTTTAGTTATTTTGGGGCACAGATACCTCAATTCTGCTTCCGTGTATGACTCTAGTCTGTTCACCCCCCATTGTTCCTTCCACTAGTTCCATGGCTTCTACACCCAGTCTCACAAAATTCAGGTATTCTTCCCTTTCTGATCTCTCTGCGGTCACTGTAGTAGTCTGCGGAGTGTAGAGTTTGTCTAACCACTCGTTCAATTGTTGCGCTGTTAAGCCTTGCAACAAAATATTTCCAGACTGCACCATTGGTGTCTGTGTCGTATTTGCTCAGTACCTGTGGGGTTAGTGTTCCTAACCCTGCTTGCCTCATTGTCTCCAAAGGAACCCCAATCGGACTAAAGTCTAACAAGGATATAGACCTTTTGACTGTCTGTTCTCCCTGCAAGAGTCCTGTGGACCCTCCTCTTATTGCCTCTTGGGTCATTACTCCCTGATCACATACGTCAGGCTTACCTTGCGCATACAGCGGTACTGGTGGACCAACAGTAATTGGCTATGATATAGCAGCTGGTGTCTGACTAAGTCCCAAACCCTGTGGAGCATTAACTCCCATAGCTTCATTCATCATTGGTGCTGTAGCTACCGACTGCGGTCCTGCAACTGAAGTGCAACTCGGAACCACCTGTTGCTGCGGCTGGGGCAGCAATTGCGGAGTTGGCTCAATCTGCACTAACTTTGATCTCGTGTATACCGGATCAGGCGGCACCATCAGACTCGTAGTTGTCTCTAATACTGGAACATCAGGATAAAGCGTCTGAATCTGTGGTGGCTTCAACTGTATCTGTGTGTCTGGCGCAGTGGGTACACTGACACCATTCTGTATGAAAACTGTATCACTTGTCTGCACTGTACTTGTGATGCCCTTATTTTGTGCCTGGTCTTCAGAACCCACACTAGTGCTCTGTACATTAGCATTTATGGCATATGGTGGCGTGCGATCATGCAACAACTGATTTAGAAACTCTTCATTGTCTGAATCATCTGCGTCTGCCCAAGACCTCTGAGTCTCCTTTGGCTTACTAGAGCCCTTGTCTGTCTTACAAGTGGCTTTCTTTCCCTGTGTCTCATCTTCTTCTGTTATTGCCGGAAACATCTTAAGTCCGTCAACTATTCCTCTTCTCCACATCTTGGTCTCATTATCCCATCTAGCCTCAGCTAAGGTCTTTTCTGCTCTTTTCATTCTCCTTTCAAATTTCTGCTGTCTCTGTCGTATGGCCATCAACTCCCAGATTGATAATGCTTCATACTGAGCTGGTCTCGGAGGTGGTTTTTGCACACTTAACATCATTCGCAAATTTTCCAAACTTCTTACATTAAACGTTCCGTGTTCCGGAAACGCCAAACATCTCTCCTTCTCTGTCAATTTGCACCACTGTTTTAACCAAAGACATGGCGCGACTCCCTTCTCCTCCATTACAATATAAGCTGGAGTACCCTCAAGCGGTGAAGGCTCCCCCACACTCGCAGTAATGTATGTATCTCCCCTCAAAGCACTCTTCAGAGCCTTGAAAAACTTCATTTTTGCGTCTTTTATTTTGCTTTAGAATCTAATCAGGAAGTGACTTTAATACCCAGAACACTCTTCACCCACCTTTCTCAACCAATTGCCTCTCACAGACGGCTGCCAATCCGTGCGTGACCCCTCTTAGCAACTGACCTATCCCAGCCCGGCTCAAATGACGTCACACTCACACACACTGCAGCTGACAAAGTCTTGCGGCTTGTCCTCCTCACACAAAACTAATGCAAAATATTGAAAGCACCTTTAATTAACAAAACTGAAATTTGCCGGCTTACTACAGGAAGGGTAACACAATCGCTTCAGAACTTTACAGAGATTTCACTTGAAGCCTCGGCCGCTACTCTATCCTTCTCAGCTCCCGCACTTGCAAGCAGAATTCGACCCGCAAATCCTACTCTCGACTTGTCAATGGTTTGATCTAGTGCACTTTAGAACTTGCCAAATCTCCATCGAAGGTTTCACTCACACAATTTGATTCAAACTCGACTTGTCAACCACGTTCGATTGACCTATTAAACCGCACAAATTACAACATAAACCCAAGTGTCTCCTACACTTGACAATATACTCCAGAGTCTTAGACCACGACTGGTACAGTACATCACCAACAACCATGTGGATAATTTTGAGCACAAAGAGCCATACTCACATGAAGTTCGCTGACTTCCCTACTCTCATACTGCGGAGTACGCCCACTCCTACTAAAGCAACAATACCTGTCCTAAATTCACACAAAACTTCACAAATCACCTGCAATATGCGTAAGCTGAGAAAGCGCAAATTCTATACCACACATGCTAGAACACCGAGAACATACCCAACTCACTTAGGCGAGCTCCAAGATTCTGCGAAAAGTCATGGGGAATTTAGAAACACATCATATCTCCAATTTGCATTATTTCGAAAAACACTATTAAACAATGGTCCCTCGTCCTAGGGCCCCAAAGGACCTAAACCGTTGCTCTGCTACCAGAACTGGTAACGCGTCCCTTTATGACTAATTTACTCACTCTGGGGCTCGTTTTATGCCAATGAATCTTTTGACCCTGATTAAAGACACCTTAGGACGAGATAACTAATCAACATGTCAATCAATATTTCAATAACGTCATCAATGTTTACCATAATAAGACAATTCAGATTAGTCAAAGACATTAATAAAACTCAGAAACCACCATGACCTTACAGTCATGAATAACCACACCAGTTTAGTACTATTATATGAATTGTATTCCCTATTGATTACGATTCAACCAGTAAGTTTATTAGTCTCAGCACCAAGAAACACATTAGCATAGTCACAATATGGCAACTTTGATAAGATTTCATCAAAGCAAGAATCACGAATATTAGAATATAGCAAGACGTCAACATAAGTTATCCTTAGCAGAGTATCATTATCACGTTATTCAACAAAGCATAGATTCAGTCATTTGTCTATTTGCGTCTGTTTAGTTTACCCCTCATCTAACCTCGAATTAGCATTGGCATGTTGGGCTTCATGCAAAACAATTTAGCAACACCAATTTAGAAAACATCTAACTAGGGTCTCTGTCAAAAGAAGCAGTTGGTACCTAGAAAGAAAAAGCAAACAGACAATTACAATTTCATTGTCATATAGTTACCCTCCGTATTGGGTCAGCATACACATTCAGTCTTCGTCCTCAGGATGTCAGTTGATTCGCCATCAGCCAGGAATTCAGCAACGTTCGGTAGGGCAGGGTAAAAGGTACTCCCCTCATAAGGAGGTAAAGTACAAATGGGCAAGGTAAGGACAAAGTTGATTTGAAGAACCAAACAGCAAAGTCTCTATGCAGAGTGACAAAGTGTCTGGGTCATAGCAAAAGTCGCAAACGGCATCTCCCCTCTCTCCTATCCCCTAGTCTCCTAGTCTAATTTACTTCTTTGTGTCAAGGGTTTTTATCCCTTTTCTGTTGTATAGTCCCCTAAATTTTAATTGGTTGGGGTTGGCACCCCACTATCTCCCTCCAATAGGTTTTCGATGACTTCATTAAAATTGTCACCCCATAACAGTTCTCACATAGTTTATTGGTCCTTATGATTGACGTCTTCAGCAGGTAGAATGTCCGGTATGATTTCATACTCTTGTGGTCCTCTTTGCATCTTCAGTCATTGGTTCCATTGTCTGTACCAGTTCAGGCGACCTTGTACCTGCGACTAGTCTACACTGTTGCATTCAGCAAGAAAGTTTCACTAAGCAAGTCGAATTTCATGAGAAAGGATCTACTACAGTTACATTCATCTTCTAGCTTTGGAAAAAATACGAGTTCATGTCCTTCAGCAAGTCAGCTCACTGCACGTTAGAAAAACACATTTAATATGAAACCGGGCAGCTAGGCCTCGACTCATGCTAACTAAGGCCTAATGATTTATTAGCAGAACTTTAACATATAACCTTTTTATATTAGTGCAAATCATACTTTAACATAACATTTCATCATTATTAATCAGTTTCATTAGTCATTGTATATATTGACGGCCACTCCCCGTGGGCACATTTCAATCGCACGCTTAGCAAAATACATTAATACATTTTCTATGCGGCATTATTACGCATTATATCATAAATATTTCATATTAATTTCTAAGTATATAAGCTGCGCTCTCTCAGACCCAAAACACCAGACTGCCAAGGAGAAGAGCTGAATAGCAGAGAAGTGCTGGCCCCTGCCTGTGACTGTGCTTTATTGGGCTAGCCTTCAGTTGCTGCTTCTACCTGCAAAAGGGAGCACAGACTGGACTTTGAGGTATATTCCTGCTTGAGAAGAATCTCCAAGGGCTTGGACTGAGCTTGTCCCCTGTTTTGAAATCTCAAGGCCATCAAAGACTTCCTCTGCCAGTACCTGGACTCTCTGCTGAGAATTCCTGCCCTGCCAAGTGGTGCCTAATCCGGTCCCTTGGCCCTTGAAAGGAGAAGCTGATGATCCAAGGAAACCAAATTCGGATGACTCCGGACTGACGCCGCTGAAGAATCCTGTGATGCCGCCTGCGACCGAGGCCGTGGTCCTTGCTGGAGTGCAACGACCCTGCAGGCCTGATGATGCTGCAGCCTCACTGAAGTCCGCGACTCCATGGAAGTCACCTCACCACGTTGTAAATGCTGGATACCAACTCCGCTGAAAGTGCACAGATCCAACGGTTTGCACCAACGCTGCCTCACCTTCCATCGTTCCGCAGCAAGGACCCGATGCCTCTTCATGATGCCTCCGCTCCTTCGCTCTGCAGGACTGGAACCAACACCGCCTCAGATCCAGTGACTCCATGCACAGCTTGTTTCCTCATTTTCACAAGGTACTGTAGCAGGGGGTGCTTGTGACTCTGTGACTGGCGTCATTGGCATCATAATTTTGGCCTCTATGGCCCACATCAATGTAAAAACAAATATGTCACTGTGGCAAAAGAAGGTGCTATGGGCTCTTAAATCTGCCCCGTAGTCTTTTAGAGTGCAAATGCACTTCTTATTGACATTTTCACACAATTAAATGTAGACATGCATATTTCCATGTACAATAATGTTTACTCATGAACACTTCTGAGAATCTGTAACAATTACAAATTCCCAAAAGTGTGTCAGGAATTTTTTGACCATAAGCCTTCGTGAGTAAAAAAATTGACTTTTGTTTAAGAGTCTGACCAGGTTTTCCTAGGTTTAGGAATAGCGCAAAATCACATATGTCGTGAATCAGAGCTGCTCGGAGTCAGTATGTTCACTTTCTTCCCATGCTCAGGCATTTTGATTAACAATTCTAACATGAAATGCCAGAAATTACATGAGATGACGCCATTTTAAATTATATTTGACTGAGCCTACTCCTTATGAGCTAAAAACAAGTACTATCAAAATTGTTTTAAGGAGGTATCCCTATATAGAATGGCAACTCATAATCCTGCTTAAAGAGGAATATGTTCAAATAATTACATTAATTAGTCAGAACATAATGTCAGACCCCACTTCCTTAGACTACTGCACCTACTGTCCCCTTCCACTAACTATGAGCTCCGCTGATTTAACCCTCTTCTTTCAAGTTAATAGTCTCAATAATGTTCTTAATACACACCTACCAAGTAAAAAACTATTAACTTGACAATCTCATTTATTAACAGAAAGCTAATTCCATATACTGGTCTGAGAAAACCTCTTCAGGCTCCAAATGATGTAATCGTTGTGGTACCTAGAGATCCACGGCTTGAGGTACTACCTTTTGGAATATGGTCATTTTGGCATGAAGGCATCTTTGCAACCACACCATCATTTCACACTGTGACTAATAAACTGACCGGAGGAGTCACACCTGAATCTGCTTGCTTTCATCTTTCAGGTTTCATTCCTTGCTCCTTTGTGTCTTTGTTTGAACTTTTGCCTTGAAGCTCACCTCTCCAACCTCAGAATCCACCCAAGGTCCTGGCCTGACATAGTGAGCCCACAGGGACCCATCATCCAGCCCTCTGTCAATCCCTTCCTCTTCCTTTATAGTGATTGACAGCACACACTTATGCAACTTCTCACGTGGCACCCAGTTCAGGTCCCACTCCATTCTGTGTTGTTTTCGTAATGACATTGTACAAAGGGTTCAGTATCAGTCTTAAATGTAGAATGTGTGGTTTTCATAAGCCCATTAAACTTCAGTGTCATTCTCGTTCGTGCTATTAATCTTCAACAGCTTTATTGTTCAATCAACTTTTAGGGAACCTTTGGACTTGGTACTGACCACACATTACCAGAAGCTTCACTTCTGATGCAGGGTCCTGCACCTACTTGGGGTTGATCACCCATCCTTCTGCTGTGGGTACTCCATCAATCTCTGCAGTGTCTAAGAGGGTATTCTCCAGAATATCATATTTGAAATATCGTGATGGAAAAATAGCATGGCCAAAATATTAAACACTACATTATCATGAAGTATAAATAGGTAATTATAAAATTACCTTTTTTTAACTCAGCATATATGTGTTTTGACCATTGAAATATATATTTCTTCAATAGAAGTTGAGTTAGGAATATTTAACATTTTATTACCTCTACTTACTTACCTTCGTGATATGGTAGTCAATATTTTAGCTTTGATGTTTTTAAAGCACACATTTTTTCTGTACGATATTCTGACATACAACTGTCTCTGTGATTTGCTTTCTACAGTCTCCCCTAATGAGAATAACATTAATGTGAAGTGCAATTCTGGTGTCAGCACATGAAAAATTAGCCAGATCACTAATGATGAGTCTTTGACATTAAGTGGTAATGTGAAGATTTCCCATAGATAATCTCGTACAAGTCCACTGCCTGTCATACAAAACTGATCTTGACTTGATTCAGCAAGGGCAGTAGAAAAAAAAAGCGTAGGCCAATTCACTTATTGCATTCCACTCTCCCACGTGTTTGCTTGGATTTTCAACCAGAGCATTGGGCACCGTAGTTGTCAAGGGAGGGGCTACTCACTTAAATTAATTGAAGAACTTTCCATAACCCATCAAGTTTTCTCAGGGTCAAAGTTGCTGTCGAACCGCTTGATCACTGGTGTAAGAACATCCACTTCTAACAGTTTCTGTTATTTTCTTGTGACCCACTATATTGTGTATTGTTTCAAACACACAAGCTCAGGTACGGCGGTGCATGTGTTGGAGTGTGTCTTTAAAAAGTAACATTAACATGAAAAACTTGCAACATATTGTGTGATGAAGCTGCATAGAAAATGTGTTAACGTAGAAAATAATGCATACGTTTGAAATGTGCCCACGGGGAGTGGCTACCAATGTATACGGAGACTAATGAAAGTTGCTAATTCAGGATTAACTATGTACTAATATTTTGAATTTGTATTAGCACATCATACTTAGAGTTGTGTATTACGAGTTGTTTATTTAATTTAGGGCCTTAGCTTAGCAAGGGCCTGGGCCTAGCTGCCTGGTCTCATATTTAAACTCTATTTTTCTAACGTATAATGTGTTGTTTTTCCTGAAGGACACAAAACTGTACTTTTCCAGAAGTTATGTGTGTGTAGCCGTAGTAAATTCTTTCTCATGAGAACCGACTTGTTCAAGGAGACGTTCTTGCTGAATGCAACAGTGTAATTCATAACAGGTGCAAGGTTACTAGAGTAGGAGAAAACAATGGAGACACTGACTGGAGCGCAAAGTGTAACTTTTCTTACCTGACATTCCAACCGATGAAGACATCAATACCATGGACCAATCCGTGACATGAGAACTGTGGTTTGTGGAAAATTCTGGCAAGTGGCGTGAAGGATTATTGGACAGATATAACAATGCACCAATTATTATCCAATGAGGAGTTAAGGGCAAATTAGGCAGTTTTGATTTAACGGAATGACCCAAGGAGTTCGGAGCAGAGCAGAGACGAAAGCAGAAACTTTGAGACTCCACTTACCTTTCAGAGACTTTAACTCTTTTGCTTTGTCTTATTACTTTCAACCATCCTCTACCCAGCCATACCTGATACTTACTTCTCCTCCATATGAGGGAAGATCCTATTCCTTAGCTTTGCTATATCGGGACTTTGCCCCGTCCTATCTCTGCTGAGGGTGAATCAACTGATGACCTGCAGACGAAGACTGACGATGTTTGCTGATCTGTTGGATTGGTAACTATCTGATGAAAAATTGTAATTGTCTGTTTGCCTTTTCTTTCTAGGTACCAACTGCTCTTTTGGCAGAGGCCATAGTTTAGATGTTTTCCAAATTTGTGTTTGCCAAAATGTTTTGCATGAAGCCCATCATGCTAATGCTAACTAGAGGTTAGTTAAGGTGTTCACAAATTTCCTACGCAAATAGACAAATGACTTAGACCTTGCTTTGTTGAATCATGTACTACTGAGACTTTGCTAAGTTGCTTCTTATTAATGACATTTTAATACTGAATGAATATTCTCTATGCATTGATTAATTGCGTTCTAATTGCAAATCTGAAGAGTTACTAATGAGATGAATTGCTAATGAGATTAACTGAAATGACATTAGATTGTAACTAATAGGGAAATAAATATCCTAACACTTAACTAAACTGGTGTGGTTATTCATGACTGAAAGGTCATGGTGTGTTCAACTTATTGATTCTTACTAGATGTCATTGATTGGGTTGCTTATTATTTATTAAAATTATTTATTGGTTTATTGATCTATTGATTTGTGATGCCAAAAAGACATCTCGTACTGGGAAGTCCCCGAACGTGGTCCGAAGGTTCGTCGACCTAAACGCGTCTCCTTGTAAGTTTACTTATCAAGGCTCTGACGCGCTAGCAGTTTTTGGTAGCAGAGGATGGTTTGGCCCTTTGGGGCCCTAGTACGAAGGATTGCGGGGTGTGATAATTATCAGTTTTTGGTAACAGTGCGTATGGGTTTGGCCCTTTGGGGCCCCAGTACAAGGGAATACAGTTTGACAGAGTGTTGCTAGAAAAGGTGTCGGGTTTTTGGTGGAATTTGATGGGCGTGGTTTGGAAGTAAGCAAGGTGTATCGGAAAAATTGGGTTTGGGAAAAATTATTCTTTTTCAATGATGCAAATAGGAGAGGCAATGTGCCCCTAAGTCCCAAATGACTTTCCCGGAATCTCGGAGCTTGCTGAAGGAAGCTTGAGTATGTTCTCGGCGTTCTGGTGATAGTGTGGATGAAGTAGGTTTTGCGCTTGCACAGCTTATGCATATCGCAGGTGAATTGTGAAGCTTGTGAGGATTTTAGGCCAAGATGATGATGTTTTAGTAGGAGTGTGCGTACTCCACAGTGTGAGAGTAGGGAAGTCGGCGAACTTCATGTGAGTGTGGCACTTTGTGCTAAAAAATTGTCCACATGGTTGTTGATGATGTACGGACCCTGCGTAGTCTAAGACTCCAGAGTGAATTGATAAGTGTATGAGACACTTGGTTTATGTTGTAATTTGAGCGATTTAATAGGTCGATGGTGAAATCGACGAGTCGAGTTTGAGTCAAAGTGAGTGATTGAAAACTTAGATGGAGATTTGGTGAGTTCTAAAGTGCACTAGAACGACTCATTGACATGTCGAGAGTAAAATTTGCGGGTCAAATTTTGCTTGCGAGTGCGGCATCTGAGAAGGAGAGAGTAGTGGGCGAGGCTAGGCGAAATCTCCATAAAGTTCTGAAGCGATTGTGTTACCCTTTCCTGTAGTAAACCGGCAAATTTGAGTTTATTTTTGGTTGGTGCTCGCATTATATTGTATTAGTTTTGTGTGAATCTGAGAGTGGGAGGACAAGCCGCAAGACTTTGTCAGCCGCAATGTGTGTGAGTGTGACGTCATTGGAGCTGCGCTGGGATAGGCTGGTTAGGGAGAAGGGTCGCGCACGGATTGGCAGCCATCCGTGAGAGGCAATTGGTTGAGAAGGTATGCGAAGAGAGTTCTGGGAATTAAAGTCACTTCATGATTCGACTGTGAACAAATTAAAAGGTGAAAAAAATGAAAATTTTCAAGGCTTTAAAGAGCACTTTGAGGGGAGACATATATATTACTGTGAGTGTAGGGGAAGTTACACCGCCAGAGGATACACAGGCTTATACTGTAATGGAGGAAAAGGGGGGTGCGCCACGTCTTTGGCTAAAGCAACGGTGCAAAGCTACAGAGAAAGAAGGGTGTTTGGTGTTTCTGGAGCACGGAACGTTCAATTTAAGGATTTTGAAACATTTGCAGAGGGTGCTAAATGAGCTAAAGCCACCTCCGAGGCCAGTACAGTTTGAGGCATTAGCAATTTGGGAACTGATGGCAATATGACAACAGCAACCGAAATTTGAGAGGAGAATGAGGAAAGCAGAAAAGACACTAGCGGAGGCTAGGTGGGATAGTGCACAGAGAGTTTGGAGGAGAGAGACAATAGACGGAGTCAGGCTGTTTCCAGCAATAGCTCAAGAAGGTGAAGACAAAGGGGGGAAAGCCACTTGTAAGACTGACAAAAGTCCTTCCAAAGATAAAGAGGCTAGGAAGCCCTGGTCAGAGGTAGATGACTCAGACGATGATGAGTTCCTTAATCAGATACTGAATGACCGACCACCGCCATATGCGATAGATGACAATAGACCCAGTACTAGTACATGTCCTGCAGTTGCATCCCAAGAGAAGGTGACAACGAATCCAATACAGGTTAGTCCTGTCTCGACACCAGTTCCGGTGCAGAGTAGTTTTAGCGTGTCCACTGCCCACGTTTGCAATCTCAGCTGCAACCACCACAGGTTCAGAGACTTTACCCTGATGTCCCCATCTTAGAGACTAAAACGAATTGATGGTGCCGACAGAGCAAGCATATGGAGGACCAAAGTTGATTTAGACTGATCCCACTCCACCTTTACTGCCCTAGGTACAGCAGCAAATGATTCCGAATTATACTTCGGTCACAGGACTGCAGTCAAACATGGCACCAGTGATTAACCAGAATATGGGAGTTAGTCCCCCACTGGGTTTGGGGAACAGGCAAACGCCAGCCGCCATATCTTTGCCCATTACAGTTGGTCCACCAGTACCATTGTATGCGCAAGCGAAGCCTAGTGTATGCGATCAAGGAGTAATGACTTACGAGATGACAAGAGGAGGGTTTGTAGGAAGCTCCCAAGGAACGGCTCCAGTGGAACCGACATTTGAAGGACCTAGGTCCCTGTCAGACTTCAGTCCGATTGGGGCTCCTCCAGAGACGATGAGGCAGACAGATTCGAGACTCTAGACTCTGCAGATCACAAGTGTGAATATACCGCTGACACCCTTAGCGCAGGCTGGGAATATCTCATGACAAGGTTTAACAGCACAACAGCAGACTGACTGGTTAGATAAGCTCAATCCTCCACAGACTGCTCCTGTAACTGCAGGGAGAGCGGAAGGAGAAGAACACTTGAATTTTGTGAGGTTGGGCATGGAAGCCAATGATCTTGTTGAAGGGAGCATGGGAGTGAACAGGTTAGAGTCATACACAGAAGCAGAATTGAGATACTTGTGTCCAAAGATAACTAGAGAAGTGAGCAGGGTGCACCAGAGGTTGGCAAATTTGGCAGATAAATATGGCATCGATTTAGAAAATACCAAACATCTCAAGAGGAGTAACAGGTTAGATTTTGAGCCAAAGGATTTTGAGCACATGAGGTCTACTTGGATGAAGGCACACCTTAAAGAGATACTGCAGAGTTGTCAGAGTCACCAGATCCTCGGGGTCTGTGCACGTTCCCAACACTTCCACCACAAGACAGCTCCAATACTCTGATTAGATTTATCACAGAGTCTAAGAGAGTCCAAGTGGGGAAAAGGGGATTAGGATGGGAACAGCTGGGAAGGAGACCTGTAGGAAGCAAAAGGTTAAAACACAACATCAAAATTACATCTCATGAAATCAGTACCATGCTACAACTCTAAGCTTCGTCTTTTCCGAAAAAACATGAACAACCCTAGAATAGTCCTAAAACTGACTAGGCTTTAGATGACCGAATACCTGAGGAGGAAACAGGAAAAGTTAAATAGGACTTTCAGATTTGAGTACTTTCTTTAGCATGAGAATCAGGAAACACTCTGAGCGATTTCTAAACAACCATATGAATCTTCTTTTAAGAATACATATCAGAAACACACAGCATTACATCTAGAACTCTGGTATTGTTGTGTTCATCTCAGAAAAAACATTGGGAAGTGAATTGCGCACATTGCAGATTTTTATATGAGTATTAAACACCATAAAGGATTGTGCACCATGAAATCACACAATGTAGATTCAAGGAATAAATCATGCAACGTGTCAACTTGAAATGCTACCAAGAAAATGTCTTAGAATAGTAGTGCACAGTAATTTACATTATTTATACACGAGGAAAGAATTGCGCGTCTTGCAGATTCAAATACCACCATACAAATGCCAAGAAATGGTAGCGCACAATGAACAACATGAAAAGCAGTGAGGGAAAGAATCGCGCGTCTTGTTGATTCGAATGCCACCATGTAAATGCCAGAAAATGGTAGCGCACAATGAACAGCATGAATTACACACGAGAAGTGAATCACACGTTTCGCCGATTCTAAGGCCACCATGTAAATGTCAAGAAAAGGTAGCACGCAATGAACAACAAAGTTAAATGCTCATGAAATGAGTTGCACGTCTTGCCAACTCGTAAAACATCATGTAAATGTCAAGAAATATCAGCGCGCAATGAACAACAATGTAATAACGAAGTCAAATCTTTATGGAATAAATTGCGCGTCCTCCCTATTTGCAAACCACCATACAAATGTCAAAAAATGGCAGCGCACAAGTAATCTGTTATTCATTTAAGAATTAAAATCAAGAATATGAAAATTCTCAATTACGGTGTTGGGAAATGTCCAAACACCGTCTTACCGCCTGGAAAAAGTGATCACCAATGAGAGATGAGTGCAGAAGACTGGAAAATCCAAATAGGCCGCCGGGACAGGAGCTCAGGAAGAAGCTGCTGCTCTGCACCGGGACCTCTGAATAGTGAGCACTGGAAGTTGGGCTGACTCTCTTTTATAGAGTCTTGGCCCAGCCTAGAACCACGCCCAGGCATGTTGCAGGGAAAGTCTCTAGAAGGCCCTGGAAAGGGACCACACCCTAACACACTCTGAATGTCTGCAGCAATACATTGCAAATGTACAGTATTTATAAACATGGAATTCTGCAATGCAAAAGGTTAAACAATAACATATCATCACAATGCATAAATTACATTATCTTGCGAGTGTTGGGTTTTTGCATTCTAGAGGTGATATTCTATCATTTACGAATGACTTTCCCAGGCTGAGGGAGAAGCCAATAGAGTGGTATCAGCCGACGGACAGGTTTGTGAAGCTTGCAAAATGTCTTTGGGAAGACCTGAATACTCTCTTTTTGATCATAGTTCCAGCTGATTTGTGGCTTGAGTTCAAGAGGGGCATGGATTGGCCGACCGAGGAACCGGCAAGTGCCAGAATCACAGGACCACCGTCTCCTGAGGTAATGAAGAATTACTATAAGGTGAATGAGTTTCTGAAATCAAGAGTTTCGCCAAAGAATATTGATTGGCAAAAGATTGATCGGAAGCCAAGGAGTCGATACATGCCTATTATGAGAGGCTGTTGAAGGCATTCAAGCACTACAGTGGTACAGAGATTGCTCAAGCGAAGGATATGAATCACCTTGTGTTTCGATTTGTTGAAGGGTTGAGACCTGAGATTAGCCAGATGATTAAGAGTCACTTGATTTGCTGGCAAGCGAAACCGATTGACGAGGTGTTGCAATATGCGAAGTACTGTAGTGACGAGATTGAGTTAAAGCAGAGAAAGTTAAAAGAGAAAGCGATGGTGATGCAAATTAAGGCAGCACAGTCAGGGATGCAGGGAGGTTGTCTACAACAGATGGTGCAACAGCCACAAGGAAATGGGATGTTTCAGGTGCAAGTGAGAGGTAGAGGTCGTGGAGGTTTTGTGAACCGAAGTCCAGATGTGAACACTGTAGTAGTTCAAAACGATGTGCAGCGAATAAAGAAGATGTTACCTTGTCATGCTTGTGGGTTCATTGGGCATTGGGAGCGGGAGTGCCCGCTGATGGTGCAGGAGGGTGTTGTTATACAAAGCAATGATGTCAGTTCATTTCAAAATGTGAAGGAACCGAGGCTGAGAGGTCCAAATCCAAATTTTCAGAATAACGTGAATCAAATGCAGGGTTTTCAATCCATGCAGCAGGTGCAGATGCCACGTATACAGCTGATGCAGTTACAACAGATGCAACAGCACGTTCCCATGGTAACTAGACAGCAAATGCAAGTGCCTTTAGTGCCAATGGAACAGCAACAGGTGATGCTTCCTCAACAGGTCACAGGTCAAGGGATGAGTCAAAATAACACAGTGCAACAGTACCCATTGCATGGTGAGAATGGAATAAACGATGAATGGTCGGACGAGAGTTCAAATAGTGAGGAGTGTAGGCTTGCAGAGTCCTTGGAGGTAGACCAGAAAGGCCCTATGTTCAGGGGAAGGTAATGGGTCACAAGGTTTCATTCTTGGTTGACACAGGAGCTACGCGTTCTACAGTCAGAAGTGCAGAGGGTCCGAAACTGCTTCTTTCGGGACGTACAGTTAAGGTAGTGGGAGGAGCAAACCAACTCCTGACTAACCCGATCACAGATCCTGTTCAGGTTGAGCTTGGCACTTTCCAGGGATTGCACCAATTTGTGGTTTGTGATTCAAGTCCCGTGTCTCTACTGGGAAGAGACGTACTGTGCAAGACAAGGTGTTCAATCACCTGTTCCAATGAAGGGATTGAGGTCCAGACAAACAGTGATGATGAAGGAGAGGAGCAGGTGTCAGAGCCTGAAACTGAGACCACAGACGAGGAATACCCGCTGATTAACTTCTTCCCGATGTTCATAGTGGCTGATGTCTCGGCAGACTTGCAGGGAACAGTCCAAGAGAACGTGTGGGACTTGACAGGGAAAGAAGTAGGACTGATAAAGGGAGTACAACCAGTTAAAGTCAGTGTGAAGCCAAATGTTGCGTTCCCCCAAATACCTCAGTACCATATGGCGCAAGATGTCCTCATAAAGGTTGCGCAATTAATTGCAGACTTTGTGAAATAAGTAGTCTTGAAAGAAGTGATGAGCAGTCCATGTAATTCATCAATAATGGGACTGTGAAAGCCTTGTGGTAAGGTTCGAACTGTCCAAGATTTGAGAAAGATCAATGACATAGTGGTGAAATGCTGCCCAGTGGTGCCAAATCCAGCTGTGATCATGTTTCAGATTCCATGCGATGCAGAGTGGTTCACAGTAATTGATCTGTCCCAAGCATTCTTTTCTGTGTCTCTTCATGAGGACAGCCAATTTCTCTTCAGTTTTAAATTCCTGGACAAGGTTTACAGTTGGTGTTGAATTCTTCAAGGGTTTTCGGAATCACCTTCCATATTCAATCAAATATTGAAGAAGGATTTGGAGTCATTGGAGTTGCCTTTTCAATCGACTCTAGTGCAGTACATTGATGATTTGTTGATCGCATCCAAAATGAGGGATGAGTGCAAGTATGATTCGATTGCCTTACTGAATCACCTGGGAAAGAACGGATACAAGGTGTCCCCAAAGAAATTGCAATATTGCCAGAAAGAGGTGAAGTACTTGGGTCATCAAATTGAGAAAGGGTTGAGAAAGTTACCCAGGGAAAGAGTGACTACACTATTACAGATGAATCCACCAACAACACGGAGAGATGTTAGGATGTTTCTAGGAACGGTGGGTTACTGTCGTCAGTGGATCCCAAATTTCTCAGTCATCTCCAAGCCATTGGTGAGACTGACGGTCAAAGAGGGGACGGATGTCATAGTGTTGGGAGAGAAGGAAATGAAAGCGTTTACTGAGTTAAGAGAGAGCATGTGCAGGGCTCCAGCTTTAGGTATGCCTGATTACATGAAGCCTTTTGTTCTTTTTTGTCATGAACATGATGCATGTTCTTTGTCTGTCCTGACGCAGGTCCATGGAGGTGTAAACCGACCAAAGCATATTTTTCAGCTACTTTGGACCCAGTAGCAGCAGCCTTACCAGGTTGTCTGAGTGCAGTAGCAGCAGTTGGACAAAGCCTTACACAGTGTGAAGGCATAGTGATGGGACATCCTATAACATTCATGGTCCCTCACTCAGTTGAGATCCTGTTGACCCGTACTAAAACGCAGCACATGACAAATGCAAGACTTACAAAATATGAGACGATTATAATGGGGTCACCAAATGTAACGTTGAAAAGATGTACAGTGTTGAACCCGGCAACTTTGCTTCCAAGTGAAAACACAGAGGTTGAAAATGTACAAGATGTAGAACATGATTGTCTTGAGGTAACAGAAATGTGCACCAAACCAAGGCCTGATAATAAAGATACCCAATTGGAAGAAAATGACTAAATTATCTTTGTTGATGGCTCATGTTTGAGAGACTCAGTAGGAGTGCTGAGAGCCGGATATGCTGTATGTACGATTTCTGGTATCTTGTAAGTGTCTTGGCTTAAAGGAGTATATTCTGCTCAAGTAGCTGAACTGGTCGCTCTTACTAGAGCTTGCCATGCTTTTGCCCAGCTGAGAGTAACTATCTATACTGATAGCCGGTATGGATTCAGAATTGTCCATGATTTTGGCCAACTGTGGTCACAGAGGGGTTTCTTGACCTCCTCTGGTTCGCCAGTGAAAAATGGTGAGAGAATTAAGGAGTTGTTGCACGCGATTCAGTTACCTCAGTAAATTGCCGTGGTGAAATGCAGTGTGCACCTGAAGTCACAAGACTTTTTTTCAATGGGGAACGGATATGCGGATCAAGTCTCAAGGTTTTGCGCATTGAACTGCATATCATTTAAGGATCAGTGGGAATTGTTGCCTGAAAAAGAAAATGAGACATGCACAGGTTACGCATTAAGGGTGATTGATACGTTAGAAGAATTGAGATTGTTGCAGGGACGTGCCAGCAAAGATGAGAAGCATTCTTGGATTAGGATGCAATGCGTACAAAGGCCAAATGATTTGTGGGTCTCAGACGAAGGGAAAATGGTCTTGCTGAACAGCCTTTTGTCACAATTTGCAAGGTTTTACCATGGTCAAGCACATATTGGGGGGGATGCCATGATCAGGTTGTTCAAAATTGATTGGTTTAACCCGAAGTTCAGACAAGCTGCAGAAGTGATTTGCCATAGGTGTGTCATCTGCCAACAGATGAATGCGGGAAAAGGAACAGTGGTGAATTTGAGCCACATTGGGAGAGCTGGAGGTCCATTTATCAGAATGCAATTGGATATTATTGAGATGCCTGTGTGTGGAGGTTTGAGGTATGTGTTGGTGATTGTGTGTATCTTTAGTTACTGGATTGAAGCATACCCTACACGCAGGAATGACAGTCTCACAGTAGGGAAGCTGCTGCTTAGGGAATTGATACCACGTTTCGGTTTTCCGATCTCTTTAGAATCAGATAGGGGAAGTCACTTCAACAACAAGGTGGTTAAGCTATTGTGTGCAGCATTGAACATTGAGCAGAAGTTGCATTGTAGTTACCACCCTGAAGCATCAGGACTAGTGGAGCAGATGAATGGTACCCTGAAGTCGAGAATGGCAAAAATGTGTGCAGCCACGAATTTGAAATGGCCCGATACATTACCTTTGGTGTTAATGTCAATGAGAAATACACCTAGCAAGAAAACAGGATTGTCCCCTCATGAGATTCTCATGGGCCGAGCTATGAGACTGTCCGCAGTGCCTGCGAATGCTCTTGTGAATATCACGGATGATATGGTGTTGGACTACTGCAAGGGTCTGGCTGATGTGGTCCTCTCTTTTTCTCACCAGGTGGAAGCTACCACCCTGCCACTGATAAATGATCCAGGACACAACCTGAGAGCTGGTGACTGGGTTGTCATCAAGAAACACGTAAGGAAGACGTGTTTGGAGCCACGTTGGAAGGGGCCATATCAAGTGATACTAACGACTACTACTGCTGTGAAGTGTGCGGGAATTCCGAATTGGATCCATGCCAGTCACACGAAAAAGGTGACATGTCCAACTGATGAAGAAGTTGAGTTGTTGAAGGTACCAACAACAGAGAAGGAACTCTCAGGGCCGGAGAGTGATCGAAGGGTAAATGAGACTGAAGGAGAGGCCGTTGTGGACGGCTTGGTCACTCCAGTAAGAGACGAGGGAGAAGAGATCCAGAGGGGTGACAGTGAGCCTATCTCAACTGAGGCAGCAGGAGAGCCTAATCAGAGGGAGGTTCTCCCAGAAGCAGACGATTATGAAAATGAGCTAGAGCATTTGACAGACCCAGAAGGCGAAGGAGCTGAGGTGAAAGAGAGTCAGAGTGTCCAAACTCCTCCTGAGCAGATTGCAGGTCCATCAAGAGAAAACACTATTGAGCCAAGAGAGGGTGAAGAGTTGCCACAGGAGAGATCAAAGACCGGAGAGATACGGAAAGGAGACAAGTGGCCAGAATTGCAAGTGAAATGGGGAGAAGTGGTTGTCGAAGATGCAATAGAGGAAGAGGTTGATACAACAAGGAGAGAAGACCTAAGTGAAGGAGAGTTGCAAGGTGATCGCAAATTGAAGAGAAAGAGAGTAGCAAACAGAAGGTACGCAGGTCCTGAATGGGCGTATGCAACGACAGCTGAATGGCAACAAGAGTTCTTGGCGTTTTGCTTTGACCAAGAAGTTCCAGGTCAAAACTTTGGCACCTGAGTCTGGCTGAAGGGATTGAATTGGTATAAAGATCAAATTAAAGTTGAAAATTGAGAAAAGGAGAGTGAAAATGTACCAGATGAGATTTTGAAAACCTGAATTGACTTTTGAAAAACGATTTTGACAAGCTACTAACCTGAATTGACAAGGATTCTGGGAGTGAAACTGAGAACTGTAAATAATTGCTGAAAGAAAATTTTCGTCTGTTTTGACTTTGCTGCAAGAAAAAAAAAATCATTCTGACTATCCTCTGTTGTTGTTTGAATTAACCATCCTTCACTTTCTGATTCTTTACAGATCATGGCTAACACTAGTCAGGATAATAGAGGGAGTAGGCGTTGTAAATATTTGAGTGTTGGCTTGGGTGTTGTGTGTGTGATATTCATTATGGTGGTGGTTGTGGGTATGACACTAATGGATAAGAGTGGGGCTAACAATGCTACAATTCCTGAAACTACCACTGCACTAAAAGCTTGGGAGAGGTTTGAATTGAATACGAGATATTTGCATGAGGGAACTAAAGCATAAGGGGAACTTTCCACTAACGTTTCCTATCGCTTGCTGAGTGAGTATGTTGACACAATGGATGCAAAGGATTGCTTTGTGTGCACACAGATTCCTGTTTTGGTACAAGAGGGGGTTTCCTATCATAGTCTGCCACTAACCTATGGGATAAGTTGTAGTCTGTTACTAACAAGATTCTATAATCAGGAAGAGATTCAATAATTTTACTCAAACTATGACCTTGTGTTTTCTTATGTGCCTATAATAGAGGATTTGAGTGGGGTAGCTAGATACTATAGTATAAGGTTAGTTAAAGGATTCTTTGAGTCGACATTAACGATTAGTACATCTTATGCACACCGTGATAATTTGACATGCTTGCTTACACCTGTAGAGAAAAGCTTTGTAGATCACACAGAAGATAGGAGAAGGGCATTAAAAGGTAAATTAGAGAAAGGATTGCAGCAGCGGGCTTTTGCTAGTAGTGAAGGTTATGGTGCAATTAGAGATCAAGGAAAGCTAGCTTTAGATGCATTACACATAGGGAAGCTTTGCATATCTAGGCCGAAATCATATTATGATAATGTGTATGTGGGAATGAGTGAATGAAAGCATGTGTTTTTGCTTCAGAGTGAATGGACGTTCATTTTAAATGGACAGGATCCAGTGATCCCAGGGATCTATTACATATGTGGACTTAATGCTTATTACCGTCTTCCAAAGGGATAGTATGGGACATGTTATTTGGGGATAGTTTTCCTAAAGATATATCAACTTGACGATTTGAAAAGGTTTCCAAAATTGTCTGAATTACATCGTACTAGACAGAAGAGAGAAACTGCTGCTGGTGTAGTAGGAGACATATTTGGGGCAATAATTCCTTCAGTGGGAGTTATCTTAAACTCCATAAAGATTTGAAAGTTGTCTACTATTATGGATAACATGCTGACAAATTTTTCAGGGGCTATACTCCTGATGAATACTGAACTTGCTGCGGAGAGGGCTATGACTCTTCAAAACAGGCTTGCTTCAGACATTCTTTTAGCGAAAAATGGCGGACTTTGTACGATGCTTAATGAGCGTCATTGTTATGCATATATACTAGATAATAGTAATGAGATTAGAAGTATGCTTACTAACTTGACTAGGGATAGTACAGACTTGAAGGATTTGAAAGATTTGAAAGAACCAGGTGTTTGGGAAAAGTTTGGAAAAGGATTTGCTTTAGTGGGAAATTGGCTTAGTAACATTTGGCATGGAATATTGTCTAAAATAATACAGGGGATATTGATTGTTATAGCTTGCTTATTTGGATTGTGGGTGGAATGTAAAATTAGTAAAAGAATTAAATTAAAGATGGTGAAATATAATAAGAGGAGGGAAGAAAAGCAAAGGGAATAATTGTATAGGGCAAAATCAAAGGGGAGGCAAATAAGGGAGGAAATTGAGTTGAGGAAATTTTAGGATGTAAAATTCGTGGGGAAAGTTTTGTGATGACAAGAGTCATCAGAGGAGGGATTGTTGGAGTGTGTCTTTAAAAAGTAATGTTAACATGAAAAGCTTGCAACATATTGTGTGATGAAGCTGCATAGAAAATGTGTTAACGTAGAAAATAATGCACACGTTTGAAATGTGCCCACGGGGAGTGGCTACCAATGTATACGAAGTCTAATGAAAGTTGCTAATTCAGGATTAACTATGTACTAATGTTTTGAATTTGTATTAGCACATTATAATTAGAGTTATGTATTACGAGTTGTTTATTAATTTAGGGCCTTAGCTTAGCAAGGGCCTGGGCCTAACTGCCTGGTCTCATATTAAACTGTATTTTCCTAACGTGTAATGTGTTGTTTTTCCTGAAGGACACAAAGCTGTACTTTTCCAGAAGTTATGTGTGTGTATAGCTGTAGTAAATTCTTTCTCATGAGAACCGACTTGTTCAAGGAGACGTTCTTGCTGAATGCAACAGTGTAATTCGTAACAGGTGCAGGTTACTAGAGTAGGAGAAAACAATGGAGACACTGACTGGAGCGCAAAGTGTAACTTTTCTTACCTGACATTCCAACCAATGAAAATTAGTAAAAGAATTAAATTAAAGATGGTGAAATATAATAAGAGGAGGGAAGAAAAGCAAAGGGAATAATTGTATAGGGCAAAATCAAAGGGGAGGCAAATAAGGGAGGAAATTGAGTTGAGGAAATTTTAGGATGTAAAATTCGTGGGGAAAGTTTTGTGATGACAAGAGTCATCAGAGGAGGGATTGTTGGAGTGTGTCTTTAAAAAGTAATGTTAACATGAAAAGCTTGCAACATATTGTGTGATGAAGCTGCATAGAAAATGTGTTAACGTAGAAAATAATGCACACGTTTGAAATGTGCCCACGGGGAGTGGCTACCAATGTATACGAAGTCTAATGAAAGTTGCTAATTCAGGATTAACTATGTACTAATGTTTTGAATTTGTATTAGCACATTATAATTAGAGTTATGTATTACGAGTTGTTTATTAATTTAGGGCCTTAGCTTAGCAAGGGCCTGGGCCTAACTGCCTGGTCTCATATTAAACTGTATTTTCCTAACGTGTAATGTGTTGTTTTTCCTGAAGGACACAAAGCTGTACTTTTCCAGAAGTTATGTGTGTGTATAGCTGTAGTAAATTCTTTCTCATGAGAACCGACTTGTTCAAGGAGATGTTCTTGCTGAATGCAACAGTGTAATTCGTAACAGGTGCAGGTTACTAGAGTAGGAGAAAACAATGGAGACACTGACTGGAGCGCAAAGTGTAACTTTTCTTACCTGACATTCCAACCAATGAAGACGTCAATAACATGGACCAATCCACGACATGAGAACTGTGGTTTGTGCAAAATTCTGGCAAGTGGCGTGAAGGATTATTGGACAGATAACACTGCACCAATTATTATCCAATGAGGAGTTAAAGGCAAATTAGGCAGTTTTGATTTAACGGAATGACCCAAGGATTTGGGAGCAGAGCAGAGACGAAAGCAGAAACTTTGAGACTTCACTTACCTTACAGAGACTTTAACTCTTTTGCTTTGTCTTATTACTTTAAACCATCCTCTACCCGTCCATACCTGATACTTACTTCTCCTCCATTTGAGGGAAGATCCTATTCCTTAGCTATGCTATATCGGGACTTTGCCCCGTCCTATCTCTGCTGAGGGTGAATCGACTGATGTCCTGCGGACGAAGACTGACGCTGTTTGCTGATCTGTTGGATTGGTAACTATCTGATGAAAAATTGTAATTGTCTGTTTGCCTTTTCTTTCTAGGTACCAACTGCTCGTTTGACAGAGGCCATAGTTTTAGATGTTTTCCAAATTCGTGTTTGCTAAAATGTTTTGCATGAAGCCCATCATGCTAATGCTAATTAGAGGTTAGTTAAGGTGTTCACAAATATCCTACGCAAACAGACAAATGACTGAGTTCTTGCTTTGTTGAATCATGTACTACTGAGACTTTGCTAAGTTGCTTCTTATTAATGACGTGTTAATACTGAATGAATATTCTCTATGCATTGATTAATTGTGTTGTAATTGCAAATCTGAAGAGTTACTAATGAGATGATTTGCTAATGAGATTAACTGAAATGACATTAGAATGTAACTAATAGGGAAATAAATATCCTAACGCTTAACTAAACTGGTGTGGTTATTCATGACTGAAAGGTCATGGTGTGTTCAACTTATTGATTCTTACTAGTTGTTATTGATTGGGTTGCTTATTAGTATGAAAATAATTGATTGGTTTATTGATCTATTGATTTGTGATGCCAAAAAGACATCTCGTACCGGGAAGTCCCTGACTGTGGTCTAAAGGTTCGTCGACCTAAACGCGTCTCCTTGTAAGCTTACTTATCAAGGCTCTGACGCGCTAGCACATGTAGTTTACTCCAGTTTGCATGTCCTAATTAAGCTTAATTTGTGTGTTCCATTTGTGTGCTCCATATAACAAATACAAATGTTTCCAACTCAGTGTCTACCTCTTTCCCCAGAAGTATATCCATGCTTGTTATGTACCTTGAGACATCTGCCATTAACCCAGTAGGAGTGAATTGTGGTCTTTTAATAATCAACATTTGATTCGTAAGTTTTTTGATTTTGTCTTCCCAAATATTGTTAATAAAGGCTTCCTTCCAGAGCAATTTACAGTAGCTTCCTCTAATTAATGTGATGTCTGTTCCAACACCAAACAAGTTTGTTAGTTGATATTTAATGTATCCATGATAAATGGTATCCTCTCACTGGGGCTTATATATTTTACTTTTAATCCCTGGGAAGTGGCTTGACTTTAAGTGCCAAGGTGCAGGGATCTCCAATCATCCCAAACTGGGTAAAGGTATACTATTTGTCTAGTTTTTTCACACACTTCCACTCCTTTCTTTCCATGTCGTGATGCCTTCTGTTTGATCTCCGCTTGGAAGATGCAGAAGATCTAACCTTCTTTTTGCCATTTCTCTGTTTTATCACCTCATATTTAACCAGCAACCAGCTGATTTCGCTCCTATTCTGTCTCTATTAATCGCTGCTTCTATCAGACCCGGCACATCTGTTTCTGTGTTAAGTTTTATGATCTTCTATTACCCATGTCGTTCTACAATGTGATATGATTTCTGTTATCCAGTTCCTCCAAGTGTTCCATCAACACCACTAAATTTCTAACTGCACTGCCTTGAGTGGGTCATAACAGCACCAATAAACCTCCTTTCATGTTTCCTGCTCGAAGGAGAACCATAGGCTTGCAAATATGAGAGGATCTATTGACCCAAGTGATGAATGTTGGGCAAATATAGTTTTGTGTAGAGCCCTGATATCATTTAAAGTGCAACATTTAGTCAAAGGAAGCAGGGCAGCCGAATAACGATAGTTGAGCTCCAATTGTTAGCATGTACATTATAATTATAGGAAATCCACAAATATCTACACCATAACACACTTTATCTAATGGGATCCAACTGCTGGTGTGCAGTGGCTGAGCTGTTTAAATTGTAAACAATGCTGTAATAATGTGCTCATACCTTGATTGTATAAAGTGTTTAAAGATTCAGAAGTGAATGCATTTTATCCTAGTGTTGAATAAGGTGGGGCTCCTCCTTAGTTAATTCAAATGTTCAGAATTGAATGCGTCTTAATTTAGTATTGATGTAGGTGGAGTTTCTCCTCTGTTAGGAACCTTTACCATGCATGTGTTGATGACTAACAAGTCAGTGTTTCTAAGTAGGGAATTTAAATAATTTTACAAGTATTTAAAGCATAAATGCACTTTACCGAGCTGGAACTAATTGCTGACTAGGAGCAGCCATCTTCTAAACACTAACCTCAGTTATAAATATCTAATTTCCAGTATTGGTTGGAGAACTGCACAACTGTTTAAACATAATGCTCTCTACTTAACTGGATTCCATTGTGGACAAATTTGGAGCTAGCCCTCAGCAAGGATCCTTATTTAGGTATATGGTGATTGATGTTCTTTGTAAATGTTATTAGAGAAAATGCTAATGGTTTGGATTGGAAAAAATGACTTTTTACGGCCATCGGGAATATCTTAGATTTGTTTCAGAAAATTGCTACGGTTTTAAAAAACTGGAAACAAAAAGTTTTTTTACTTACTCCTACATATGCAACAGTGAATTCTGCTTTATTCATGCCTTTATTCTTAATCAGTTCCATATCAGGGTCACAAATTGTGCGGAATACATAGAAGTTAATATATCAATTTCTCTAAACTGCGAATTGTCCTATGCTATAATGTGCCAAGGATCCAATTCTTCTCAGTGCCCATTGTTGCCAGGTACAACTGTGCTAACGAAATTCCTATCCACTTCATTAAAGTGTGCAACATTCCTCACTTGTGCACCTCATAATTGCTATCCCAACAAAGGATAATTAATAATTAACCCAAGTTCAAACGATCTCCTGACCTTAACTGTACACCATCAGACCCTTTATCCCAAAAGAACATCAATCATGTAAACAGAGAGGGCCTGATCCCAACCTTGGCGGGGGGATTACTATGTTACAAACATGACAGATATCCCGTCAGCCATATTTCAAATTCAATAGGATATAATGGAACTTGTAATGCGGGGGTGGGATATCCATCACGTTTGTGACGGAGTAATCCCTTCCGCCAAGGTCGTAATCAGGCCCAGAGTGTCCAAGTTTCAGTTTGTACATTTTGGCAATTTCTAAAGTTTGCTCTGGGTATAATTTTTCACAAAGTGCATGCTTCACAATGGTGCACCCAGTTGTCTTTCTTGTTTAAGACTAGGTACACACCTCTACATCCTTTCCTCTATTAACACCTGCCACATTAACTTTGACTCCCTCTTCCTAGATCTAACCCTCCTCTCTATTAGTGACAGATCTAGCACATATAGCATGACCCTACACATTCCAGTCCACTTGCACTGCCGATGGTGTCCTTGCAGTACTTGCTTTCCTTTTTAGATACCCTTTCTATCAAAGCAGTACACATAGCTTCTATGTGATCACCTCTGGCTATGGAGATTTACATGTTTTCTTTCATTGGTTGATATTTCCCTTACATAGCAGCAGGATCTTCGCTCAAATTACTAAGCCAGCTGTCCTCCTCAACCTCATTGAGGCTCTTCACAAAACTGTCAGAAAAAGTAACCCAACTTGTCCTGCAACAAAACAGTACACTCCTCCTCAGGTTGTTATTTTCCAACAATGTCTTTACTGAGAGAAGAGTCACCTTCTCTTCTAACTCTGTCTGCATGCTCTGTGCCTCTGTGCCAGCGATTGAGTGCTTCATTAACCTAGTGCTGCATCAAAACTGACATCTACAACTGTGACAACTGCTTGCCCTTTCACACCACCTCTTTCCCTCTTTCCTTCTGCCTTGCCATTCCACTTGTTTCCAAAGAGTGAATTTGTTGAACAGTATCCTGCTTAGAGGGATTGCCCACAACCATGAAGTATATTAGAACAGCAGTTGAGTAGGGGGCACACTAAAGGAGAGTGTATCAGTGGTGTATTCTAATGCCAATACATAAGTAAACAAGCATAAGTATGATCTAGTCAAATATGCATATGAAGAGTATACACAATCATCAATGTCATAATAAAAGAGAAAATAATCTCCTGTGCCCTTGTTTAGGTGAAGAGATTCTCCAGTAAATTAGGTCTTTGGGCATTTGTGGGGACAGATGGATATGTAACACCCATGCTTTGGGTGCATGCTTGTAATTAATCGTGAAGTGTCAGTAGAACCTTTCTTTGAATTGCAAAAGGTTGCCAATCTATCTCATGTGCTCAGTATAAGTTATTTACAAAATCATTCTGCTTTGCCCAAAAGCTCCATTTGGAATCCTTTCAGACCAGGTCCCAAAAAGATCATGTTTCTTGCAAGTGTCTAATCAAAGCCTCTTTGTAAGCAGTGTTGCAATATATGTTCAAAATTCAATGTATCTTCCCTATTCCTTCAGTAAGCTAGGAGTGTTTGGGAGAACCTGCATTTCTCTGACAGTGTGTGCTCCAGTGTTTCCTCCCTCTGAAACCTGAGACTGTTACTTTGAATCTTCCCAGCCTATGCGTGAAAAATACGATCCACCTCTGCACAGATACTCTCTCATTGGCAGACCACCTTACCTGAGTTTCAAGCTAACAATCAAATTCCCAGCAATTTAAGTTGCAGCACCTTCTCTCAACATACACGCAAAAATTCCCTTAACCATGCTTTATCTCATTCTTCTCTCCTGATCCAAGAAGCTTGTTAAGAGTAAACCGGCTATGTTATTTTGCTTCTAGGTATACCTAGGCACAATAGGAGCCATCCCTACACTATGTATAGCCAGTGTGTAGTAGTGATTCAGCCTGACTTTCCATTTAACAGGTAATAGTTTCTACTCAAATAATGATAGTGTCTAAGATTTGGCTTGCCAGGATTTGTGCAGATCCAACCAGGGTTGGGGGGGGGAGGGATGAGGAGGAAGGGAGACTCAAAAATGTTCCATCCTGATGGGCCTCTGACCTGTCTGCCTCTATTGCCTTTATACACAATCATGCCCTTGCAGTGTGCTTGCTACTGCTGTCACCAAGTCAGGCTCCAGCTGTTGATTTATTTCAGAGTGAGACTTTCAATCTAGTTTACAACCAAGATCTAGTCAGATGGAATGGGTTGTGGGGGATAGTCAGCAGATGAGGAGCCCTGTGACAAACCTTCATCCACCCAGGGAAGGGGGGGGCTTGACATTCTGGTTATGGTTAGTTTAACCTACTTACTTGCAGTATACCAATGAAGAGTACTCATCCTATAGATCAGTTCTGGTTTGGGTTTGGTGTTTTGCATAGTGAAAGATGTAACTACAGTCAGAGACTGTCATCCTGCCTGGCCGCAGCCCCAGCTTCGACGTCACATCACCAAAGTAGTTTTCCTATGGCTTATTTTGCTACCTCTTAAGTGATTGGTGTTATGTGGGTGTCGTCACCCCTAGAGGTAGCAGCCTTCAAGGAGAGGTATTGGCACACATCCATGAGGCAGCCTACGAAGTACTAGTGGTGCACCATCAGCTGCTGTATGTATAGCACACCCAATCATTGGTCAAAAGGGTACCTCTAGGCTGTATCACAAAGAGGGGCTTATTTACAAGCCCCTTGCACCACCAGTGTGACATTTTTTTTGACTCTCCAATGGTGCAGAGTGTAGACAAGTATATATAAGAGGCCAATGCAAAGCCACTTTGCATGATTTCTCATGGTCTCTTAGATATGATGTAAGGCAAATCAGTGCAGGTCATTGCGTTGCTTTACACTGCATCGGGGGGGGGTGCTCCATGGGCATTGCTGGCAGGGTTCCATGTTGGTTACGGGCACTGCATCAGGGGGCATTCCATAGACATTCTGCAGCACATATAGAGGAAAAAGCCTCCATGGATTGATTTTGTGCAGGAAGGTGTCCACTCATGCACAAAAATAATCCTGCCAACAATGCAGTTACCCTTGCACCATGGTGCAAGGGTGCCTGCATTGGCACTAGGCAGCAAATGATGTGCCTGGAATGCACCCTATCTCTTAAATACGGTGCATTCCTGCCCTTTGAATTGGCACAGGACAGTGCAGCAAAAAAACTTGTGTCACTGCCCTATGCCAGTTCATTGTAAATATGCCCAATTGTTTTCATGAGTGCACTTTAGGAAGTGAGACAGAGACAGTACCCGGTCTGATTGTGCCAGGTACTTTGGGTCAGTACAACACAGGGATATATGCACATCATTCTATGAATCAAACATAAATGACACAGGGCTGCTTACCTCTGAACAGCTCTCATGCTCCAAGAAGCATGCTCCAAACAAAATGTCATCAGGAAACTGGCATTTGACTGCATATCCCAGTATAAGCAGAGGCAGCATGTCAATCTTAGGCAGGTCCCACCTTTCTTGAAACAAAGACTAAGGGCCAGCTTTGCTAAGCCTTTGCATTGCCCTTGTATCACACAAGGCAACCTCAGGGGCGCAGTGTGATTTACTAAGCTATGCAAGCCCACCTTCTATTGGTCTGTGTGGCTTTGTAAATCCAGAGTAACACAAGGCAGCACAAATCACTGCCTTCCATTACTTTTCATTGAGAAGGAGCTCCATGGAAGGAGCCTGGGACTTCCCTTGACTCCACCCATGAAATTTGGCGTATTCCCAGATTTTCAAAGACTTGTAAACCTGGGAATGTGTCAAAATGTTGCCCTTTTGCCCACATAGGCTTACCAAGGAGAAATCTGTTTATTTCCTCTTTCAACAGCACACATCGAAAGAGGATAATGCTTATAATGATGGCTTTTGAGCAGTAAGGTGCTTTTTCCTGTGCAAAAACAATCCTGCCTGTAACACAGGCACTCTTGCACCACAGTGCAAATGGCAAGAGGCTGCATTTACTCAGGCCATAAATCAATACACCAGCAATGGGAGAAAGCAGGAATGTGTTATATCTGTGTGTGTATAAACATATTTATGTGTGTGTGTGTGCATCTATCTAAATATATATATAGAAAGTTGTTCTGCTCACCAGTGGGCAGATTGAGCTATTACCCCCGATCCACAGAAAGTCTACTAGATGCCAGGGAATAAAAACAATAAAAGAAAATAGTGGGGTGGGGGCTACAAACCAGTATGGGCCTGGTTATGCCCCAACCCGAACTGAAGGGGCTAACAGTCATTCAGCTCTCCCCCGCACACTAAAACATCTTATCCCATGGCAAGCAAGAGGACATTTGATTTTTTTGGCTTTTGTTTTAAATTTGGGCCATGAGAGCTTGGTAACTCTCAAAATCGTTACACTTGGAATGGTGAAGGCTGCACTTTTTTTTACTTTGGGACGCTGCCATCTAGAAAAATCCACAAGACCTAGATACATCTGAAAACTAAACATCTAGTTGATTCTAGGGTGGTGTGCTTCACATGCAACCTGCACCACTTCCTTGCCCTGCAAACCTGCAACTTTGAGTAAAGCACACATTTTTTCCACAGTTTTGTGATGGAACCTTCCGGAATCTGCAGAAATACACAAAATTCCTACCACCCAGAATTGTCTTAAGTGTTTTTGTAGCCTAATTTTGAGGTTTGCAAAGGATTCTGGGTAACAGAAGCTGGTGAGAGCCCCACAAGTCACCCCATCTTGGATTCCCCTAGGTCTCTAGTTTTCAAAAATGCACAGGTTTGGTAGGTTTCCCTAGGTGATGGCTGAACTAGAGGCCAAAATCCACAGGTAGGCACTTTGCATAAAACACCTCTGTTTTCTTTGAGAAAATGGGATGTGTCCAGATAGTGTTTTGGGCATTTCCTGTCGCGGGCACTAGGCCTACCTACACAAGTGAGGTACCGTTTTTATTGGGAGACTTGGGAGAATGCTGGGTGGAAGATAATTTGTGTCTCCTCTCAGATTACAGAACTTTCTGTCACCGAAATGTGAGGAAAAAGTGTTTTTTAGCCACATTTTTAGGTTTGCAAAGGATTCTGGGTAACAGAACCTGGCAAGAGCCCCACAAGTCACCCCGTCTTGGATTCCCCTAGGTCTCTAGTTTTCATAAATGCACAGGTTTGGTAGGTTTCCCTAGGTGGTGGCTGAGCTGGAGGCCAAAATCCACAGGTAGGCACTTTGCAAAAAACACCTCTGTTTTCTTTGAGAAAATGTGATGTGTCCACTTTGTGTTTTGGGGCATTTCCTGTCATGGGCACTAGGCCTACCCACACAAGTGAGGTACCATTTTTATCGGGAGACTTGGGGGAACGCTAGGTGGAAGGAAATTCGTGGCTCCTCTCAGATTCCAGAACTTTCTGTCACCAAAATATGAGGAAAAAGTGTTTTTTTAGCCGAATTTTGAGGTTTGCAAAGGATTCTGGGTAACAGAACCTACTGAGAGCCCCAAAAGTCACCCCGTCTTGGATTCCCCTAGGTCTCTAGTTTAAAAAAAATGCACAGGTTTGGTAGGTTTCCCTAGGTGCCGGCTGAGCTAGAGGCCAAAATCCACAGGTAGGCAGTTTGCAAAAAACACCTCTGTTTTCTTTGGGAAAATGTGATGTGTCCACGTTGTGTTTTGGGGCATTTCCTGTCGCGGGCGCTAGGCCTACCCACACAAGTGAGGTACCATTTTTATCAGGGGACTTGGGGGAACATAGAATAGCAAAACAAGTGTTATTGCCCCTTGTCTTTCTCTACCTTTTTTCCTTCCAAATATAAGACAGTGTGTAAAAAAGACGTCTATTTGAGAAATGCCCTGTAATTCACATGCTACTATGGGCACCCCAGAATTCAGACATGTGCAAATAACCACTGCTCCTCAACACCTTATCTTGTGCCTATTTTGGAACTACAAAGGTTTTCTTGATACCTATTTTTGACTCTTTATATTTCAGCAAATGAATTGCTGTATACCCAGTGTAAGTGCAGCTCATTTATTGGCTCTTAGTACCTAGGGTTCTTGATGAACCTACAAGCCCTATATATCCCCACAACCAGAAGAGTCCAGCAGACGTAACGGTATATTGCTTTCAAAAATCTGACATTGTAGGAAAAAGTTATAGAGTAAAACGTTGAGAAAAATGGCTGTTTTTTACCTCAATTTAATTTTTTTTTTTATTTCAGTTGTTATTTTCTGTAAGAAACACTTGTAGGATCTACACAAATTACCCATTTCTGAATTCAGAATTTTGTATACTTTTCAGAAATGTTTAGGTTTCTGGGATCCAGCATTAGCTTTACACCCATTTCTGTCACTGACTGGAAAGAGGCTGAAAGCACAAAAAATCATAAAAATGGGGTATGTCCCAATAAAATGCCAAAATTGTGTTGAAAAATTGGGTTTTCTGATTCACGTCTGCCTGTTCCTGAAAGCTGGGAAGGTGGTGATTTTAGCACTGCAAATACTTTGTTGATGCCAATTTCAGGGAAAAAAACACACACCTTCTTCTGCAGCCCTTTTTTCCAATTTTCTTTAAAAAAACATTTTCACTGTATTTTGGCTAATTTCTTCTTCTCCTTCAGGGGAACCCACAAAGTCTGGGTACCTCTAGAATCCTTAGGATGTTGGAAAAAAAGGACGCAAATTTGGCGTGGGTAGCTTATGTGGACAAAAAGTTATGAGGGCCTAAGCGCGCCCTGCCCCAAATAACCAAAAAAAGGCCTGGCACCTGAGGGGGAAAAGGCCTGGAAGCGAAGGGGTTAATGATACCCACCAACCACTGTATGATAGAGGTGGCCATCACATGTCAGATATACTCACAAAATGCTTTGAGTGCCACATGTATTCCAGTGGTATTTACCAGATTCCACAGGAAAAACCAGGTATCATGAATAACCACCTTATTGCAAAGATAGCCATCAGATTGCAGTGGTCAGAGCCAAATAGCTGGGTACACAACCTGTTGCTATGGATGTCAATCAGAAAGTAGAGATGCCCCCCAAATAAACATGAATGGTCTCATATTCGCAGAGATGTTTGCACCCAAGCATGCATGCAAGTAAAAACATTCACTGAGATGCACTCACACATTCATGAGCACAAAGAAACATGCACACGCAGATAAAGACATAGGCAAACAAATAGGCATAGGCAAACACAGTTACACATGGATACCCACACACACAAACACACACACAAACACTCTCACACATGTTGCAACAGACTCACACTTTCACACATATTCGCTGGTCTCTTACCTAGTTGGCACCCTTTGTGAGATCTGCTGCTGCATGAGCCCCTTATTCTCTAGTCTAGTGGTACCAGCTGCTGCAGTGAGAGCCAGAAACATCTTTGATGCTGTAATGTCAACCTTTTCTAACATTTGGGAGCTGAGCAACTGGTGTCAGCTTATGCAGCTTTATGGTGCTGAGAACCTCTTAGCGGACATTATAGTTGGGGCTTGATTCTTTTTTTTTTTAATCTTTCCAATCCAGAATTCCAAACATTCCCTTGACACAATTATAGGAACCAACACAAAAGGAGGAGAAAAAATTTCATTCTTCCACCACAATGCTTTGAGATACATAATGATCATCATGTTCTAGGCCTCTCACGCTGTATTGCCTTGTTTCCTTTTGTGCTTTTGATTTTCTAGTCATAGTTTGCTGATCTACTGTTTTTTTTTTTGCTCTTGTAATCCTGTTCCTTGCTATTTTGTCTTGTTTCTTTGGAGAGATTTTAAGTACTTCTGACTCCTCCATGCTCTCCAGTTATGGAGCATTGACTAGTCTCCAACTTGCACTTTCTATCTTGACATTAGAAAGGTTAGACTGGTGTCCGTATGGGTCACCCTTGCTATCCTTTGTATACTATGAAGGATTAGATAAGAAAGGAGGTAGGAATGTACGTGATAGTCCAGAATACAGGGATAATATTCATGCCCCTGGTCATCCCACATTTCAAAGGGGATCAGTGGGCCATCACTACAGTGCATGCTTAAATGTTGGAAGTGACTTCAGACATCAAGTGGTTTAAATATTACAGTAAGTCAAGAATCAGGGATACGTAAAAAGAACACCTCAAGTAACTCCTAGTTTCCCAGTAGCCATAGACCCCCAGAGCACAATAAGTACATACAGGCCCTCATTTGGGCCTCAACGGTCTTTTGCCAAGACAGGTGAAGTTACTCCGGGGCGAAGACCGCCAGTGCAGGCGGTCTCCCGCCAACCGTATTATGACTGTTAGCAGCCCTCCGCCCTTTTTCGGACGGAGAGCCGCCAGCAGCCATACTGGCAGTCGGCGGTGAAGTGGAGGCTGTTCCACCTCCACCGCCACATCATCAGAACACCACCCACTGAATCACAACCCAGGATTCGGCGTGGTGGTGTTCTGGTGACAGGGTGCTTGTGGCAGAGCAGCCTCCATGGATCCCGTTCCCTCCCGGAGGATCACCGCAATAGGTAAGGTGATTGTCCGTTAGGGGAGGGTGTGTGTTGTGTACGTGCATGGGGGTGTGCGTGTGAGTGTGTAGAGGGGTTGTGTGAGTGCGTGTATGCATGCGGTGGGTGTACTGTGTGTATGGGAAATGTGACAAATATGTCTGTGTGCATGTATGGGTGCGTGTATGTGTGCGTGCATGTGTATGAGTGGTGAGAGCATGCGAGTGGGGGGTGTGTGTGTATCTGGGGGGCGGAGGTAGGAAGGGGGTCCTACCACCTTTGAGGGTGGTAGGGGGGTTGTGGGTGTTTGGGGAGGACTCAGGGGAGGGGGAGGGTGTCAAAGAGCGATGCACTGATTTTTCTCCTGTACTGGAGGTGATGCATCGCTTTTTGCAAAAAGCAGCTGCACAACCCACTTCTGAGGTCTAGAGCATGTGGGAGCATCTCAGGCAAGGGTGAGACTCACAGGAGGCAGAGTCCAGCAGCACCAGGAGAGTTGCAGGCAGTCTTTGATGTCCTTGAGTCTGCATGATAACAGGGGGCAAGCCAGCAGGCCCTTTGAGATCACTCTGGTGAGAAGGCAGAGTCTTTACAGCAGGGTCAGAGAGTAGCAGGCAGCAGGTCAAGAAGTAAAAAAGCAGTCCTTCCAGAAAAGCAGTAAAGTTGAATCCTTTGAGCAGCACAGCAGTTCTTCTGAGAGAGATTTGGTTCCAGGCCCAGAAGCGATTTTTTGAGGGGGTCAGAGACCCAGTACTCATACCCAAAAGTGCCTTTGAAGTGGGTGACACTTCAAAGAGTGGCTTTGATTTGCATTATTTCCCTTTCAGCTCAATCATGTCGGCCAGGCTATCTGTTGAGGTTATCAGTCATTTGTGTGGGAACAGGCCACTACCCTTTGAAGCACAAGTGTGACCCCCTCCACCCTTCCTGCCCAGGACATCCCATCAGTATGCAGATGAATACAGATGGAATATAACCATAGTAATGATTGTGATTGTGATTTGTGCTACTTTTCATTACTCTCACTTTAAGTGGTGCAAAATCTGTGTGTTGGAAAATGGGTTATTGGTAAGGGCAGGTAAGTACCTACACTTAGCAATAGGCCACTAACCTCCACTTAGGTCCAGTTAGGTCTCTGTAAATTAAACCCAGCTCAACCCTTGGTAGCTTGGCAACGAGCGACAAGGCTTAACTTAGGAGACAGTGGGGTTTATTCTAACTTTGGAGGAGTGTTAATCCGTCCCAAAAGTGACGGATATACCACCAGCCGTATTACGAGTTCCATAGGATATAATGGACTCGTAATACGGCTGGTGGTAAATCCGTCACTTTTCCGTCACTTTTGGGACGGATCAACACCTCCTCCAAAGTTAGAATAACCCCCAGAGTGTAAAGCATTCAAATATCACAAAACAGTAATTAAATAAAACACAGGAAACCGTTTAAAAATCCAAAACCAATTTATAAAAATAGATTATATTTTTATCTTTAAATGACACAAAAACTAATAAATTCGGGTAAGGGGAACCGGAGATATGAATTTTTAAAGAATTATTGTTTTCTAGAGCCTAGAAACAAAAAAGCGCCAATCTGGTCATCTGGTCGCACCTCGACCGCGGCAAAGTCAAAGTTTAAGGCTGACCGCGTTGGAGCCCGGCTCGGCTACAGCCCGCGGGAGGCCCAGGTCAAAAGTTTACCTTTGGACTTAATTGTTTTTCTGAAGATTTTTTTCAGCGGGACGAAGCTGCTTGTCCAATCCAACCTCCTGGAAATCTTTTCCGGATACGCGTCGCGGGAGCCCTCGATGGAGAATTGGACTTTGGACTTAGTCATTTTTTCGAGGTGAAAATCCTTCGACTGGGTCAAACCTGGATCTTGATCCGACGTCCTTGGAGCCCTCCTCGGATACGCTGGCTGGGAGGTCCCGGTCAACTTCCCACGTTCGGACTTAGTCTCTTTTTTGGATATTTTCTTCATCGGGACAAACCTGCAAGTCAGGCCGGGTCACGGTTGAGGTAAGCCGGCTAGAGTTGCTGCGGCGGGTCGGTCCCTCTATGGAGCTTTTTTTTCAAAACTTCTCCAAACTTCTCCAAACTTCTGGATCGTCTTCCAGATGTTCCTATAAGGTTCTTTTTGGGTCCACAGCTCACCCCAAGGTTCCAGAGGATCTGAGATGATCCTTGGGGGTGTGGACTACAACTCCCAGAATGCACCTGGAGAAAACTCCTTTTTGGCCACTGGACAGTGGTCAGCTGGTTGATTTCTTCAGGAGTTGGTGCAGGAGTCTCTGGTCATCAATTTTTGACCTGTAGCAAACAGGGAGTCCCTGAACCAGTTGAAGCCAGGCAAAGTCCTTCTTGTGGTGAATCCCAAGTGTGCAGCTGGTGCAGTCCTTCAAAGTGCAGGGTCCAGGTGCAGGCCAGGGGTCCAGCAGGGCAGTCCTTATTCTTCTGTGGTTCTTCCTTGTTGGAATCTGATGGGGATCTGAGATGTGGGTGCAGGTCTGCCAGTTTTATCCTTGCTCCTGGGTGAAAAACAGGGGGGTCTTGGTTCTCCAATCAGGGGCAGGGTCCTTCATCCTGTGATGACCACTTCCTGGGAATATTTGGAGGTTACATCTGGCTGAGCCCACCACTGGTGTGGCTAAAAATCCTAAACACACCCTCTCTCCTGCCCTCTCCTAATCTAATCAAGGGGGCACCTAATTCTCTAGGTTTGCAGTATGTGGGGGTGTTGCTGGGTTGCTCCAAATGTCCTTCTCTGCCTTTGAAGACCAGTTTGACAGAACCCCCCTTCCTGCCTCACCATCTGCTGAGGGGAGATCTCCTCCCACAGGCACATCTCTTTGTGTGGAGCCAGGCCACTTCACACCTCATCAAGGCAGCCTGGCCAGGCTGCCAGAGGCTCGCCAATCAGAGCACAGCAGCAAAAACACTGCAGGGCTGAAGTTGGCAACTTTTTAGGTAAAGTTTAAAACTCTTTAAAACTCTTTACCTGAACAAGTTATATTAAATCCCACAACTGGAAGTTGTGGGATTTATTATAACAATTAATTTGATACCAAACTCTTGGTATCTGTCACTTAAGGGGACTTTTAAAATTAAAATAAAGTCTCTCCATTCTAGCCTATGGAGGCCATTCACTACAATAAGGGAAAAACAAAAGTGGCTTTTTATAAGGTCCCTGCGTATAATTACATGGCACCCAGCCCTAGAGGAACATAGGGCACACCTTAGGGGTGACTTATATGTAAAAATAAGGTAGTTTTAGACTTTGGAAGTACTTTTCAATCGAAAGTCAAATTTGCATGTAACTTTAATTTGAAAGCAGCCAGCAAGGCAGGCCTGCCTTTAAAATGGCATTGGGCACCTCAGCAGTGCACCTATGGGGGCACTACCTATGCTGGGGTCCCTAAACGTCCATGCCCTACCATATACTAGGGACTTATAGGTAGGTTAACTTTGCCAATTATAATTAGCCTAATTTGCATATCCACTTTACCCAGAGCACTGGCCCTGGGACTGGTAAGCAGTACCCAGGGCGCAGCTATGAGTCAGTAACCACCAGTAACTGTCCAAAAAGTGTGGGGGTGACCAGGGCAAAAACGAGGACTTTCCTACGCTGTGCAACCCTTTAATAAATCTGTCCCTTAGGATCTTGGACATTGTAAATTGCTCACCATGTTTGCAGCTTCTAAATGCTGTACATTTTTCTGATCTTTAGAGGAAGCCTACAGAGCTCTCAAAGTTCTTTGTGACAGTGGGACTCCCACACACAATTGTCACTATGGCACAAAGAATTGATGAGCTCAGTCTCAAAGGGTGTGATACTTAAAGCGTCATTGGCAACGTTGCCAAATAATCCCAGTCAAGGGAGGAGGGCCATGTATTCTGAAGGCTGAGGTTGCAACACTCAGGAAAACATTGGCAGCACAGATGCACAAGCGCTTGTAAAGTTTTCAGAACGACTTCCTTAATCTGGGGCTCATACAGCAATTGTTTTCAGGGAATGGAGGCATAATCACCCTTTGATTAACTTATTTTTCTACCAGTTGGACTGGAATGTATGTCTGGCAGATTCCTTCTGCAGAGGTACATCCAATACTTCTCTTCACAACAGTAATGGGAAGATATTCCACTGAGACAGCTTCCCAATGTTTGAAACAGGATTTTTTGAACGTCAGGTTCCATCTGCTAACTACGCTGGAACCTGGTTGCCATAAAAGGACACCAGCTCTTACCTGTTGGAGGTAGCACCTCTGAGACAGAATGGAGAAGGTAGGGGCCAGAACCTTACACTTCAATGGACCTTATTTTCTGTACTCTCGCATCATACCATCTGTTGCATTTCAAAGGCCATCAGCAATGCTTTAAAGGAGCCCTCCAAGTCAAATTGCTGTTTGGCAGGCTCTCTCCATCCTTTGTTCTGTCCATTCACAAATATGATATCTAAAATTGATTCCTGTGTGCTATAGGTACCCATAGCAAACTTGTTCCGCACACCTAAACAAGGTAAACATGAGGATCCATCTAAAAAGCCGATAAAGTGTCGGACCTGGTTGCAGGGGACTGGCAGACAATTCAAAACAATGACAGGAGGTAGGCAAATCTCCCTGCTTAGGTAGCAAGTAAAAAGCCTCTGTTGCAACTATAATCAGTCACTGTCACCACTGTGGGCCCTCTGAAGCCCAGTGAGCTGAGGGTAGTCATGGTCAGTGTCAAGGGCTAACCTAATTGTTCCCCCAAGAACATCAGCAGTTGTAGGGAGCGGCATGGATCTGACCATCCCAGACAGGACACACCCACCAGTACTAAGAATGCACTGATGTGAATAACCAACCCAGGGAAGAGGGGGCTGATATCTGGGAAGTGGCTTTGTATGGAGAAGTTGTGAGATGAGTCTTTTCTCTGCTCTTACTACATTCACTGGGTTAGCTTCTGTTTTCAGTCTGAATGACTGTCCTTCAGCAGTTCCCTGAGTGCTGCATGGAAGACAAAACAGTTGAACAATACAAATTAAAAATATTGTCCATTAAACCATATATAATCCTCAATCCACACATATGGTTGGATAGTTGGTATTTACTTACAAAGTTTCTATTGCTAGACGAACGTTCTGTGAGAGCTCCTTTCTTGCTTTTAATAGTTGTTACTCCCAGTTAGGTATTATACAAAACTAGCAACCAAATACTTCTTTGGTTGTCTAACTAAGATGTCTTTGGGGGAAATTATATCTGAATCACAACTCCTTCTTGTAATGGGTTGGAGCACTGGGAAACTCAGAGGGTGTACTGTATTTAATGCTGTGTCAGAGACATTAATGTATACTGTATTATCATTTATTCAAAACATCCAGTAACAATTTTCAGTATTGTAGATTTGAGTTTACAAAAAAATCTGATACACATTTGACTGGCTACTTGCTTGTTGGTCTGCATAAACTCCTTCATCCTTATATAAAAGAACTTGAATCCTTGTGGTAGTCTACGTTTAGCACATTTCACAAAGCTCTTAGTAAATTCATAGTTGTTGATAGTTACTGTAATGGTCAGGGTAAAGTGATCAGAGCATTCCCTGTTCAATCAATACTACTTCTTAATTACAGGGCTAATTGCTGCAGTGGCATCTTCCCTCAGACAGAAAGCAAAATTAACTACTTCTTTTCAGCATCAGCAAAAAAAGATGACCTTAAACACACTGTAGTCATATGTTGTCCTTGGTGACACTGTCAATAAATTCAAGATTTTTAACACACAGTTTGGTTTTACATATGGAAAGTCTAAGGAATAGGGTCTCTGTTTGGAAGTCAGTTTGCACTCTGTTCAAGCAGGGATCCTCATTCTAGTCAGGGTTTGGGAGATACACAACTAGGATAATCCCTGCTCACCCCCTTGATAGCTTGGCACAAGCAGTCAGTCTTATCTCAGAGGCAATGTGTAAATTATTTGCACCAACACACAGTAACACAGTGAAAACACCACAGAAGAACTCCACACCAGTTTAGAAAGATAGCTAATATTTATCTAAATCAAATAAGACCAAAATGACAAAAATCCAACGTACACAAGCAAATATATGAGTTTTTAAAGTAAAAAGAGTCTTAATCCATAAAAATCAATGGATGCGTTGTTTTAGCACAAAGTACCTGGTATGCGTGAAAAATAATGCTGCACGGGTGAGTGTGCATCAGAAAAGCAAGTGATGCGTTGATTACTTACTCGCAAGTGAGGATGTGTGTCGATTCTTTCTCTGCTGGGCAAGCAATGCTTCAGTTTCCAGACCTCTAGCCTTGGATCCGTATGGCGATATTGAAGATTTTGATGCCCAGAGATGATGCATGGAAAATCCAGATGCACGGCAGGGATGAATCTGCGCTGAGCTGGCAATGAGTAAATTTTACCGGCGATGTGTTGATTTGTCTGCCGTCTGCTTCTGTGCATGGATTTTCACTCTGATTCTGCCAGGTTCTCCTTCCAGGGGCTGAGGGACTGGATGTGGCACCACTTGACAAGTCAGGAGTTCTCAGCTAAAGAGCCCAGGTGCTGTCAAATGAAGGGCCAGATTATGACCTTGGCGGTGGGGATTACTCCACCCCAAATATGATGGATATCCCGTCCGCCGTGTTACAAGTTCTATAGGATACAATGGATCTTGTAATATGACGGGCAGGATATCCGGCACATTTGGGACGGAGTAATCCCCTCCGCCAAGGTCGTAATCAGGCTCGAAGTATTTGCTGTCCCTGAGACTTCTTAACAGGAAGGAAGCTCAGTACAAACCCTAGGAGAAACTTCACAAGCAGGATACACAGCAAAGTCCAGTTTTTGTCCTCTTTAAGGCAGAAGCAGAAACTGCAGGCCAACCTAGCAATCACACACAGCAAAGGGGCAGTACACCTCCTCCATCTCTTCAGCTCTTCTCCTTGGCAGAGGTTTCTCTTGATCCAGAAGGGTTTTAAAAATCTGTGGTTTTAGGTCCACCACTTATACTAATTTCTGCCAGTGAAGTAGGCAAATGTCAAAATAAATTCTCTGTTGTTCACAAGATCCTGCCTTCAACAGGCCTGCAGACTGCTTTGTGTGATAACAGACACAGCCCTTTCAGGTGCAAGTGTCAGCTCCTACCTCCCCTCTCCAGGCCAGGAGACTCATCAGGATATGTAGGACATTTCTCAGCTCCCTTTGTAAAACACCTATAAATGCCCTACCTCTTAAATACACTGGCTACCTGGGGCCTACCGTAGGAGTGCCTTACATGTAGTAAAAGGGAAGGTTTTGGCCGCCTGGCAAGTGGATACACTTGCCAGAATGAATTGACTGTGAAAGTCTGCACACATAGACACTGCAGTGGCAGGTCTGAAACATGTTTACAGGGCTACTTATGTGGGTGGCACAATCAGTGCTGCAAGCACAACAGTAACATTTGATTTTCAGGCCCCTGTCACTTCTAGTGCACTTTACTGGGGAATTACTAGTAAATCAAATAAGCCAATCATAATCATAATTTAGACAGTGAGCACTTGCACTTCAGCACTGGTCAGCAGTGATAAAGTGCCCAGAAAACAAAAACCAAAAAAGTCCAGCACACACTCAAAATTACAGGAAGCAGAGGCATAAAAGACAGGGGAAACCACATAAAGCATGCCAGGTCTAAAAGAAAGCCCTCTTTGTTAAAAAATAGAATCAGCTGAATAAATCCTGGATTACAAAGAACTAGTAGGGTGAGGGGCATGATTATGAGTTAGCAGATTCTGATTTAGGTAGAATACCGTGCAGACAGACCCGGCAGCCACAATTACAATTAGTTATAAGTATACGTCTGCTCTGTAGAGGTTGCAGTGGGGTGCTAAGAGCATAGGTGAGGGAATGGAATAATAGATTTGATAAAGACAATGTTTGCCAGGGACTAAGGTTGAGGCCTGGCTGCTCCAATTTTACTGATCGACATCATAAGCCAGTAAGATCAGGTCTGGTGTTCCTTCACCCCAGAACACTGGGTTCAGTAACAAAAGGCCAGTTGTAGCCATGCAGAGTCGAATTCCATATGTTAATTTTGTTTCACCTTGTTCAAATGAGGGCCCGGTACTTATATCTTTTTGAGGGACAACCTCAACATAAACTACCCCAATTGTGAGAAGACACTCCTCAGTGATACTCAATCTAGTAACATAAGAAGAAGGAAAGCTACTACATATATGCTTGACATGGTACTGGTTCTGCTGCATACTTACACAGATGCCGTCATTATTATAAACTCACAAACCCCTTATCTCAACTCTTCTTAAGTTATTTGGCCAAGTCACATAATCAGGCAGCAAGATAAATTTTAAAAGAACGATGAATTGACTTGTATCTGCTTCAGAAGTCGAAGAATACTCGCAAACCAATTATTTGAAAGGATCACCCTGGCTTATTGGCCAAAAGCTGAGCTGAACAACTACTTTTCTAACAGGTATCCTCTGCAACTGCAATACAAAATATGAGTCAGATACGTGTGATGGAAACATGAGCTCTTAAATCACAGAAAATTGAAAACCTGCTATGGCACTGGGAAGAACAATCTATTGATGGTTGGAGCACTAAAATCCATGTAACTAATTTTCACCAAAGGTCAAGAATAACCTTTACACTCTGGGCAGTTAATAAGAACCATTTCAATGTTGAGGTTTAAATACCAAGGGCCACATGAACAAAGATCCGGTTTTGTGACTCGCAATTTGCGAGTCGCAAATCCGGATGTACAACAGTGTACTTTACACTGTTTGCGATTCCCAATGGGGTTGCAAATGACCTACCTCATGAATATTCATGAGTTAGGTCGCAATTTGCGACCCCATTGGGAATGGCTGCCCTCACAGGGATGGTGGACTGCTGGAGACAGCAGACCACCATGTCTGTAATTGCTTTTAAATAAAGCAGTTTTTTAAAATTTTTAAATGCAGCCCGTTTTCCTTAAAGGAAAATGGGATGCATTTCAAAAACAAAAATTAAAAGTTTTCTTTTCATTTTTTCAGAGCAGGCAGTGGTCCGTGGGATCACTGCCTTCTCTGAAAAAATGTTTCCGCATGCATTCACAAAGGGGAAGGGGTCCCATGGAGATCCCTTCCCTTTTGCGAATGGGTTAGCACCAATTTGAAATTGGAGCTAACTGCGATTGTTTTGCGACCGTATTCGCGGTCACAAAACAATCATACATATCATTTGGATTTGGTATTAGGAAGGGACGACCTTGACACGCCCCTTCCTAATTCAGAATCACAAAACACAAACTGCGATTCAGTAACAAGTTACCGAATCGCAGTTTGGGCTTTGTACATCCCAAAAAGCATTTTTCAACTCGCAAACGGGCCGATTCTGTGAATCGGTCCCTTTGCGACTAGAAAAATGCTTCGTACATCTGGCCCTAAATCCTGTGCTTCACCTTAGATACATATTCCTTAGGATGAATTAATCACTTTGAATAAATATTGACACCCTATAGTCTGTGCGCTACCCAATTTCCAAGGCAACATTCGATGCCATTGAAATAAGGCAATCATATGCAACACAGCCAGGATGCTATATTGAGAAATTATGTTTTTCTCACACAAATAAAGTTCTAGTCACTTTAGAAAATTAAAAGGTAATACATTTGCAAAAGACTGCACTGCAAACCAAATAGCGTTTCGGTTCATAATAAGGAAGTGACAGCTGTGGAACAAAGGCCGAATAAGTAATCCAAAGAATGAATTTTTAAACATGGAAAAAAGGAACTTGCAAACATTAGGTTATAGGTCAGAGACCTTCAAACTGTGGGCTGAGTTTCTCCGGGTGGACTTTAATTAATATTGGTGGAGGCGATGAAGAGGGGATTACAAGCTCAGCCCAAAGATACATTTATTATCATACTTAAAACAGTAGTGTGCTTTAGTAAAAGAAAACAAAGTGACTGTGAGCCACTCTGTGACGGGACAACAGTAATGTTTGCTTGTGTTCTGGCCGGAAGTAGTTATCAAAATGGGTCAGGTGGGAGGGCTCCCAATAACTTGCAAAATCTCTCCCCTAATTTCTGACAAGCTATACTGTGGTTGGGTTTATATAATTTTAGGGAGTCTACGCTGCCGTTAGCATGATGGAAATCACGTATCTGGTTTTCATTGATGGTCAGATTAATGTCTAGGAGAAGAATCTTGCATGACTTAAAATCAATAGGTTCAAAGATTGGGTTTGAACTCGTCCAAATTCTAAGATGATGAAGATTTGTATGGCAATATTTAGAATTCTTCAATCTGAGACCTGATATTGTAAGATAAGTGCAACTTGTCTGAACCACTTGATGCAATGTTGTTTGCATATTTATGATCCACCACTTCCAAGGTGAACTGATCAACACGCATGCACAAAAAGAAGGGGGTGGGTTCAAATATTATACCTTGCCTGGGGGGCAAAATATCTTGAGGCAGACCTTTTTCTCCCTCCACAATGGAACATTCCAGATCATTGCATATATAACGCAAACATATCTACAATGCAACAGAGCGCTGAACAATGGAGTGGTGCAAAGGGTGGTGGGGGAAGCTGTGGTGAAGAGTGGACCACAGGAAAGAGGAGGTGAGATTTAAGAGCTGAACATGTTTAGTTCGTAAAAACAGAAGTACAACAAGGTGAGCTTTATTGAAACGATTTGGTGATATTTATTTAATATAGTTTAATTCCTGAATGCTACTGTATTGTGTACAATCAAAGGGTAATCACTGTTAAATTCTTGGCAAGTAAATGCACTGAATGGGTTTTCTGGAAAATATAGCAATCTTCAAATCCATAAGTCTCTGGGTTTGTCTGGCTCTCGACAATTTTTTAGCCAGCAGTTGCATGTTTGACAAAGCGAGGGATAGTTTTTTGAATATTCAAAAACAACCTGACTCATAATTGCAATGTTGAGTTTATGAAATGAGAAAGTCATTAAAGCACGATGAAATGTGCATAGCCTGGTATGGAATTTAAGCTTCAGCTTTACAAACAAAAATACGTGATTGTCCTGCCAAAAGACAGTCGCACGCTGTTCAATTCTGCTGAATGTGTGTGCCTAGATGTCCTATTGTTTTATTAATTGCAAAATTAATCACGGTTAAGTCGCAGGTGCTCAAATGATCCATAAATAATTGTATTATGTCAAGAATGTGCACTTTTATATAATGATTTGTGTGGGCCACCGAAGCCTACATTTTCTATTCATATGCTGTTGATTGTTTACTCAAGCAAACTGGCTATGGTTCAATTAAGTGGTCGTCATAAGACTCATAAAAGTGTAGGAATGAATCTCCTCTAAAATAAATACAGAATACAACATGACAACAACTTGTAAAACTTTTACATGGCACATCTAACTTATACGAACAATTTACAGTTTCTAGTATGAAACCACTCTTGTTAGCGTCTTGACAACATTTCCAATACAAGGATTCTTGCACCCCAGGCAAGACCTAATCTGGGGCCCCCTCTCCTGAACAACTTTCAATTTTTTTACCCATTTTCAAGAAATTCGCAACCTTATGACACCAAATACCTGAATTATTCATTAAGCTTTCAGAAACAGGGTGACATAAAAAGAGAAGAGATGAAAACTGAATCTACCTGTCACAATCTACTCTTCGCTTACTGCTTTGTCAGCTGGAGCTGAAGGGCAACATTGATTCTTGCAGGTCCATGCCCTCCAGAAGGAGTCCCAGGGTAAAAACCCCTTCAGGAAAATACCGCTTTGACAGGAACTCCCTGGAACAGAAAAAAAGGACATGTGAAAAATCAGAATTCCAATGGCAAAAAAAGAATAACTGGAAAGTTGGAAAAAACAGGAACAAAAACTGGAATCACAGTTAGCCAGAGCGTGATCACCACCAAAGGAAGTGTTGAAACACAAGGAGAACAAGAATCTAACCCTTTAAATACCCCTCAGCAGGAAGCAACATGCAGGAAGAAGCAAGAACACCATTTTGGATTGGGAAGGAGGCTATAGAACAAGGCAGAAGAAGGCACCATATTAGAAAGGGAAACAGATGTATGCTGGGAAAAGACAAGAAGAAAGGGTATGCTGGAAAGAAGAGAATATGAGGAACAAGGAAAGAAGAAAAAAGGAAGAAAGAAAGAGCCCTACAACAGTGCACCAGGTAAGCGAAGGGCCAGGAGGAGTGCATACACCCCGCGGCGAACACACACGCCGTGCGTTAAATGCGGCGAGGCCCGACGCCCAACCCAGGACCTCCAACCTTGCTGCGGGTAACAGTGCGAGTCGTGGCTGAGAAAAAATGCCGCGGGCAAGCCTGGAAAATGGACCGCACCTCTCACTGTGGCCCGAAAGTGGCATGTCACTACCTGGAATCTGCCAGCTGAGAAGAACAAATGTTAATGCCCTCAAGCTCAGACAAAGGCATTTATTTTCACAGCTGGATCTTGCGATTTTTTCTCTTGCAGCAATAATTTACTTAGAATTCCATCCCTAATCAGCCTGGGCATTCTGCTGTAGAAAAGACCTGGTAGGGATCACTTTGTGGATGTGTAGTGGGCTAATGGGTAATTTTAAAGTAAAACATTTACATATAGTGCTTAACAATGTAGCTTTAATTGTTGGATATTTGTAATTAGAAATAAATGCCCTCCCAACTTGCATTCTCTCTGCATCATAGAAACAAAAAAATTGTTTCAATGATTTTCACTTTTCAGGTGAAATAGGATAATTTACTTCTAATTCTTTTTCATTGTAGTGCCCCATTCTCCTATTTCTACAATTTTCTGGCTAGAAAGTGTCCTCCGATTCTGCTAAGACATATGTGATTGGGTTGGGTGCAGGAAAAGGACAAGTAGGTAAGGAAAATGGTATATTGATACAGGTCAAGAACAGAAAAAATGATGTAAAGATAAGATGAGTTTTGACACACAAGTGCAATAGGGAGAGATGATGGGTAAAGCAAAAAAGTTTTAAAAATGTAGAAAAAGATACCGGATAGACAACTGGAAAGAGGAAGATGTAGATGGAGAAATGGAGCTTGGTAAGATCTTACCATGAGTTACAAAGGTGAGGAGTGCTAGAGGTAAAATGAAGGATGTGCAGAGGGAAAGGGGTGGGGCACACTAAGGCACAAAGTAGAAAGAAGGCCAAGATGGAAAGAAGTGAGTTACATAGAGGTAGAGAGACAATTTTGGTAACCAGAGTAGTGAGGCAAGGAGAAAGGTAGAATCACATGCCACTGGATTCAAGCTAGCCTGGCTGATGAGGGGTGAAACCTCGAAACCGGTCCCAGGATGCTTGTTTCCAGTCCAGGGAAGACCTGGCCTAGCAGTTCGGGCTGGACTGTTACCATGGGGAATAGGGTCAAGACTGATTTGCATATGGCTGGGTCCAAACTGGAATGGCATGGGCAGCAAAAAAACGATGGATTAAGGCCCAGATTACTGTACTGGGGGTGAATGTTTGACAATGTTCAGCATTCCGTCCATCACTTGTTGTTTTTGCAAGGAGAAAGGTAGAGACAGGGGACAAGGGTAGAAACGGGATGATGAATGCAGAGAAAATAGGTGAAGAAGAGTGTCTGGGATGAGGGAGAAAAAAAGAGAGGGGGTTGATAAAGAGGTCGAAAAAATGAAGGTGATGTAGAGTGGTGAGGTAAAGAATGAGGTAACGATGGAGAGGTGAGGCAGGCAGATGTATAAAGGGAGAGTGAGAGAAAGAGAAGGGAGTTGACACAAAGACTGAGGTGCAGAGGAAGATGATACAGAGAAAGAGGAGGATATCACAAATAGAAAACTGAGAACATTGAGGTAAAGGAAGCAAAACAGAGGTTACAAGAAAACAGAAAGGTAGTGAGAGAGGTGAGATAGAGGAAACAGAGGCAGAAACAGAGGGGTGATGAAGAGGTGAGGTGGTGATTTGATGGTGAGGTAAGTGGAGAAGTTAGTAGCATGAGTGTAAGAGAATGTGAGGTAGCAATGAGATATTGAGAGACATTAAAGACAGAGAAATTGAGGTAAAGAGAGACTTGAGGCAGATAGTAAGGAGGTAGAAAGAGGGCTAACAGAGATGCGAAGAGATGTTAGGTGTCAGAGAGATTGAGAGAGAGATAAAGAAACAAAGTTGAGACAGGTAACAGATGAAGGAGAGTTACAGTGAGTTGAGATGGCAACAGCTCATTGTGGTGTGATAGGAAGGGCTGAGATAAAGATGAGCCATAGGTAGATGGAGAGAGACATAAGTGAAGCAAAAGAAAATTGAGGTAGAAAAGGAGTAGAGAGGTAGAGATGCAGATGTAGGCGCAGAGGTTGGTAAGAAGACAGATGAATTTCTGTGACAAAGAGGTTGAGTGCAGCTGGGGTAGAGAGAGGTGTATTGAGAGAAGATGAGATAGACATAGGTGAAGTAGAGAGAGTTGAGGTGGAGAATATATAGAGATAGTCAAAGAGGTATTGTGATGAGTGAGGTTGAAGAGGTGAGGTGAAGTAAGGTAAGATACTTGTGACAAAAAGATTCTTTTTTTATTTAATTGCCATCAACTGCATGAGAGAATTAGAGTTTTGATTTTTGCACAGACATGCAAGTAAGTTTCTATGAAGAACCTGTCCAACTGCCACAAAACACAATATATTGTTTTTTGCATATTGTTAATGGGGATTCTGAATTTTTCAATCACTTTACCACTGGGGTCCTTGGAATGTGGGGCCCTTTGTCCATGTTTTAAAAGGGCTGGGAACTGTTGCCCACATTGCACAGTTTTAAGTACAACTGCATAGTTGGGTGAATTCGAACAACTTAACATATAAGTATGATTTGTTTCGAATTTATCCAAAGCCTAAGGAATTTCACTTCAAATTCTAAAAATTTCCTGTAGCGGGATGTGCCACACAATATGAACATCACATACGGCTTTGAATAATTGTGCTTTGTCACTAACACCTGAGTGGCAGCGTGGAAACACAACAGCTGCTGTTCATCTGCACCATCTACTTTCCCAATCTGGGACTTACAAAAGCATAGAAAGAAGATCGAGCATTGTGTGACGGAAAATAATCTAAGCTGCCTTGTAGGACTCCTTTCTATTCTCACTTTATTTGTTATTTCAAACTTTAAAAGCTTCACAATCACACAGCTAGCAGAGTTTTAATAGGAACAATCAGAAAGATCTGAGGTCGCTCAGCCAAAAAAAAACATGTTTGTTAAGATTTATTACAAAAAGGTTGAAAACTTGATTCTTGTGACTCTCTCTTGAATTTTCAGTTCCTTAAACATGGTGTGCCAGAGTGGAAATTACTTAGCACAAACAAAGATGAATTTTTCTATGTGAGTTTCTCTTTCCAAAGCCTATCTTCCTCTTATCATTCTAACTTCTGCAGGTGTTATAGGTCATTAGAGTAAAAATTATTGGATTTACGATGTTATGCTAGTCACTTTCAAGATGATTGACTCTGCTGACCTAGTCATGCTCAGTTCTGTCTTCTCTGGCTTCAGCTGGGTCCAGCATTTCCATGGCCTGATGTCCAGAGGCTTGGTGAGACATTGTCAAGGCTCCACTGTTCCATTTTGTCCTATATCTCTTGGAAAATAATTTCAAGACCTGTAGGATTTCAAAGTGATTACAGGAACCCAGGAGAACAGGCATCCATCTAGCGTATGGTTCTAAATAAATCACACCCAGGGCATGCCCTATTGCTCAGCTTTCCTCATTTAAAGCCAGAGGAAGTAACAATATTTACCTGATAATATTCTTTTCTTATTCTTTCAGTGCTTTGAGACTCATTTTGTTTGGTCAAGAGCAGCATCCACAAAGCGACCACTATTAAGAGAGAATCTAAAGTGTGAAGAAACTGGAGCAGCAAGTCCAAAGCATTTCTTCTTCATTTCGAATCCTGTTCCACTGTCCCCCCGCCCAGTTTTCTATCAGGGTTGTGATTTTTGTTTAATGCTCCCCAATACTGGTGGAAAGGGACTGGTGGGCTCCCTGCTGTCTCCGGATCAGCACATCTTACAAAAGGTAAGTGTCTTGACATGTAGTGTATAAGTAAACCATTCACATTTCTGACTAATGTATGGTTGTATGTATGCACGTATGTGTGTATGTATTTATCCATGTATTTATGTATGAATGTATTTATGTATATATGTATGAATGTATGTATGTTTTGGTATTTCTGAAGTGCTAACCTAGCTGTGTAGCAAGCAAACATTGTACAGAGGGAAGGCCCCATTGATGAAACATGGGGGGTAGTGGAAAGAGTGAGGAAGTAGATCTTGTGAAAGGGTGAGAAGTTAGCACATCTGATATAGTTTTCATTGAAGAGGTGAATTTTCAGTTTCTTCCTGAACTGAATTGTAGAAGGGCTGATTCTGTTGTGGAGGTAAAATGGATGCTATTCCATATCTTGGGGTGTAGGCTGAGAAGCCTTGTTTTCTTCTTTCTCTTTCTTCCAGTTTTTAGTCTCTGTTCTGACAAAGTCAGACCGCCTTGCCTGATGTTGATCACCCGATACCAATAGTTTGGCTGCTATTAGGTAGTGGTCTTGGTGTAGAGGTCTTGTAAGTGTAATTATGAAGTCTCCTGGGAGAAAAAGGTTTAACTTTTTCAGGAGAAAGTCCTGAAAATTTGCTACTTTTTTCTTCTTGACATTGTGTTCTTTGAGTGAAACGTTCGAGTCAAGGGGTGCCAGGTTGCCATCAGCACGGATGGCCATGGTTTAGCGTGGCTTCTCTCTCTTCACCTAAAAGTCTGACTACATCATCCACCACAGAAGCTGCACCCATCGGCCTGGTTATTGATGTGTAAATGGCACCAACAGTGCATATTTTTTGTGGGAATCAGCTTACCTCACATAGAAAGCAGGCCGAGATCTGAAGGTCTAGCAGGAGATGAAGGGTTGTGAGAAGCCTGGAGATTTCTACTCCACTCATGCCCAGGTCCAATGATGTGAATACGGTCTGAGGAACATGTGGGTTGGGCACATTGGTTTGTACAGATGCCAGGGGACACTAGCAGTGCTCAGATACTGTAGACATCATGAGTAAGGAAGCAGGGAGTAATTCAAACAATTCAAGTGCTCAGAACACAGGCTGCCTCAGCAAACTTAACGAGTGGTAGAAGTGGGATGCCGCATGACGAATTGGCTGCACTCAGAAAGGGTTATTTTACAGATTGATAGACACCTGGTGTTGGAAACCTGCACTGAGCAGTGTATGCTGGTGCACACTTCATACACGACTTCAACCTGGAAGACAGATTCGAAAAAATTGCACAACACATGGATATGTCCAAGAGCCTTATCGCTGCAGCAAGTAAAAAACCCTTTAACACATGCTGAGAATGAAGATTTGAAGGGCTGCACCGCAACTTTTGAATTTTGGTGATTCAAGATTCTATAACAACAGGACAATTTCAGCTTTTGGTAGAGAAAGTGCTTATAGAGATTAAGACATTTTGCTCATTATTTATGGTAGAAAGAGTGTGTCGATTTCTGGCTTCACAGACTTCCCCAGGACTATAACAGTGAGGATTGTGAACTACAAGGACAGACGCCTGTCTCTGTGACTAGCCAGAGAAAGGAAAGAGCTAAAATGAGGGCTCTAATGTCTCAATACACCTTGACTTCAGATGGTCACTGCTAGAAGCACACACAACCTTCTTACTACATAAACAACTGCAACATCTTAATCTTGAATATGCAATGGTTTAACCTGCTTAATTATATGTGAAGTACAAGGGAAACAATCTTCTTCACCAAGCTGCAGCAGGCCTTGCAGTTCTTCAAGTTGGAGTTTGATTCATTTCCTCGATTCTTTACACAAGTTCCAGAAATAGGCTTTCTAGATCCTATGACACCAACAAATTTGTGTCACCCTGAGATAGAATACTAGTTACAATGCAAACTCTACACTACACACTAAGCATTTGTTTGATTGAGATGTGTTTGAGGTAACAAACAGTCATTTAATATACTCAAGGGATAATTATTTGCATTCAAACCCTTTTTCTTTATGACACGACAAACATAAGAACACAAGGAAACGAGTGATATATGTTAAAGATGTATTTTAAAATTAAAATCATATCTTAGTGCCTACAACATGAATGAGTGGCAGCAACATTTACAGAAAAGTGTCATTTGCAAATAATAGAGTAACATTGGTGAAATCATAATGTTAATTTATGTAAATATCTCCAACCCCACATTCATTTCTTTGGCTAAGTAAACTAACCTCAGCACTAAATAAAGGGCCTAATTCCACTTTCAAAGATTTTTCACACCTGCATACCTTATCTGAGGTACATAACTAATACTGAATGAAATTAAATGAATATGCTATTTTTATCTGCAATGACAGGCAGGCAGTGTTAGTAAATCTGGGTCTGTCTTCTTAGCTTATATATCATATTTGATCACTGTTAAACCTTTCAGAAAAAAAAACATTGTCAGAAAAGGCCTTGTCGCCCTTTTGCTTACTTACTCTGCAGAACTGTGTCCTTTGTTTAAAACAATGCATGAGAAGTGAAATTATCAGCTATGTTTAAACTTTGTTGATTATTGAAAACAATCAGTACGACAGAGAATTTGATTCATACAAAATAACATGAACATATTCAAACAGCCATGTTATCCTGTTGCAATTTACAATGACCTGAATACATGTTTATTATTCAACCTTTACATGTAAATAACCAACAGATATAGTTCAAGAGAGAGAATGACCAATGAGAAAAGCATAAATATAACCAACTCTCTGCCTTTCTTTCTGCATCGTCGGGAGAGCACGACAATGACTGAGCACAAATCCAGATGAGCCAATATATTTAATTCCTTCTGACATAATAATCATACATTACATTTAATGATTGGGTTTTACTGAATAGGCTACATTACAAGTCAGAATACTGTTTAGTGCCAGGTGAGATGGGGACCTATCTCTTTATTCAATACTTTGTTTCAGTACAGTTTGTCGTGACATTTGATAAAGGATATGACCAGCCATGAAAGGCTGGCACCTGTGGTAATTAACCTTAGGCAATGCACTTTGGGATTTCTGATATGATCAAGATAGGAGGTGAGGTGAACTTAGGCCCTCATTACAACCCTGGCAGTCGGTGTTAAAGCGGCGGTAATACCGCAACAATCCAGCGGAAAGAAAATGGAATCATGACCATGGCGGAAACCGCCAACATAGACAGCCACTTTAACACTCCGACCGCCACGGCGGAAGCAACAAACACCACGGCGGTAAACCCAACAGACAGGCGGAAGACAAAGTACCGCCCACTGTATTTCAAGATGGCTATCCGCACCCTCTTTCGGGGTGGAACCAAGGCGAACAAAAACACGGCGGAAACAGTACACAGAAGGGAAAACACTCACCTCTCCACACCCCGTGAGGAACCAGGACGCCATGGAGCCCGAATTGCAGATACTGCTGATGCTGGTCTTCCCTCTCTTTTATCAGGAGCACCAAAGACGGCGGTGATGACCATGTTGAGTACTGCACCTACAACACAGGGGAGGGGGGAGGGAAAAGAGAGTGACACACACACGCAACACGCATAACACCCCCACCCTCACCCACAACACCATACACACAAACACATGCAGCAACATTACATGTACACTCCCCCCACCCCCTGGAAGAATGCAAGGACAAAAGGAAATGATTTGAACGAATGTAATCATGTGAAATCTCATTATCAAAGTTCAAAATCCAGTATATACAATTATGTACCTCAACTACACAAGTGCAGATAGTGCACCAATCATTGTCCGTGGACCACTGGGCCCCAAATGTATGGGCGAAGCCTACACTAGATACCTGACTGGAAACGGAGAGAACACTCCAGGGGCATCAGATTGAAATGAAACAGGCACCTCAGGTGGAGGTATGAGGGGGGGCACCTCAGCCAGATTAACGCACAACGCCACTGCTGCACGAGGGGGCTCCATGCCCATTGCTGTATCTTGGGGAGTGCAAAGCCACAGTCTCTCAAGTCTCTCCAGTGGGTGGGTTGCCCACTGCTTTATCCTGGGGAGTGCAAAGCCACAGTCTCTAAAGTTTCTCAAGTGGGTGGTTTGCCCACTGCATTATCCTGGGTAGTGCAAAGGCACAGTCTCTCAAGTCTCTCAAGGGGTTGGTTTGCCCACTGCATTATCCTGGGGAGTGCAAAGCCACAGTCTCTCAAGTCTCTCAAGTGGGTGGTTTGCCCACTGCATTACCCTGGGGAGTGCAAAGCAACAGTCTCTCAAGTGGATAACAGTCTCCACTGGTTCTGGAGGGGGCCTTGTGCCCAGAGTGCTTTATCCTGTCAAAGACTCAGGTAGTGGATGTATTTCTCCACTGGTTCTGGAGGGGGCCTTGTGCCCAGAGTGCTTCATCCAGCCAAGGACTCAGATAGTGGATGTATTTCTCAACTGGTTCTGGAGGGGGCCTTGTGCCCAGAGTGCTTTATCCTGCCAAGGACTCAGGTAGTGGATGTGATACTCCACTGTTTCTGGAGGGGGCCTTGTGCACAGAGTGCTTGATCCAGCCAAGGACTCAGATAGTGGATGTATTTCTCCACTGGTTCTGGAGGGGGCCTTGTGCCCAGAGTGCTTCACGTGCAGTGTGGCCGGTACAATTCACTCACCTGGGTGTGTGTGGCACGACATTGTCGAGGTACAGGTAGCATGATACGCCATGGAGGCAGTGACATACCCACACTGCTGCTGCTTCGCCTTCCACCTTCTGGTGCCAACAGTGATGACAGTAATGCTTCATGGAAGCTGCCCAGGGTCCTGGAACTCTCCTCCAGCCTCGGATGACCGACCACTAGGGATGGTAGGCATGTCAGCGGTGGTGGCACTGTCCGAGGATGTTGCGGGGCCGCTGGCGGTGCTTGCGGCGGTGTCTGTGGCGGTGGTGCTGGCGGCGGGGCTGGCGGCAGTGCATGGGTCAGCACCTGCTGAGGGAGAAAGCAGGATGTCTCCTGCAGCTTTGGATGGCTGCCCACCTGGGAAGAGGCTGGGGACTGTCGCAGTGGCTGTAGACGAGCAGGAGGCGGTGCAGGTGGTGGTGCAGGTGGCGGTGCAGGTGGCGGTGCAGCTAGCGGTGTTCGCCGCCGTACAGGTTGGCGTGGACATGGACAGAAGGTGTGATACTGGTCCCTCAGTCGGTGCCACCATGCCCTCTCCTGACCTGCCCTTCTGTTTTTGGCCCTTCCCCACCTTTGATGGTGGCGCAGTTGTCTTGCCACTATCCCCTTTCGTTTTCGCTGAGCCCTTGGTGGCTGGTAGATTTGGCTTCTCCCTCCAGGATGTGGGCACCTTTTTCACCTTGGTAGGTGGCGGAATGTCCTTGCCCTCGCTACGTGGCACACTGGCAGCCCTGATGGGTGGCGCACTCCCTGACCCCGCAGTTGTTGGCACCACTGGGCCTGGGGATGTGGTGGCTGAGGTGCAGGGCTGGGACCTGGAAAGCCTGCCGCTAGGTGAAGGACGGGGGGGAGGTGTAGGGAAGAGGTCAATGTTAGCCAGGAAAAGTTTTTTAGACACACTGGGACGGGTAGATGAAGGGGGTGTGGGAGTGGAGGAAGAGGTAGTGGTTGTAGGAGGTGTACGTCTGCTGAATTTGGGTGAAGGTGTATGGGCTGGAGGCTGTTGTTAGGTGGATTGCTGTTGGGTGGGTGTGTGCCTGCGTTTGTGTACTTTGGGAGGAGGGCTCACTGACACACTGGGAGAGGACACTGGGGATGTGTGAATGGCAGTGGGGGTGGTAATTGCACGTGAGCTGTGTGTGGTGATGGGCGTGCTGGTGATGGAGGTAGTGGCTGAGGATGTAGTGCATACAGGTGTGAGTGGAGACGAGACTGGGAGGGAGGAGGGAGACGTTGAGGAGGGGGACACAATGTAGATGTTGGTATGTGTGCATGGGTATGGTGCTTGAGTGAGTGCCTGTGGGATGTGTGGTGCTTATGTTTGCCATGTCCACTCTTGTGTGCTGATGTGTGTGCATGCTGGTCTGATGGTGTGCTTGGGATAGACTGAGGTACAGGGGATTGGGTCTGGGTGGAGGAGGTTGGAGGGGGGGCTGGACACAGGGACAATGGCTGCCATCATTGCTGAGGCCAGAGCCTGAAATGCTCTCTGTTGGGCCAGAATGAATGCCCTCCAGGTATGCATTTGTTTGTTGCAAATGCCTCTCAACACCCTGGATGGCATTCGCAAAGGTAGACTGCCCAACAGTGAGGGATCTCAGGAGGTCAATAGCCTCCTCACTGAGGGCAGCAGGGCTGCCTGGGGCAGGGTCTGAGGTGCTTGGGGCGAAGGAGCTGCCCACCCTCCTGGGTGAGCGGGCACGTGACACACGCTGAGGGGCTGCTGAGATGACGGTGCTAGTAGGGGGGTTGGCGGCTGTACCTGTTGATGCGGTGGGCACAGAGGTGCCCGCCAGCGCAAGGGAGCTCCCATCAGAGGAGGAGTCGCTGTTGCTGGTCTCTGCTCCTGTCCCTGTCGTGGAGCTCCCCTCACCCTCCATCCCACTGGTGGCTTCAGACTCCATTGCTTCACCCTCCAGGGCCAAGTGCGATGCAGCTCCCTCCTGCTCCGGTGCCAATGCTCCTCTGCCTGATGATGCTATTACACACAAGAACAGGGAGACCACAAAAAGGGGGGGGAGACAGAAGAAAGACATGTTCAGTGCATGCAACACCACTACTGTTGGTGGACACAACAGACAGTGAGCAGCCCTCTGCACTATGCCATGCACTTACAGGGCCTAGATTTTTCACATGACCATGGGGTACAAGGCCTAGGCCCAATTGCTGCACACCTGGAAGTCACAGGAGCCTGACTAGGTGTAGATGGCTCTTACCACTAGTGTGGTTGGGGTGCCACATAGCCTGCCTCACAAGGGACCTTGCCTACCAAGATCGCCCTCACCTAGGGGAACCCACTGCCCACCTCCCCGCCCAGACACCTCGTAATGCGCACATAGTCAGCTGAATGAGAGTGTACTCACCCGCTTGTGGCTGCTGTAATGCCCTCAAGCGCTCATCCAACTCCGGATAGGCACCGCCAGGATCCGGAACATCAGGGGGGTCATGGTGTGACAGGCACCCCTTCCACGTTGGGACACCATCCCCAGCTGGGCCTCCGCCGTCTTCTTGCTCCAGCGGCACAGGTCCTCCCATTTTTTACAGCAGTAGGTGCACCGTCTGTGGTAGACCCCCAGGGTCCGGAAGTCTTTGGCGATGGCACGCCAAATAACCTTCTTCTGGTGGGCGCTGACCTAGAGGAATGGTACAGGGGGAAAGCAAATTACTCACCCGGCCGGACCGTCATACTCATTGCCCACCAGTTCCCACCCATGCCATGACGCACATACACTCAGCATCCGCACATGTAGGCCTCAGCCCCCCCATGTTTCTTCCAGCCACACCACTCAAAGCAGGCATTGCCCATTCGGCATGCTCACAGTGTACTCACCTGTTTGTCTGGAGGACCGTACAGTTGCGTGTACTGGGGGAGGACCCATCCACTAGTTTCTCCAACTCCTCCGAAGTGAAGGCAGGGGCCCTTTCCCCAGACATTCGAGCCATCGTCGCTTCCAGACTGAGGTCATAGCAGCACTTGCAGTGTAGGTCCTCTCCTGTTGAAGGTCAGGTATCAAGTGAGTGAACAGACAGAAAATGGCGGTCACGGCCGCAGTGGTGCATACCGTCACCGCCGGCGTACACCGTCATTGGCTCCTGGGACCCATAAGGCCCAATGTTAGCCAATGTTGAATTGCGCCGCGGTCTTCGACCACCCACTGCGACAGGGTACAACGCCAGCGCAGTTACCCCATATCCCCTTGTCCCACCTTACAGGTCAGGCAGCCGCCATTTCAGAGGGCCACATGGCATTAATTATAACTGTGTCACACCTATCTACGCCTGGAATACACACAGTTACAGGCACATTGCGGATTAATAAATTTTCAGCAAATGAAAATTTGTGATACCTCAGTGTTGGCTGACTCTCTGCTTGCTGTTCTCCTCCATAGGGTACCTCTGCTGGGGCAGGTGATGAGATGGCGGCATCCTCCGGTGTACAGACCGCTGGTTGACCTGTCGACAATGGAAGAGAGACACATCATAGTCACATTCAGACTTGACCGTGCAACAATCCAGGAACTGTGTGCCCAGTTGAAGCCAGACCTAATGTCAGCTATCCACCATCCCACAGGGATACCCCCTCTAGTGCAGGTCCTGTCAGTACTCCATTTCCTGGCAAGTGGTTCCTTTCAAACAACAGTGGCCATTGCATCAGGGATGTCCCTGCCAATGTTTTCTAACGTGTTGTCCAGAGGGTTGTCTGCCCTGCTGAAACACATGAGCAGCTAGATCGTGTTCCCTCTGGTGGAGGATTTGCCCACAGTGAAAGGTGACTTCCATGCCCTGGGATATATCCCCAACATCATTGGTGCCATTGATGGGACACATGTGGCATTAGTACCCCCATGCAGGAGTGAACAGGTGTACAGAAACCGGAAGAGCTACCATTCGATGAATGGGCAGATGGTGTGCTTGGCAGACCAGTACATCTCCCATGTGAATGGCAAGTTTCCTGGCTCAGTGCATGACGCTTACATTTTGAGGAATAGCAGCATCCCTTATGTGATGGGGCAACTCCAGAGGCACCGTGTGTGGCTAATAGGTGAGGCCAACGACCCAATGCAGTGTCAATAGGTGTCTGGGTGTGGGGTTGTCCCTAAGGGTTAGTGTGTGTCTAACAGTTGTCCCTCGATATTTGCAGGTGACTCTGGTTACCTCAACCTGTCATGGCTACTGACCCCAGTGAGGAATCCCAGGACAAGGGCAGAGGAACGTTACAATGAGGCACATGGGCGAACTAGGAGGGTGATCGAACGCACCTTCGGCCTCCTGAAGGCCAGATTACAGTGCCTCCATCTGACAGGTGGTTCCCTCTACTACTCACTAAAGAAGGTGTGGCAGATCATCGTGGCCTGCTGTATGCTGCACAACCTGGCTTTGCGACGGCAGGTGCCTTTACTGCAGGAGGATGGGCGAGATGGTGGTCTTGTGGCAGCTGTGGAGCCTGTGGACAGTGAAGAAGAGAAGACAGAAGAAGAGGGTTTCGACAACCGAAACAACATAATCATGCAATACTTCCAGTGAGACACAGGTAAGAAGATGTCACTGCCTCCCACATCTCATACAATTGTTGGAGCTAGCATAAGTCTGTCATTTTCACTCAGTGTATGGACCCTGACTTGTCACTTTGGCTTTCCATTTCACAGACCTGGGTCCCACTTTGTACCCTCTGCTATGTTTCCTCCTGGCCTACAGCTGTGTTACATTGGTATGTGCACAAGTAAATTGACATTCCTATATTGCATGGTTATTGCAATTACACATTTGTGAAAGCACAGACTGACGCCAGATTGTTTTGTGATTGAAGTGTGTTTATTTCTGTGCAAATAAGTGGAGGGGGTTGTAAAATGGGCTAGGGGGATGGTGGAGGAATGTCCATGGCAGAGTCCAGTCTCTTGGACTCACAGGTGCATTGTCCAAAGGGGCATAGGAAGTGGAGCAATGGCAGTTTAAGGATGGACAGGGTGACATAGTGGGACAGAAGGGTGACATTCAGGGGGGTCTCATTTCCTGGAGGGGGTCTTGGCAATGTTCTCTGTCTTATTCCTGGATCTCAGGGACCGTTTGCGGGGTGGTTCTCCATCTGCAGGGGTTGGGGTGCTGGCGTCATGTTCCTGTGGCAGTGCCTCCTGTCCACCAGCGCCGGCGGGGGTGGAGGGCTGTTCATTGTCCAGGCTAGTGTCAGGGGGCCCTTGTTGTGCCACTGTCTCCCTCCTGGTGTTGACAAGGTCGTGTAGCACCCCTGCAATGGTGACCAGGGTGTTGTTAATGGACTTCAAGTCCTCCCTGATCCCAAGGTAGTGTTCCTCCTACAGCCCCTGGGTCTCCTGAAACTTGGCCAGTACCGTTGCCATCGTCTCCTGGGAATGATGGTATGCTCCCATGATGTTGGAGAGTGCCTCGTGGAGAGTGGGTTCCCTGGGCCTGTCCTCCCCCTGTCGCACAGCAGTCCTCCCAGCTTCCCTGTTGTCCTGTGCCTCTGTCCCCTGAAACTTGTGTCCACTGCCACTGCCCCCAGGTCCCTGATTTTCTTGGGTTGGTGGGGTTGCCTGGGTCCCCTGTAGTGGTGGACACACTGCTGATTGACATGTCCTGGGACAGAGGGATGGGCCCGCTGGGTGGGTGCTGTGCTGGTGTTTCCTGAGGGGGGTGCTCTGTGGTGGCTTGTGACTGTGTCAGGGGAACCGACTGTCCCGAGGTTCCTGATCGGCCGGGCTGGTCATCTTGATCCAGGCGTGCAGAGCTGCTGTCATCACTGTGGGTCTCTTCTGTGGGGGGACTGGATATGTCTGGCATCTCCTGTCCGGTGACGTTGGGTAGGGATCCTGTTGGGGTGTAAATGCATAATTATTGTATCTGTGTGTGCCATCATGTGCAATGGGTGGTGACCCTCTACTCCAGTGCTTGCATTCTTGGCTTGGTCCTTGTGTGATAGTTGGTTTGAGGTCTGTGTGGGTATCTGTACTGCACATGCTTTGGTGATGGGGGTCCATGCATTTGTGTTACATGCAGGGCTTGTTTTTGGGATGTGTGGGTTGTGTTGGTGGGGTATCTGTGGGTTGTTGGGATGATGGGTGTGAGGGTAAGGGTGGGGTATGTGATGGCATGCAGGTGGGGTGATGGGGATGAAGTAGTAAAGATTTGCCTTACCAGAGTCCAGTCCTCCTGCTACTCCTGCGAGGCCCTCAGGATGCAGAATTGCTAAGACTTGCTCCTCCCATGTTGTTAGATGGGGGGGAGGAGGTGGGGGTCCACCGCCAGTCCTCTGTACTGCAATCTGGTGTCTGGAGACCATGGAACAGACCTTTCCCCATAGGTCATTCCACCTCTTCCTGATGGCATCCCGTGTTCTTGGATGCTGTCCCACTGCGTTGACCCTGTCGACAATTCCCCGCTATAGCTCTATCTTCCTTGCAATGGATGTCTGCTGCACCTGTGATCCGAACAGCTGTGGCTCTACCCGGACCATTTCCTCCACCATGACCCTGAGCTCCTCCTCAGAGACCCTGGGGTGTAGTTGAGGTGCCATGATGTGATGTGGGTGATGTGTGAGGTGGTGTCTGTTGTGATGTGTGTGGGGATGTATTGGTGTGTGTTGTTTGAGATGCGGGGATGTCGTGTAAGTGATGGTGTTGTGTGTCTGTGGATGCTGCTGTTGTTTAAGTTAGTGTATCTCTCTGGCCTACTTTACATTTCTGGTAGTAAGGGTTTGTGGGTGATGTGGGTGTGTGTTTTATAGTGTTGTGGGTGTGTGGGAGTGGTGTGTGTATGTGTATCAGGTGTGTGTATTTCGAAATGTCCAATGTGGTTGTGTTTTGTAAATGTGTGTGTATTTTGAGCGTGGCGGTGTGTACCGCCAATGGTTTGCCGTGGTTGAAAGTCCCCTGCGTTGATTTGTGGGTCGTGATATTGTGGGCGTCTTCTTGTTGGCGTGACGGTGCTGGTTTTGGTATCGCCAGTTTATCACTGACCTTTGGTGTGGCGGACTTGTATGGGTGTCTGTATTGTGGCGGATTCCGAGCTGTGGGTCGTAATACCTGTAGAGGAATTCCGCAGCCGCAACGGTATGTTGGCGGTCTTCTGCACGGCGGTAAGCGGGATTTACCACCAGGGTTGTAATGAGGGCCATAATGTCAACAGGTGTGGCCTCCAGACATCCCATTCAGGAGTCACAACCTTTACGAACTATTGGGAACCAGGGTGTTTATGAGCATTGCTCATATACTTCTTATTTGCATGTTCCATTTGATTAATAAAATGGATTGAAGGAACCACTGATTTTGGGATTTTCAGTGTGGTAAGGGGACGGCAAAGGGATGTTTCTTGGTTGCTAACTTGGCGCATTACTGAAGAGGGTCCATGGAAAGCAGAGTAAAGAGCATGACATACTGTAAACATAGGAAACTAAAACTAAAACTATTGCTCCAGGGCTAGGGAACCACATTATGGCCCTCATTATGATCTCTGCTGGTTACCAGCAGCCACATGATGAACTTCCCACCGGCCCAGCTGGAAACAGAGCCTGAACATTGATGCCGGCTCCAAATGGAGCCAGAGCCAATGTGGCAGTGCGGCAGGTACAGCAGGGGCGACGGGGATGTGCATGGGGGCCCCTGCAACGCCCATGCCAATTGCATGGGCAGTGCTGGGGCCCCCAGGGGGGCCCGATTCACTCATTCCACCAGCCTTTCCCTGGGTGTGTAAACTGCCAGGGAAAGGCTGGCGGAATGCGACTCATTATCCGGAGGATCTGAAACGCCACCACCGCGAGGCTGCTTGGTGGGGGGAGCCTGGTAGTGGCGGCCTTTCCACTGTGGCGGTTCAACCACATTCAGAATATGGCGGTCTGGACAGCCATGCCGTTGGCGGCAATGACCGCCACTGCCGGCGTGGCGGTCCAGATCTTCATGTTCTTTATGAGGGCCTATGTCTGTAGATACGTTTTGGATCAGTAGGTATGTCTAATCACAAAATAGCTACTATAAAACTAATCACATTGAATTTTGGATGACTTATCTCAAAAAGGTTAGACATGTATTAGCACACCTCAACAGGCACCAAATAGATATTGCAAACCTACAAGAGCCCCGTGTAACTTCTGCCTCCGAAAATCTATTAGCCATGTCACTGGGTAAACACCAGTATGTTTGATCATATAATCCACACACTAGGGGAGTAGCAAAAGTCAAAAGAGGGATCCAATTTAGACAGGTTTGCACAATAACAGACACTGAGGATAGATAACTTATACTCCCAGTGTACTTTGAAATGATAAACATATGGCCCTCATTAATATCTATGATCTTAATATATTCTCTAGCTTCTTTCACACATTATTAGCCACTTGCAATAAACGTGACCCACGCTTGATCTCGTAGAGAGGTGACTTCAATGTAATGCTGGTTGTCTATGAAGGCAAGTCCATAATAATCAAAAAAGCATCAGTGATGATGCGTTAAGTAGCTATGCCCTCATGGACATGTGGGACCCTAAACACCGCAACATTTTGGATTATACATAATACTCCTCAGTGTTTAATGCAACAACCTGCATAGACTATTGGTTGGTGACCAGGGTTGTTTGTACATGAACACTGGAAGCTGAGACTCTCCCAGCAACTTGTCAGATCACCCTCCAATGATGCTGCTTTTCATGCTTCTGCTGCACTAGCTCCCACCATCCATAGATTTTCTACTAAACTAAGACATCCAGGAGATACTCAGATGGTGCATCAAAGACTAGAAATAAATGAGAGCTCAGTAGCTAATAGTGCCACATTATGGGAGGAATTTAAGGCCAGCTTCAGAGTCTGTGTATCTCTAAGCAGATTTATATTCTCAAGGTCATACGCATTAAGATAGGAGCAATGGAAAAGGAATCTTGGAATCCTGGATGATAATGACAGTAGGTCACACAATTCTATGGCTCGGGAAAAGATACATAAGATATCAGGTTTTCAAGAGAAGGCAGAGCACAAAGTCAAATACGTAGGCAAGTATGCACTATCAAGTCAGTATGTGGAGATTGAATGACCCAACTGGACACTGGCCAAACTATTACAATCTAATTGGGCATACAGAGACATATTAGAAATTGACAGATCTAATGGAACACATTGTACAACAACACCTGAAGTTTTTCCTGATTACTATGCAGATTTATATTCAGCCAAGGTTGGTGTTCCCAAACATAGACCAGTATCTCTCAAAAGCCACCTTGGCATGATATGAGTGTCAGGAAAGGGAGTTGGTTACCCAATCTGTCACCATTGAGGGAATAGCAAGTGCTATAATACTATTAACTAATGACAAGGCACCTGGAGCAGATGGACTGACTGCTAAACTGTTCAACAAATAAATGGACTTTGATCTAACATCTTTTAGAAGTTAACAATATGCCCACAAAGTGGCCAGCTTCCACCAACACTGTGTAAGGCCATTATTATGGTGCATGTAAAAATGGGTAAGACCCCCAGCCAGTGTCCCTCCTATTAGCCACAGTTTATTCTAAACATAGACACAAACATCCTTGTAAAAGTCATTGTAATCCAGTTACAGCCTTACGTAAATTGTCTAATGCTGTCCTAACATTTGAGATTATCTCCAGCCTGATCATCCTCTGATGCAATTGTGCATCCTTTTCACTGGCACATCAACAAGGCCCGGATATCACAGCTACAGTCTTGGTGCTAGGGGCACAAAAGGCCTTTGACTCTCTTGAATTGACTTACATGCTGACTGTGTTGAGATGAATTGGTTTGGGAGGAAGGATGCTTGGCTGGATTGCTCTACTCAGCACACATCCAGTAGCCTAGTATAAGAATAAATGGTAGTTTATCTGGCTCGTTCGAGATTACTAGAGGCACTAGGCAGGAGTGTCCTCAGACACCATTGCTATTTGTACTTGCAATGTAGTCCCTGACATGTATTATCAGAGAGAGCCATTATTGTAAAGGCTTATGGTTTGACAGGACCAACTATGTATTGCTATATGCAGACTTTATTCCATCAGCACCTCTCCCCTAGTGGTAAAAAATATACCATCTAGCCCTCGGGATTACAAATGAACTGGAGTAAGGCCCAGTAGGCTCCTAGTAGTCCCACAACTAGTATCCCAGACTCAAATTTCCCAGTTAGTGGTATGAAGAGCAGATTCACTATATACACATCAATATACATTGGAATGTGGAGAGTGTAATACAAGACAATTATGGATCAGTGATAGAACTGAAGCAAAAGCACTTTAGTGGAAATTGCCCCCCCCCCCATAAAAACAAATGTAAAATGGTCTTCCTTCTACACATTATGGTGGTCATTACAACCCTGGCGGTCGGTGTTAAAGCAGCGGTAAAACCGCAAACATGCCGGCGGAAAACAAATGGAATCACGACCGTGGCGGAAACCGGCAACAAAGACAGCCACTTTAACACTCCAACCGCTGCGGCGGTAAAAACAAACAGCGCAGCGGTCACCGCCAACAGACAGGCGGAGGACAATGTACCGCCCACAGTATCACAACCTACCAATCCACCACCTTCTCCGGGGCGGATTCCCTGCGAACAAAAACATGGCGGAAACAGGGTTTCGAAGGGAAAATGCTCACCTCTACACACCGCACGAGGAATCAGGACCCCATGGAACCCGAGCTCCAGATCCTGCCAGCCCTTATCTTCTTGCTCCTCTACTAGGAGCACGAACACCGGAGGCGAAGACCACGGTGAGTACTGCATCTACGACACAGGGGTGGGGGGAGGGAAAAAACAGGGACACACACACGCAATACACAACACCCCCACCCCCACCCTCACCCACGACAACACACACACTAATACATATTGATACATTACAGTTACACCCCCCCAACCCCCACCGGAAGAATGCAAAGACAAAAGGAAATTAGTGTAACCATTGTAATATATTAAAATCCAGGATGCAAAAATATATATATATACACTATAAACAAAATATACACCAAGAATAGTAGTCCAGGTAGTGCTCCATTGAAGTCCGTGGAACACTGGGCCCACACGGTATGGGCGAGGCCCACACTCAATCCCCGAACATGACGGAGAGAACACTGCAGGGGCATCGGATAGCAATAAAACAGGCACCTCAGGGGGAAGGGAAAGGGGGGGCACCTCAGCCGATTGAGTGCATGACGCCAAATCCAGGAGGGGGCCACATGCCCACTGTTCCATCCTGGGGAGTGCAAACCCACAGTCTCTCAAGTCTCTAAAGTGGGTGGTTTGCCCACTGTACCATCCTGGGGAGTGCAAAGCCACAGTCTCTCAAGCCTCACAAGTGGGTGGTTTGCCCACTGTACCATCCTGGGGAGTGCAAAGCCACAGTCTCTCAAGTCTCACAAGTGGGTGGTTTGCCCACTGTACCATTCTGGGGAGTGCAAAGCTACAGTCTCTCAAGTCTCACAAGTGGGTGGTTTGCCCACTGTTCCATCCTGGGGAGTGCAAAGCCACAGTCTCTCAAGTCTCTACAGTGGGTGGGTTGCTCACTGTTCCATCCTGGGGAGTGCAAAGCCACAGTCTCTCAAGTCTCACAAGTGGGTGGTTTGCCCCCTGTACCATCCTGGGGAGTGCAAAGCCACAGTCTCTCAAGTCTCACAAGTGGGTGGTTTGCCCACTGTTCCATCCTGGGGAGTGCAAAGGCACAGTCTCTCAAGTCTCTACCGTGGGTGGTTTGCCCATGTTCCATCCTGGGGAGTGCAAAGCCACAGTCTCTCAAGTTGAAGCCTTTCTCCACTGGTTCTGGAGGGGGCTTTGTGCCCAGAGTGCTTCATCCTGCCAAGGACAGAGGTAGTGGATGGCAATATCCACTGGTTCTGGAGGGGGCTTTGTGCCCAGAGTGCTTCATCCTGCCAAGGACAGAGGTAGTGGATGTGAATCTCCACTGGTTCTGGAGGGGGCTTGGTGCCCATAGTGCTTCATCCTGCTCGTGACGGACTCAGTTTTGTCAGTGCCCTTGGCGCTCATGGGCCAGCGGTGCTAGTGGCAGCGGTGCCCTGTTCAGCAGTGCTAGTGGTGGCGGTGCCCTGTTCAGCAGTGCTTGTGGCGGTGGTGCCCCGTTCAGCGGTGCTAGTGGTGGCGGTGCCCTGTTCAGCGGTGCTTGTGGGTGCGGTGCCCTGTTCAGCGGTGCTTGTTGCGGCGGGGTCCTTTGCAGTGACTCAGCTGCTGGCGGTCCTGTCTGGCCCAGCAGGGCTGGTGCTAGCGGTCTTGTCTGGCCCAGCGGGGCTGGTGCTGGCGGTCCTTCATGGCCCAGCGGGGCTGGTGCTGGTGGTCCTGTCTGGCGCAGCGGGTCTGGTGCTGGCGGAGGCCTCCTGGGCAGCAGTGCGGGTGGCGTTGGCCTCCTGGGTAGCAGAGCTGGTGGCGGTGGCCTCCTGGGCAGCAGGGCTGGTGCTGGCGGTGGCCTCCTGGGCAGCGGGGATGATGGCGGTGGCCTCCTGGGCAGCAGGGCTGGTGGGGGTCGCCTCCTGGGCAGCAGGGCTGGTGCTGGCGGTGGACTCCTGGGCAGCGGTGATGATGGCGGTGGCCTCCTGGGCAGCAGGGCTGGTGGCGGTGGCCTCCTGGGCAGCAGGGCTGGTGCTGGCGGTTGCCTCCTGGGCAGCGGGGATGATGGCGGTGGCCTCCTGGGCAGCAGGGCTGGTGGCTGTGGCCTCCTGGGCAGCTGGGGTGATGGCGGTCTTCTCCGCCGTGCGGCTCTTCCCAGCCTTGCTGACTTTCTTGTGGCCCTTCCCCACCTTGGAAGGTGTCGCAGCTGAATCCACACTCCCACCTGTACCCCTGGGAGTGGCTTTGGTGGCTGGAGTCTTCCCCCTCTCCCCCCGGCACTGGCCAATTTTTGATGCTTGACAGGTGGGGGACTGTCCGTGCTGTGGCTCCGTGCCACACTGGCTGCCCTGGTGGCCGCTGCACTCCAGATTCCGGTGACTACAGGCACCACTGGTCCCGGAGATGTTGTGGCTGAGGTGCTAGGTTGGGACCTGGAGAGTCGGGCCCTTGGAGACAGACGGGATGGGGGAGGTGTGGGAAAGAGGTCAAGGTTGGACAGGAAAAGTTTTTGGGGAACACTGGGACGGGTAGCTGGAGGGGGTTTGGGAGTGGAGGAAGAGGTTGTGGTTGTAGGAGGTGTTCTTTTGGTGACTTTGGGTGAAGGTGCATGCGTTGGAGGCTGTTGTGAGGTGGATGGCTGATGGGTTGGTGTGTGCCTGCGTTTGTGTATCTTGGGAGGGGGTGTCACAGACACACTGGGACAGGACACAGGGGACGTGTGAATGGCAATGGGGTGGTGACTGCACGTGAGCGGGGTGTGGTGGTAGGGTGTGCTGGTGATGGAAGTAGTGGCTGTAGATGTAGTGCATGCAGGTGTGAGTGTAGTTGAGACAGGGAGGGAGGAGGGAGACGAGGAGGAGGGGGACACAGTGGAGGCAGTGGATGTTGGTGTGTCTGCATGTGTGTGATGCTTGTGTGAGTGCCTGTGGGATGTGTGGTGCTTATGTTTGCCTGAGCTTCCCTTGTGTGTTGACGTGTGTGCATGCTGGTCTGAAGGTGTGCTTGGGATAGGATGAGGTAGAGGGGATTGGGTCTGGGTGGAGGAAGTTGGAGGGGGGAGGCTAGAGACAGGGACAATGGCTGCCATCAGTGCTGAGGCCAGAGTCTGAAAAGCTTGCTGAAGGGCCGCCTGACCAGAATGAATGCCCTCCAGGAATGCATTTGTTTGTTGCAACTGCCTTTCTACACCTTGGATGGCATTCAAAATAGTAGACTGCCCAACAGTGAGGGACCTGAGGAGGTCAATGTCCTCCTCACTGAGGGCAGCAGGGGTGACTGGGGCAGGGCCAGAGGTGCCTGGGGCGAAGGTGATGCCCACCCTCCTGGGTGAGCGGGCACGGGGCAAAGGCTGAGGGGCTGCTGGGAGGGCGGTGCTGGGACGGGGGGTGGCAGCTGTACCTGTAGATGCAGGGGGCACAGATGTTGCCGCCACCACAAGGGAGCTCCCATCAGAGGACAAGTCCGTGTCACTTGTGCCAGCTCCTGTCCCCGCCGCGGAGCTCCCCTCACCCTCCGTTCCACTGGTGAACTCTGAGTCCGTAGTGTCGCCCTCCAGGGCCATGTGGCATGCATCTCTCTCCTGCTCCGGTGCCACTGCTCCTCTGCCTGATGATGCTAATGCACACAAGAACAGGGAGACCATAAAAAGGGGGATGACGACAGAAGAAAGACATGTTGAGTGCATGCATTACCGCTACCGTTGGCGGACACGACAGACACGGAAGCCCCCTGCACTACGCCGCAGACTTGGCCTCCACTGTTCAATCCCTGGGACATGGCCTACAAGGCTATGGATGACATCTGCACACATGGATGACACCGGAGCCTGACTAGGTGTACTTGGCACTGTACACAGGTGGGTTTGGGGTGCCCAGGGTCTGCCAGAACAAGGGGACATAACTAGCACACTCGCCCTGGCCTAGGGAAACCCAAAGCCCACCTCCCCCACCCAGACACCTCCACTGCGTGCAAAATCAGCAGAATGAGAGTGTACTCACCCCCTTGTGGCTGCTGTGATGCCCTCAAGCGCCCATCCAACTCCGGGTACGCCACCGCCAGGATCCTGAACATCAGGGGGGTCATGGTGCGACGGGCACCCCTCCCACATTGGAGGCCATCCCCAGCTGGGCCTCCGCCGTCTTCTTGCTCCAGCGGCGAATGTCCTCTCATCTCTTACGGCAGTGGGTGCTCCGTCTGTGGTAGACCCCCAGGGTCCAGACGTCCTTGCCAATGGCACACCAAATATCTTTTTCTGGTGGGCGCTGACCTGCATGAATTGTACAGGGGGAAAAGAAAAGTTATTACCAAATGCACCATCACAGTCATTGGCCCCCATCCCTACCCTTGCCATGATGCACATGCACTCTCCGTCGTTTCATGCACGCCTCAATCTCCCCCCTCCATCTTTCATCCACCCCACTCCACACAGGCATAGCCCATACAGCATGCTCCCAGTGTATTTACCTATTTGTCTGGAGGTCCGCAGAGTAGCGTGTACTGGGGGTGGACCCCATCCACCAGTTTCTCCAACTCCTCCGATGTGAAGGCAGGGGCACTTTCCCCAGATTCACGAGCCTTTGTCTCTTCCAGACCGAGGTCACAGCAGCACTTGCAGTGTAGGTCCTCTCCTGTCGAAGATCAGGTATTGAGTGATTGAACAGATAGAAAATGGCGGTCACTTCCGCGGCGGTGCGTACCGTCACCGCCGTCGTACATCGTCATTGGCTCCTGGGACCCATAGGGTCCAATGTCAACCAATGCAGCATTGCGCCGCGGTCTTCGACCGCTTACCGCGATGGTGTACAACGCCAGCGCAGTTACCTCACATCCCATTGTCCCACTTTACAGGTCAGGCAGCCGCCATTACAGGGGCCCACATGGCTTAATTTTTAACTGTGTCACACATACCTAGGCCTTGCCTCAACACTCATACAGGCCAAATATCGGATTATGATTCGTGTTCTGTGTAAGCTGTGGGTACGTACCTCTGAGTTGGTTGACTCTGTGCTCGCTGTTGTCCTTCATAGGCACCGTCTGCTGGGACATGTGAGGAGATGGCGGCATCCTCCAGCGTACAGACCGCTGGTTGACCTGTCGACAATGGAGGAAAGACATGTGATCATCACCTACAGGCTTGACCGTGCCACAATCCTGGAACTGTGTGCCCAGCTGGAGCCAGACCTGATGTCAGCTATCCGCCATCCCACAGGTATCCCCCCTCAAGTGCAGGTGCTGTCAGTACTCCATTTCCTTGCAAGTGGGTCATTTCAAACAACAGTGGCCATAGCATCAGGGATGTCCCAGCCTATATTTTCCAACGTGTTGTCCAGAGTGTTGTCTGCCATGCTGAAACACATGCGGAGCTACATCGTTTTCTCTCAGGTGGAGGATTTGCCTACAGTGAAAGGAGACTTCTATGCCCTGGGACATATCCCCAACATCATAGGTGCCATTGATGGGACCCATGTGGCTTTGGTACCCCCCCGCAGGAGTGAACAGGTGTACAGAAACCAGAAGAGTTATCATTCCATGAATGTGAAGATGGTGTGTTTGGCAGACCAGTACATCTCCCATGTTAATGCCAAGTTCCCTGGATCAGTGCATGACGCTTACATCCTGCGGAATAGCAGCATCCCTATGTGATGGGTCAACTCCAGAGGCACCGTGTGTGGCTATTAGGTGAGCACCTGGAAGCAAGTCTGTGGGAATGGTTGTCTTGGTCTGGGGATATCCCTACAGGTTAGTGCGTGTCTAACAGTTGCCCCTCGCCATTTGCAGTTGACTCTGGTTACCCCAACCTGTCATGGCTACGGACCCCAGTGAGGAATCCCAGGACAAGGGCAGAGGAACTCTACAAGGAGGCCCATTGGCGAACTCGGCAGATAATAGAGCGGACCTTCGGCCTCCTGAAGGCCAGGTTCAGGTGCCTCCATATGACAGGTGGATCCCTATTCTACTCACCACAGAAGGTGTGCCAGATCATCGTGGCCTGCTGTGTGCTTCACAACTTAGCTTTGCGACGACAGGTGCCTTTTCTGCAGGAGGATGGTCCAGATGGCGGTGTTGTTGCAGCTGTGGAGCCTGTGGACAGTGAAGACGAGGAAGCAGAAGAAGAGGACATAGACAACAGGAACTCGGTGATCCTGCAATATTTCCAGTGAGACACAGGTAAGAATACAAACCTGCCTACTACATGTACTTTAGCACTACTACCTCTCTACTGTCTGTTGTTTTCACCCAGTGTATGGTCACTGAGTTGTCACTTTCCCTTACGATTTCACAGATGTGGGTCCCACTGTGTGACATCTGCTTTGTTTCCTCATGGACTAGAGCTGTGTGACATAGGTATGTTGATATTACATATGAAAGAGCATTTGGACACTGTAATTGCTAATACACTATTTCAAAATCACAGACTGACTCCAGATTGTTTTGTGCTTCAAGGGTGTTTATTTAAGTTCTCAATATTGGAGGGGGTAGTAAAATGGTGAGGGGTGATGGTGGAGGAATGTCCATGGCAGAGTCCAGTCTATTAGTCTCACAGTTGCATTGCCCAAACGGGCATAGGAAGTGGAGCTGGGGCAGTTTGAGGATGGACAGGGTGACAAAGTGGGACAGACATGAAATTCAGGGTGGTCTCATTTCTTGGCGGGGGTCTTGGCATCGTTCTCTGTCTTTGTCCTGGATCTCAGGGACCGCTTGCGGGTGGTTCTCCCTCTGCAGGGGGTGGGGTGCTGGTGTGGTGGTCCTGTGGCGGTGCCTCCTGTCACTAGCGCCAGCAGAGGTGGTGGGCAGTTCATCGTCCAGGCTAGTGTCAGGGGCCCCTTGTTGTGCCACAGTGTCCCTCCTGCTGTTAAGTACTTCCTTCAGCACCCCTATGATGGTGCCCAGGGTGGAGTTGATGGCTCTGAGTTCCTCCCTAAAGCCCAAATACTGTTCCTCCTGCAGGCGCTGTGTCTCCTGAAACTTGGCCAGTACCGTTGGCATCGTCTCCTGGGAGTGGTGGTAGGCCCCCATGATGTTGGAGAGGGCCTCGTGGAGAGTGGGTTCCCTTGGCCTGTCCTCCCCCTGTCGCACAGCAGCCCTCCGAGTTCCCCTGTGTTCCTGGGCCTCCGTCCCCTGGACCGTGTGCCCACTACCACTGCCCCCAGGTCCCTGGTGTTGTTGGGGTGGTGGGTTAGCCTGGGTTCCCTGTAGTGGTGGACACACTGCTGATTGACGTGTCCTGGGGACAGAGGTATGGGCCCGCTGGGTGGGTGCTGTGCTGGTGTTTCCAGACGGGGGAAGCTCTGTAGTGGCCTGTGACTGTGTGAGGGGAACCGACTGTGCCGAGGTCCCTGATGGGCCGGGCTGGACATCTAGATCCAGTTGGACAGAGCTGCTGTCATCACTCTGGGCCTCTTCTGTTGGTGGTGTGGACATGTGTGGACCCTCCTGTCCGGTGACGTTGGGTAGTGGTCCTGCAGGGGTATAAAAGGATTTTTATTACATCTGTGTGTACCATGGTGTGCAATAGGTGGGTGACTGTGTACCCAGTGCTTGCATTCCTGTGTGGGACCTTGTGTGATGGTGGTTTAAGGGGGGTATGGGTATGTGCAGTGGCCATGCTTTGGTGATGGGTGTCCATGCTTTGTTCTTGCATGCAGGGCTTGGTGTTGGGATGTGTGGTTTGTGATGTTGGGACATTTGTTAGGATTTGGAGTGATGGGGGTGATGGTGAGTGTGTGGGTATGTGTAGGCATACAGGTAGGGTGGGGGATGTAATAGTTAAGATTTGGCTTACCAGAGTCTATTCCTCCATCTACTCCTGCGAGGCCCTCAGGATGCAGAATCGCCAAGACCTGCTCCTCCCATGTTGTTTGTTGTGGGGGAGGAGGTGGGGGTCCGCAGCCAGTCCACTGAACCGCAAGGTGGTGTCTTGAGACCACGGAACGCACCTTCCCCTGTAGGTCGTTCCACCTCTTCCTGATGTCATCCTGATTTCTTGGGTGCTGTCCCACTGCGTTCACCCTGTCCACTATTCTGCGCCATAGATCCATCTTCCTAGCTATGGAGGTGTGCACCTGTGATCCGAATAGCTGTGGCTCTACCCGGACGATTTCCTCCACTATGACCCTGAGCTCCTCCTCAAAGAACCTGGGGTGTCTTTGCCGTGCCATAGGGTGGTGTGGGTGATGTGTGGGGTGGTGTGTATAGCGATAAGTGGGGTGTTATTTAGTGGTGTGTTGTGTGAGGTGCGTGGACGTTCTGTGGGTGATGGTATTGTGTGCCTGTGGATGCTTGGTAGTTGTTTGTGTGTCTCTCTCTGTCCTTCTTTCGGTAATTGTGGTCGTAGGGGTTTGTGGGTGATGTGGGTGTGTGTTTTATATTGTAATGGGTGTGTGGGAGTGGTGTGAGTATGTGTATCAGGTGTGTGTGTATCGAATTGTCCAAGGTCGCTGTGTTTTGTAAATGTGTGTGTATTTTGAGAGCAGCGGTGTGTACCGCCAATGGAATACCGCGGTTGAAAGACCGCCTCATGGATTTGTGGGTCGTGATAGTGTGGGCGTATTTCTGTTGGCATGACGGTGGAGGTTTTGTTTTTGCCAGTTTATCACTGACCTTTGGTGTGGCGGACTTGTGTGGGTGTCTGAATTTTGACAAATTTTGAGCTGTGGGTCATAATAGCTGTGGCGGATTTCCGCGGCAGCGGTGGTGTGTTGGCGGTCTTATGTACGACGGTAAGCGGCTTTTACGGCCAATGTTGTAATGAGGGCCTATATCTTTTCAGAAGTATTCCAATTATTCTACCAAAATGATGTTTGCATGTATTCCTTCAATACTTCTGGGATTAATCTGGGCAGGCAGACAGTTCTGTATCAACTAGGATACAATGACTCTTCCATACTCAAGGGGGGATGTTTGTGGTCCCAAATCTAGAACACACATTTTGGATGGCTCAAGAAAAATATGTTTTAAAATAGTATTTGGAATACAAGTCCTGCATGTTATGATTGAGGGTGGTATATCAGCACTCCCCAGGTACCGTTCTGTGAAGGCCCATGCCAATACCAAAAGTGCAGTCTCATACAGTGATTATCGCTGTGTAAATGTTGATTATCGCTGTGTAAGTGTCTAATACAATAGCTCTCCAATGGAATCAAGTGAGGTGTACTTCCTAGGTCTGCCCTTACTCAATAATCCACTACTGACGGTCACATTTGAACCCAAAGCACAGCAAGAGCTCAGCAAACACTAGTCTCACACAAATGGGAGGCCTGTATAAAATGAGTATAATTAGTACACTAGAGCAGTTCAAGGAGATGGGGACATATCAACACTAGAAATATTTTTATACTGCAGAATTCAGAACTTTATATAGGAGAAATGCCCCACCATTCTTTCGGAGTCCCTTACACTGATGGCCACATAAAAACTAATTGCTAGGGCCCGCTCTCATGGTGTCATGTTTAAACTTTATAAATTGATTGCAGACAGTAAAAGTTATTCCACTTCTAATGCAAAGTACAGAGAGGAGACAGCCCAGACAGAAGGGTTATCGGAGGAAATCTGATATTGTTGATGAGCTCAAATAGAGAAAACATTCATAAATACTAGGCACAGAATTATACATTTACAATGTTTAAACAGACCTCATTACAATCCCAGCTGGCCATAAGTCAGTGGGTTTGGATATGGGCCCAAGATTTTCTTGCTGCTCCCATAACAGAGCAGACTATATACATCACTTGTGGCTCTGCTCCCCTGTGGCCAGGTACTATAGTCAATTTTTTAAAATACTTTAATATTTTTTTTTAATACTTTCTAAAATGCATAAGATGACTCTCATCACCCCGAATTACCCTGCTGAGATATATTAGAAGGATGCTGAAGGGGATAGGATGGTATAAAGTGATGGGCTAAGTGATGGGCCACCCACCCTAGAAACCGCACCAACACCCACCACCCACTCACGCAATCTAGGCTTCATCCTAGACTCATTGCTCACCATGACCCAGCAAGTCAACGCCGTCTCATCTTCCTGCTTTAACACCCACCGCATGCTTCGCAAGATCTTCAGATGGATCCCCACTGAAACAAGAAGGACGGTCACTCACGCTCTTATCAGCAGCAGACTGGACTACGGCAACGCGCTCTACACAGGAACCACAGCCAAGCTCCAGAAGAAACTCCAACGTATACAGAACGCCTCCTCACGCCTCATCCTCAACATCCCATGCCGCAACCACATCTCAGCCCACCTCAGAGGCTTGAACTGGCTCCCTGCCACCAAGAGGATCACCTTCAAGCTCCTCATCCACGCTCACAAGGCTCTTCACAATACAGGCCCGGCCTACCTCAACGAGCGACTTACCTTCCACACTCCCACCCGCCAACTCTGCTCCGTCAACCTTGCCCTCACTGCCGTCCCTCGCATCCATCGAACTACAGCCGGCGGCAGATCCTTCTCCCACCTCGCCGCCAAGACCTGGAACACCCTCCCCACCCACCTTCGACAGACCCAGGACCTCCTGACCTTCATGAAACACCTCAAAGCCTGCCTATTTGAGCAGTAGCAGTCCTTCCCTCCCCCCTCCCTCAGCGCCTTGAGACCCTAACGGGTGAGTAGCTCGCTTTACAAATGTTGATTGATTGATTGATGGGCTGCTTATTGGTTAAGTATTGAGTAGAAGTGGCCTTGGGTAAGAGTCTCATACCAGGAACCAGGGTGGCTCTTCTGATATATTACAATGATAAGGCTAATACATATGCCAGTAAACTGTCTACTATTTCAAGATAGAGAAGTATTTAAGCAATACCTTACTCCGATTAGGAAAATTAGCAGCTAGTGCATTGGAATTGAGAGGTAGAAAACTTAAAATAGAAACACCAGAAAGGCAAACAGATGCAGGCATGCTATGAGGCCACCGGATAATGTGGGAAAGATGTAAAGCCATTTCAAGCAAGCAGTATAGCAGATGCAGCAACTTGCAGAGTAAAAATTGTGGATCGATCACTTTGAAGTTAACAAGAATTGTGTCCATTTAAAATTTTGGAGATGTGATCATGCCAATGACGGAAAAACCCCAGCTGACAATAGTGTAGCTCCAAACGAAAGGCAAATGTATTTAATTCCTTACATGTAGCAGACAAAGGTTCTGAGTCAGATCTTGTAATTATGCCTATCGATGGTTTTAAGCATGAAGTTAGCAATGATAGGATAACAAAGATCTTTAAATCCAACAGATCTAATGGAATGCCTAGCTCAAATGACTTACAGGCTGCTGTGGTCTTTAAAGGCCACCAGCAACTACACATCAAGACTGTTTGCTTCTGTTGCTGACGCAGATTGGCACTATTATTCATTCCACAATTATTCATCGCACAGTGCACAGGAAGGGAGGTTCACTGTATGCTTAATTTATAGACTTCAAAATGGTGTTTAATTGTACTGATAGAGGCCTATTATTGGCCATTTGGCAAATTGGGGTGTTCCAATTACTATGCTTACTGCTGTCATAGTATTATACTATTATACTTGTGCAAGTTAGGATCAGGCCATCTACTGTTAGGTCTATCAATTTGTTTATAAACAGAGGGTTCACACAGGGATGTATCGTGGCCCAATTGCTTTTAAATTTATCCTTAGCGAATAATGGCTGCACATTAAATAAGAGGAAGATGTACCCCCTTAAAAATATGACGTGCACCCAGTGGTTATTTTGCAAACAAATACCGACCTGTGCTACAGAATTTCAGGGTACCAATTTTCAAACTTACACATTATTGAGTTTATCTCAAGACTCCTTTACCCACCGAAAGACTGACTGAATGACACCCATTGTTCAAGTCATAGCAGTATTCCACTTCTTGGCCACAGAGTCCTTCCACAATACAGTGGCCCTATCTTATGATATCTCCCAACCTATTTTCAGTCTGGTGTTGAGAGATTTCCTCTCAGCAGTGTTGAAACGCATTGACAGCATTATCAGGTTCCCCCAACATGAGGATTTAGCCAATGTGAAGGCTGACTTCTATGGTGTTGCTTGCATCCCACATGTAGTGCAACCCATTGATGGCACACATGTTACCTTGGTGCCACCGCAGGCCACTGAACAAGTCTATCAGAACAGAAAAAACATTGCATCAACAAGCAAGTTGTCTGTTTGGTGGATTTCTACATCTCAAATGTCTGTGCCCGTTTTCCTTGATCAGCCAAAGTTTCCTTCATAATATGGAACAGCACCTGCTCCAGCTGAGGTCACAACTGCATTCAGAGAGGGTCTGACTGGTTGGTTAGTCATGTCTGTCCTGATTGTGTGTGAGTAATGTCAGGTGCTACAATCATAAAGTCAGTGACTCATTGTTCCCCTTCTGTCCCATACCTTGACAGAAGACTCAGCATATCCAAACCGTCCTTGCTTATGGACGCCACTGAGGAATCTAACTACACCAGAGAAGTCCACTTTAATGAGGCCCATGGAAGATTGGCCTATTGTTATTAGGCCGATCTGCCCCTAGGGGTGGCAGAAACCTCTAGGTGCCAGGGCAATTTTTTTTTGTGTTTTTTTTTTTGTTTGTTAGTTTATTTAGAGATGGGGAGCGACCCCTTAGGCAAGGGTCGCTCCCCTGGGGGGCAAATTGTATTTAGACCATTTCTGCTCCCCTTGGGAGCAGATCGGCCGATTTTAGGTCAATCTGCTCCCCAAGGGGGGCAGAAACAACTAGGCACCGGGGATCTTTTTTTTTGCGCCAGTGTCACGCAAGTGGAGCGACCCCGTAGGCAAGAGTTGCACCCCAGGGTGGTGTGGGGGGGTGGGGGAAAAATGTATTTTAGGCCATTTCTGCCACCCCTGGGGGAAGATCGGCCTATTGTTATTAGGCCGATCTGCCCCCGGGGGGGGCAGAAACCTCTAGGTGCCAGGGCAATTCTTTTTTGTGTTTTTTTTTGTTTGTTTGTTTTTTTAGAGATGGGGAGCGACCCATTAGGCAAGGGTCGCTCCCCTGGGGGGCAAATTGTATTTAGACCATTTCTGCCCCCCTTGGCAGATCGGCCAATTTTTGTTAGGCCAATCTGCCCCCATGGGGGCAGAAACCACTTAGGCACCAGGGATTGGTGTGTGTGTATGCGTGTGTTTTCTTTAGGGAGGCAGCCCCTTGGGTAAGGGGCGCTCCCCATGGGGGCACATTACTGTTGGCCATATCTGCTCCCCATTGGGGGCAGATCGGCCTATTTTTTGAAGGCCCATCTGCCCCAAGGGGGGGCAGAAAGCCCACCAGAGGCCAGGGAAGTTTTTTTTCCAAAAATAAGAGGGTGGGGGTATGGCCATACCCCCACCCCAAATAAATGGGGCCAAAGTTGTTCTGCCCACTAGTGGGCAGATAGGGCAATTACCCCTGATCCACACCCCGGGGGGGCATAAAGTCTACTAGATGCCAGGGAATTTAAAAAAAACAAAAAATATTGGGGTGGTGGTTACCAACCAGTATGGGCCTGGTTACGCCCCCACCCCAACTGAAGGGGGTAACAGTCTTCAACTCTCCCCCGCACTCTAAAACATCTTATCCCAAAGCAAGCAAGAAGACATTTGATTATTTTGGGTTTTAGTTTTACATTTGGGCCATGAGAACTTGGCTTACTCTCAAAATCGTCCCAATTGGAATGGTGAGGGCTGCACTTTATGGACTTTGGGATGCTGCCATGTAGAAAAATCCACGAGACCTAGACCATCTGAAAACTAAACATCCGGGTGATTCCAGGGTGTGTTTCACATGCACCCGCACCATTTTTGTACCCACAATCCCCTGCGAACCTCCAACTTTGCTGGAAATCACACATTTTTCCTACGTTTTTGTGATGGAACCTTCTGGAATCTGCAGGAATCCACAAAATTCCTACCACCCAGCATTGTCTCATCTATACCAATAAAAATTCTGCTGCACTTGTCAGCCTAAATATTTTTTTTGAAAACTGCCCTTTTGGACCCCCTTTGTTCCCCCTCAATATCGACATGTTTTCAGAAATGTCTGGGTTTGGTAGGTTTCCCTAGAAGGTTGCTCAGCCCAGGACCAAAAACGCAGGTGCCCCCCTGCAAAAAAGGGTAGTTTTGTATTTGATAATTTTGATGTGTCCAGATTGTGTTTTGGGGCATTTCCTTTCGTGGGCGCTAGGCCTACCCACAAAAGTGAGGTACCATTTTTATCGGGAGACTTGGGGGAACTCTGGGTGGAAGTAAATTTGTGGCTCCTCTCTTATTCCAGAACTTTCTATCACCGAAATGAGAGGAAAAAGTGTTTTTTTGGTAAAGTTTTGAGGTTTGCAAAGGATTCTGGGCAACAGAACCTGGTCAGAGCCTCACAAGTCACCCCATCTTGGATTCCCCTAGGTGTCTAGTTTTCAAAAATGTGCTGGTTTGCTAGGTTTCCCCATGTGCCGGCTGAGCTAGAGGCCAAAATCCACAGGTAGGCACTTTGTAAAAAACACCTCTGTTTGCTGTGAAAAAATGTGATGTGTCCACGTTGTGTTTTGGGCCATTTCCTTTCATGAGCGCTAGGCCTGCCGACACAAGTGAGGTACCATTTTTATCGGTAGACTTGGGGGAACGCTGGGTGGAAGGAAATTCGTGGCTCCTCTCAGATTCCAGAACTTTCTGTCACCGAAATGAGAGGCAAAACAAGTGTTATTGCCCCTTGTCTTTCTCTACATTTTTTCCTTCCAAATGTAAGGCAGTGTGTAAAAAAGACGTCTATTTGAGAAATGCCCTGTAATTCACATGCTAGTATGGGCACCCCGGAATTCAGAGATGTGCAAATAACCACTGCTTCTCAATACCTTATCTTGTGGCCATTTTGGAAATACAACGGTTTTCTTGATACCTATTTTTCACTTTTTATATTTCAGCAAATGAATTGCTGTATACCCAGTATAGAATAAAAACCCATTGCAAGGTCCATCTCATTTATTGGCTCTGAGTACCTTGAGTTCTTGATGAACCTACAAGCCCTATATATCCCCGCAACCAGAAGAGTCCAGCTGATGTAATGGTATATTGCTTTCAAAAATCTGACATCGCAGGAAAAAGTTACAGAGTAAAACGTGGAGAAAAATGGCTGTTTTTTTACCTCAATTTCAATATTTTTTTATTTCAGCTGTTATTTTCTGTAGGAAACACTTATAGGATCTACACAAGTGACCCCTTGCTAAATTTAGAATTTTGTCTACTGTTCAGAAATGTTTAGCTTTCTGGATCCAGCGTTGGTTTCTCACCCATTTGGGTCACTAACTGGAAGGAGGCTGAAAGCACGAAAAATAGTAAAAATGGGGTATGTCCCAGTAAAATGTAAAAATTGTATTGAAAAATGGGGTTTTCCAATTCAAGTCTGCCTGTTCCTGAAAGCTGGGAAGATGGTGATCTTGCCACCGCAAACCCTTTATTGATGCAATTTTCAGGGAAAAAACCATGAGCTGCCTTCTGCAGCCATTTTATCTCATTTAAAAAAAAAAGAAAACATTTTCACTCTATTTTGGCTAATTTCTTGGTCTCCTTCAGGGGAACCCACAAAGTCTGGCTACCTCCAGAATCCCTAGGATGTTGGAAAAGAAAGGACGCAAATTTGGTGTGGGTATCTTATGTGAACAAAAAGTTATGAGGGCCTAAGCGCAAACTGCCCCAAATACCCAAAAACAGGCTCGGCCCAGGAGGGGGAAAAGGCCTGGCAGCGAAGGGGTTAAGAAAGAGGATTATTGCTGGCAGTGGTGGGTGTCTTGCCATGTGCACCTTCTGGATTCTTTGCTGGACATTCCAGCTTACAGGAAGGGGTCAGCTCTTGCAGATGCAAGGGTGTCTGTGACTGTTTGTGCTTCTGTCAGGGCCCTTCTTCCTGTGTTTGCCACAGATTTTAGCATGATGTACTTGTCACACAGGAAGAGGTAGATGTTGGGAGTAAAGCCCTGATCAGTGTGGTGTCAATTTCCTGCAACACTCCAGTTAGGGTGCCCATTTTCATATTATGGGCATTAATTCTTTCAATCATGACTCTCTGTAGCTGCTTAATGCCCCGGAGTTTAGTCAACACCTGGCCCATCACACCTTGGGACTCCTGATAGACTCCCAAGATGTGGCTGTGGTATCCTGGCTGACAGCAGCCCCAGTGACCTCACTCCACTGGCCCAAAGCATCCCTCCCACGCATCCTACCCCCACTAGCCTGTGCTCTTGGCACAGGGTGCTCTCTCCAACTGGGTCCTGAAGCGCTAGTGTCCAGAGTGTTGAGTTGCACCTCAGGGTCCAGGACTGGTGGGTATGAGATGGTGGAAACTGTGCCTGGTACATAGGTTTGGGGGCGCATCGTTTACTGGAATGTTGAAGCAACAAATGACAAATATGTGTCAGCTGTGTTGTTTTTGAATCCATCCAATGCGCGCTTGTTTGTTACTTTGTTGGATGAGTACCACAGTGACAGACCACCATTGACTAACCACCGCAAGGAGACCACCACGGTGACTGTGTGTTTGTATTACTCTCAATGGTTGGCCACAGCGTTGATGTTGCTGAAAGCTGGACCGACTAGATGCAAGCCGCTGCACCGCTGTGCCACTGTGCCACTGTGCCACTGGTGGTCTGCATTTTTTGCTTCAAGGGCTGCGGTCCTGCCTGTTTGCATCTTAGTACGGTGGTCTGGGGACGGCTGGCGAAGTGGTCTTTTTTGTACCGCAAACATGGTGGTCTGGCGGTCCAACCGCCAAAGTTAAAATTAGACCCACGGTTGTTACAATAAAGATTTTACCATGCACTAAGGTGAGGATAGGGAATAGTAGGCAAGTACATTTTATAATTTCTTTAAAAAAATATGAAAAATATCTTAAATTAATTACTATAATATGTATAAAATAACAATTATGTCATTCCACATGTGTAAATATATATGAATATTAAATAATAAATAATGAAATGTATTTACAAAACAATTTAAAAAGTATAAGCTTTGAAACAATTAGCAACTGTGACGGAATGTATGGGTTATAGAAACTTTGAGTTGGTAAGTGTATTAATACTTGTATATTTGACACCTGAGTATAAATATTATTAAAAGAAGATAACTAAATATTAATTTATAATGTATTGCCCATGTAACACTGACTAACTGGGATGGATGCATGAGATATAGGGGCCATAGATGGGGAAGTGTATTTATTATTGTGTATTAATTTCACTGCCTAAGTATTAATTACAATCAAAAATTTAATAATAAGGGAAGAATAATAATTTATGATGTATTAGCGATGAAACACCTACTAACTGAGACATGAAGCATGGGGTATTGGGATATGGGATATGGGTGAGGGTGTGTATTAATACTTCGGTATTCATTTTAATACTTCAGTATTATTTCATATTGCAATTTATTATTAATAGAAAATACATACATGTTCATTTATAATGCATTGGCCATTTGATACTTACCAACTGGGACAGGATGCATAGGATGTATGGGCTGTGGGTCAGGAATTGTATTAATAGACAGGTATTATTTTAATACCTGAGTATTAATTAATATTATTAATTCATCATTAATAGAAAATTAATATCAATGTATAATGTGTTGGCCATATAAAACTTTCCTACTGGGATGGCATGCATGGGATATAAGGGCAATGGGTGAGGAAGTGTACTAATACTCAGATATTAATTCTAATACTTGAGTATTAGATTTAGTTAATTTTATAATGCATTTATATCCAATAACAAATAACATGAAATATATTTAACTTTTATGAAAAATTAAATCAATTGTATAATTATTTCACAATATCATTACTTTTGTAATAATTTTAGGTTTACAAACTAAGCAATCAAAAACTCTTTAATATTTATTTTTAAAGCAGTGCAAAAGGTTTTCCTTAGGGTAGAATATAAAAATCACCTTTCATTTTCATCAGACTCCATGACGTACGTGGCTGTCCGTCTGCTTTTACATTTGGTGGTGCATCATGCAGGAAAGAGTGGGACGAAAGAGCTCCAGTAGTTAAGTCTTTTATGACTTTTAATAGATAAATGTATAATGGGCAATTGTTTACTAAGAGAGACTGAGGGTCAAAGCAAAATAGTATAGTTGTGCTAAATTTGATCTGTACAAATCAGAATTAAATCCCCAGACGGGTTGCGTTTGGATTGGGCCTTTGTCATTTTTTTTCACTCAAAGTAAACAAAACATTCTAATACAGATTTTACAATAAATAGTAAAGTAAAATATGTCAAAAAATGTCCTCACTTTTTTTAAAGACTTTTTAAAACTGTTTTGTTATTTAAAACAATGTATCAGAAAAGACTTGAAAAAGAAGAGAAGATAGAATCAAAAAGATGACAGTTTTTAAAGAGAAGTAAAGAATTACAACTGTGCCGAATCTGAGAAGAAAAGAAAACAACAGATTGAGAAGAAAAAAAGTTTAGGAAGAAAAGATTTATTTTTTCAAAAGGACTTTTATATAATTGTGTAATTACATTATAAGTAATGAAAAATTAGAAAACAGGGGTTTGGATTTACTGCAATGTGGAGTATTGGACAGACTGCATTTTGATGATATAAAACTAGGATAACATCACCAAGGATTGAAAAAAGAAAACAGGTATGACATATTTTGATAATTTAAATGTTTTTATTTAAACCAAAGTCATTTCAAAATACATTAAGGATGACCAAGCAGGAAAGTAATCCAAAGAAGTATTTGTAATTAATAGTGTAAAATATGTGCAATCTTTTAGGTAGTGTGTATCTCTGAGTAATAAAAACACTTAGCATTTAGATGATCTTTGAGACATTTCTTTACTTCTTTAGATATTCAAGGCTGCAGGCTACCAGTTAAAGATTGTGCTTCTCTCTATTCTTGAAAACGTTGCTCCTTTTTCATATTTTTCAATAATTGGTTGAAGTTGGGTTGACATTTGACAATTTCATTATTGAAAGAGCTATGCCAACCCTCAATGGCATTTTTTGTTTCTGTACATCTTTCAAAACTGGTAGTATAGCAGTTTTACCACTGTAAACAAAAATGTGGTTTCCTCCTATGGCCAGACCCGTTCAGATACTCAACCCATGTATTTTCAGTCATTTCTCTTCATTGTGCATAAATGAATTTGACTGCACAATGAAAGTGCAGTACGTGTCTATACTTTTAAGAGGGACAAAGCACAAACAGTTCGTTTTTTTATAAACTGAAATTGCATGTTATTGCTTTACATATAGGGCCTCATTCCGACCCGGACGGGCGGCGGACGCCGCCCGCCGGGCGGAAACCGCCCAAACACCGCCCAGCGGTCAGAAGACCGCGGGGGGCATTTCAACTTTCCCGCTGGGCCGGCGGGCGATCTGCAAAAGATCGCCCGCCGGCCCAGCGGGAAAGCGCCTTCCACGAGGATGCCGGCTCCGAATGGAGCCGGCGGAGTGGAAGGTGTGCGACGGGTGCTGTGGCACCCGTCGCGCTTTTCAGTGTCTGCTAGGCAGACACTGAAAAGCAATGTGGGGCCCTGTTAGGGGGCCCCTGCAGTGCCCATGCCATTGGCATGGGCACTGCAGGGGCCCCCAGGGGCCCCACGACACCCGTTCCCGCCAGCCAGGTTCTGGCGGTGTAAACCGCCAGAACCAGGCTGGCGGGAAGGGGGTCGGAATCCCCATGGCGGCGCAGCTTGCTGCGCCGCCATGGAGGATTCCCATGGGCAGCGGGAAACCGGCGGGAGACCGCTGGTTTCCCGTTTCTGACCGCGGCGTTACCGCCGCGGTCAGAATGCCCATGAATGCACCGCCAGCCTGTTGGCGGTGCATTCGCTGCCCTCGGCCCTGGCGGATTCAATCCGCCAGGGTCAGAATGAGGGCCATAGTCTTGTACTAATGTTGTTTTTATAAAATTTTGCTCCAATATACCTAGGAAAAGTGAAAAAAACAACCTTGAATTTGGCTATTAGAGTATAATTTAGAAATAGTACTTATCATTTGGATTTAAAAATCAAATAATGATTTTCTTAGGACTTTTTTCTAAGGGTTTGTTTTTTACAACTGACATAAACTCAGTATATGTAGTAGACTGTTTATCAGGCAGTAACGTATACATTAGTAGTACATTTGTGTATTAGAGACAGATGCATGTATTGTGTATATATGGGCAAACAGATGTGGAGTGGATTTGAAACTTCTATCCATTGCACAAATATCACAGGTCTCAAGGGCAACTGTGTTTAAAGGGTAAAGAAAATTAGTATGTGTTTTTATAGACTATGATTGTCATACATAATTGTTCAGCATAGGCAGGGGTACACCAAGTGCTTAATATAAGCAATTGGCTGCAAAAGTAGCCCCTGGGACTCATTTTCATTGTTCATTAGTAAAAGATCATGCTACCTCTTGGGGAATGTTAAGGTCTGAAAAAGTATGTGGGGGTCTAAGATGGGGATTACTTGCATATTTTTTTGTGTCTGAATCATTGCTCTTAAATTATGGATAGCAGGCATGCTACAGGCAATGTGTATGGGATAATTCTGAGCAACTACCATTATAACTGAGCCACAGGGTTCATTGGAGGTGGCACAAAGTTCTTTTGTATTGTACATCTTCTCTAACTTCAGCTTCCATTGTAGAGGCAGAGTGGTTGTGTTCTGTGGTCCTTAGAACAAGGTCTCCAAGAGTAACCACTCTGCCTTTGAAAGAGGCTGTAAAGTATTCTACACACCTTCTGTGTCTCCTGGTCTCCGTTACTCTCTCTTTGCAGTAGCTATAACCCCCACAAAATAAAAGTATTGTCCCTCATTATAACATTGGCAGTCTTTCCCGAAGACTGCTGTGCTGGCGACCACCAAAAGTTCGCAGTGGAGGTGGTAATCCGCCTGCCCTAATATGACACACAAAAGTAAAATTGCTAGAATACAGCCACAAATTCCACATTGTCAGGGTGAACAATGGCAGCAAAGAGGCAGTCCCACCGCCCACAGCAGAAAGAGACCGCAGTCCCCAATACGACGCACAAATTGGCACAGCGGCCTTAGCGTGGCGGTAATCCGAAATAGAACCTCCATTACAACACTAACACCACATTGGCCAATTTGAATACCCCACACTTGATCCATATGCAGACACCACATCACCCCCATAACACTATAAAACACACACAGAACCCACAACCCTTTGCTACAACAAACAACTACCATACATTGCACAACCACTCTGAAGATCGATCTGGACACACACATCACATTCACCATGTCCAGACAAAAGCACACCCGTTTCACTGATGATGAATTAAGGACCGTGGTGGATGAAATCATCAGTGTAGAGCCACAGCTGTTTCGCGCACAAGTCCAGCAAACAACCATGGCAAAGAAGATGTAGTTCTAGTGGAGGATCATCGACAAGGTAAACTTAGTGGGAAGCTACCCACGCACAAACGAGGATATACAGAAGAGGTGGAACGACCTGAGGGGGAAGGTCAATGGCATCCAGACACCAAATCGCCATCATGAAGACTGGCAGCGGGCCCCCACCTTCTCCCCTAGAAATCATATCATGGGAGGAGAAGGTCTTGGTGATCCTGCACACTGAGGGTCTCAGTGGAATCCTCGGAGGACTGGAAACTGGTAAGCCACCGATAATCCCCTTTATATTAAGAATACCTGTAATGCATGCATCCCCATTCCCTGCATGCCCACCCTACCCCAGTAACACCAATCCCAAAGTCTACACACTCAAATGCACCCAAAGCATGTACAGCATGAAGCACTAAAACACCCACAATGCATCACCCTTTAGCGACCTAACATTGCACATTCCCCTCTCATCACAATGCCTGAGTACTGAAACATGACACACAGAACTCACCTCACAGCCCCTGTAAAGTACATCAGGTAGATGTGAATAACAATCCCCGTTATCCACAGGTGCCAATGAGAATGTCATCAGTCAACCAGGATAACATAGTGCCAGTTCTCCACCAGATGAAGACCCCAAAAATGACAGCAACAGAGGATGTCTGGAACTGGAAGACTTACCTGGCCCATGGGGCACTCTGGGCAGTCCACCTCCACCAGCCTTACCCAGGACACCATAGAGCCCCCCACAAATTCAGCCATCACAACACCTGTCACCTAACACCCGCAAACCAGTGTCACCAGGCCACGTCAATCCATAGGGTGCCCACCTGTACAGGGACCTGAGTCAGTACCCACCACACAAGACGATGAAGGTCCTGGTGCAAGTGGGAGTGGGCACACTGTGCTGGAGACACAGGCACAGGGGGCAAGGGCCAGTGGAGGGCACCTAGGGGCCACAAGGTGGGGCAACCCAGAGAGACACCTGCCCATGAGGCAATAGCACAAGTCCTGGGACCATGCAACCTATCCCAGTACAAGATAGACCAGATTTTAGGCATGTTGGGGGAAAACCTGAGGCTGCATAGGGAGTACCACCAGGAGGCCATGCAGGAGTGGCATGCCCTCAATGCCACCATGGCCTCCATGAAAGGCTTGATGCAGGAGCTCATCACACCACCGTGTGAGCCCTCCATCCACCACCAGGCCTCTTCCACTATCCACACTACTGACCAGCCCTCTACTTCTGCTGGAGCTAGTGAGACGGTTGTCATCCCTGAGGACTCACAAGCCACTACTGAGCCACCCCCTGTAGCGAGGTACCCCCATGCAAACATGGTCGCAGAGCCAGACATCCTTCAGGGGCTGAAGCCAAGAGAACCCCACTGCCAGGAAATGAGCCTCTCCAGAACTTTCTCCCTTGTGTGCCACTGATACACCTGTTGAGACTCTACTGCCATAGCCCCATATTAAAATGCCACATGGATACTGGACCTGCGCTACCAACTACTTGGCCTAACAGATTGACGTTTTTGAACACCATGGTCCCACTTCTTTGCACCCTATCCACCCTTTGGTATTCACAATGTTAGAAATGGGGTTTCTGGTTGGCTAGGGTATGCACTTAAGCCAGGCAGAACCCACCCACTCTAGTCACGGCAAGGGAGTTACACGTCCAAGATAACCCCTGCTCACCCCCTTGGTAGCTTGGTACGAGCAGTCAGGCCTAACCTGGAGGTAATGTGTAAAGAGTTTGCACAACACACACAACATGTGATGTAAAATGTACACCACAAAGTAAACACCACACTGAGCTATGTAAAAATAAACTGTATTGCACAAAACATAATTAGACCAACATTGCACGTTAGTAATACCCTGCTACCTTAGCAGTTGTCAAAATGTTACACAAGTTACTAATACTCTGCAAGAATACGCAATTGTCACATTAGAACACGTAAGTACTCAGGATTCTGCAACATAAGCAGTAGTCAGGAATTACGGTACAAATTCTATGCACTTCATGAATACCTCATAAATACCCATAAAAGGAACATTAGAGAACATATCACAAGTAATAAAAAATACATATCAGCATGTCCTGCCCATAAAAGGAACATCAGCACATATGTAATGTCATGAAAGCAGGTAGGAACATATAACCCCCCCAAGGTTCATACTAGGCTCACTGAGCCAATATTTCCTAAAAGTACCTGATTTTCTGAAGAAGAGGCACTCCTCGTGCCTAGGAGAGGAGCATGGGGGCCCCCGGCGCTCCTATGCACATAACGGGGGCCACTCAGTGCTCCTGGGGGAGAGGGGCAGTCTGCACCCTCTCCAATGTGGGAGACGAGCCCCTCCTGGGGCCCACGATTTCGGTAGGGGCCTCCCTTGGTCTCCGCATGCCCTTTGCACAGGGTGGGGGCCAGGCAAGGCCCTACAAGCAGTTATGGGGGCGAGAGGATGGGGGCCTCTGTCGAGGTCTCCGTTCCCTGTTTTTAGTGAAAAAAAAATGCTGCCCGGTTTGAAAAGGACCGTCCTGCTCCTACAGCAGAGACCGGGGGAAAGAGGGCATTCCACCCACCTTCCCCTGAGTCCTGCTACTCAAATACGGAGATCAGACCCCTCCTGGGGCCCATGAAAACACACTCACCCTCACCCGAAATGGTGCACAAGTGTTTCTGTTGATTCCCAGGCCCGCCGCTGTGTTTGTAGCAGAATTGGATAGCGTCTGGTGCCCCGGGGGCACTCCAAGAAGCGGACCGTGCAATAGGAGCACGCTTGCTCCGTTTACCTTTTGCTCGTGCCCTGGGGGCACTAGAAGGTGTGCGATCCTCCCGCTTGATAAATATAGGACTGCTGCGGTGATTTCTGGGCACGAAGAGCGCTCCAAACAGCGAGAGGGGCACCACGGTGATCCCAGGCTGCGGTGGTGGTTTTTGGCATGAAGAGTGCTTAAAACAGCATGCAGGGCATCCAGGGCATCCAGGGCAGTTTCTCCTAGTGACCAAGCAGATCACAAGTCAGCACAGCAGCAGCAGTCCAAGGTGGTCCTGGTGAGTCCTCTCAACAGCATCCTGTGTCCAGCTCCAGGTCAGGTTTCTGGAGTCCCAAGAATGTCCAAAGAATGTCTAAATTGTGGGGAAAACACCCCTGTACTCATACTAGGTTTACAGTGTGTTTTGCAATGGGGAGGAGAGGGCGTTCCAACCAGCTACAACTAGTTCTGGTAGTGCCCTTCCTCTCCTCCAGCACAGGCTCCAAACATCAGTTGGGTGTAAATGACCCTATTGTGCGAGGAGAGGGCACAGGCTTTACAAATGCAGGTGTGCCCAGCATCTCCCTTCTCTCAGCCCAGGATGGCTATACAATATGTAGATGCACCTCTGTGACACATCCACCCTTCCTGTGTACAGGTTGTCTGAAAAGTATGCACACAGCCCCAACTGTCAGTCTGCCCAGATGTGGATTGAAGGCAAGCTGCAGAACACCAGAGTCATAAGCACAGATAAATGCACACTTTCTAGAAGTGGCATTTCTGTAATAGTAATAAAAATACACCTACACCAGTAAGCAGCATTTCTTATCACTATCAAAATCATACCAAACATGCCTACGCTACCCCTCATAAATCAGACAATACCCCTTACACATAAGGCAGGGCATTTCTAATGCAATTCTATGAGAAGGCAGCACTCACAGCAGTGAGACACCCAGTTAGGCTGTTTGTCACTACCAGGACACCCAAAGGGCTAGCTAGGGCGTACCTTCGGGTGTCTTATATGTAGTAAAAGGGGAGTTCTGGGCTTGGCAAGTAAATTTAGATGCCAGGTCCCTGTGGCAGGAAACTGCACACACAGGCCCTGCACTAGCAGGCCTGAGATAGGTTTGACAGGCTACTTCAGTGGGTGGTGCAAGCAACGCTGCAGGCCCACTAGTAGCATTTAATTTACAGGGATACCACTTTACAAGGGACTTATAGGTAAATTAAATATGCCAATTAGGTGTAAGCCAATCATACCAATTTTACAAGGGTGATACATGCACCTTAACACTTAGCAGTGAAAAAGTTCTCAGAGTCATAATGTCAGCCAACAAAGGTCAGAAAAGTAAGGAAGCAAAAGGCAAAAAGTCTGGGGAATGACCCTGTAAAAGAGCCAGGTCCAACACACAATGAATACACTTACACACAAGTTATGTTGTTTTGTGTTTACTTATTGTAATGGTACAAACAAGAGTGTGACATGTTACAGAAATTGAGTATAATACACCATGAAGATGTGAATGTACCTTCCTTACATCCAGTTCTCTTCTGCAAAGTCAGTGTCCACACATCCCTGGGTCCTCAGGTAGTAGAGAGGGAAGAGTAGTCAAACATTATCCACAGCACTTCTTCAATTGATAGCAAAGAAGGGACATGTAACAGTATGTACCTGCAAATTGATGGTTAAACCATTTACAATGCAAGTTTACACATTGATAGAGGATCCAGTGAAACTGAACATGTGACCTCAATCCTGTTCAGGTAATATGAGACAAGATTATCAATGCATCTAACAGTAATGAACAGTAATGAACTGAGTAATACACACTCATTGTAGTTGTACTAGACAGCTCACACCCTTGGATACAAGTTTATAAGCAGCAACCTATTCATATGATCATATGATATCAGAAGGTAGTAGTCACAAATCTGTAAACAAGTATATAGCATGTCTGAAGTATATGCAACACAGTCAGATTAACTAAATTACATCACAGTGGGACTGTTGATCTACTTGACAGACCTTTCTTGTCTACACTCTTCTGATACCCAAATGAGATCAAAACCTATACCTCTCAGAAATGGATAACGAAGTACACCCAACCTTTACTCCAACATGAGACCTGGTAAATGTAGAGATGTACCCTCCAGAATGTTAGCTGAAGTACTGCAGGATAAGCTGTGTCCTTGTGCCTACATCTTCCTCATCCCCATCTTCGTAACTCAGATTTCCTCCCTCTTCTACCACTGAATTATCCCTAACTCCTTCCTCCTCAAGCAAAGGGATATTCCTCCTTAGTGCCAGATTGTGGAGCATGCAGCAGGCCAACACAATCTGGCATACCTTCTGTGGTGAGTACTGCAGGTAACCCCCAGAGATGTGCGGACATCTGCACCTTGCATTCAACAGACCGAATGTCCTTTCGATCACCCTTCTTGTCCTCCCATGAGCCTCATTGTAGTGTTCTGCAGTCCTGGTCCTTAGATTCCTCACCAGTGTCAGTAGCCAGGAGAGATTGGGATAACCTGAATCACCAGTAGATATAGTAAACTAACATTTACAATCCACTATGTTACCTACAGACTGAGTAGGAAGGCTGGGGTAACAGTAATTTCACATACACTCATCATAGTCACCGATGAGGTAGGCTCTCACTCTTGGTAGAATTGCCATTAACCATGGGACACTGCTATTTTTGAGGATCTACAAATCATGTACAGACCCAGGAAACTTTGCAGTCACATGGGAGATGTACTGGTCTGCTAAGAAGACCATCTTCTCATCAATAGTATAAAAGCTCTTACGGTTTCTGTACACTTGCTCATCAGCTCTGGGTGGTATTAATGCAATGTGGATGCCATCAATGGCCCCAGTCACATGAGGGATATGTCCCATTGCATAGAATCCAGCCTTCACACTGGCCAAATCTACAGTATGGGGAAATTGAATATAGCTTTCCATATGTTTTACTAAGGCAGACAAGACATTCCCCATCACATTGCTGAACATTGGTTGAGACATGCCTGTTGCCATTCCGACTATCCCCTGGAATGAGCCAGTGGCCAAGAAGTGGAGGACTGATAGCACCTCCATAGTTGGAAAAATGGCTGTAGGTTGTTGAATCAGCAGATCACACTCCAATTGGGTACACAGCTCCCTGATTGTAGCACAGTTCAGTCAATAGTTGGAGATGATGTGGTGTTCTTCCATCGTTGCCAAATCAACCAGGGGCTGGTACACAGGTGCATGCCTCATCCTCCACAGTGGTCGGTTTCTACACATGGCATGCAACACATGAGTGCCAACGGTTACACTTCATGCATCCTACTACATGGTCACAAATGGAGGACCAACTTCACTTTAGCTACCACTTTTTGTATACAAAGCAGACTTCAAAGTACAGAGCTGTCAAACTACTTATGTATTTTGCACATACATCAGGGTTTTACAAAGTATTACATCAGAAAGATGGTTGTCTGTCACTCCTAGTGTACAGTCACCATCATTATGTTTGTTTTTCCAATTTGTCATAATGTCATTTTCTGATTCTGTGCACACTCAAAGTTTATACTGCCTGATTGTATTGTATACAGTACTAGATTGTAACTTATCACATGTCCATGATGAAAATGATTAGTGACACTTTTAAATTATGTTTTCGTAACAGTAACAGTGTAAAATGGCTACTGCCTGTCCTGCATGCAGGGAACAGCTATCAGTGAGCTCATTCCACCGGTGTATGGAGTCATGGCGGTAGGTGGTCGGAACCACCATGCAACTCCTCATTTGTTAACATTGATGTCTATGGCATACCTGGACCAATGACGATTGCCACCAGTGGTGATGGTGCAGAGCGCTGAGACTGTGACCGCCATTTTCTACAGTTTATCTCATTTGACTCCTACCTCTGCAGCCATCAATAACTCCACTGAGTGTGCTGCTGTGTCATGTTCCTGGCAGGTGTTACAGGAGATAGGGACCCCGCCTTCACTACAGGAGAGTTCCAGAAACTTGTGGATGGGGTCCTACCCCTGTACACAAAGCTGTATGGGGCTCCAAAACAGCAGGTAGGTCGCATCATGGTGTTTTTGTTGCTACATGGGTATGTAAGTGTGTAGTATGTGTATGCAGGATATTCCAGTGGAGGGTGTAGCTTCAGATATGAATGCTAGGATTGTTGTGCAATTGTGAAGTCATGCACGATCCCAATATGTGAACAGTTTGTAGGTCTAAGAATGTAGTAGGTTGTTGGGTCTACATAAATGTGCCTTTCTTTCTGTGTCTCCCATGCAGGTGAGTGCCCATTAAAAGAAAGGGTTGTGGAAAGCCATCGCCAACGAAGTGCGGACCCTGGAGGTCCATAGACGGTGGAGCACCCACTGCAGAAAGAGGTGGGAGGATCTGAGACGCTGGTCCCAGAAGACTGCTGAGGCCCTGTTGGGGACGGCCTCCCAATGAGTAAGGAGTGCTGTCGGACCCTGACCCCCCTAATGCCCTGCATATTGGCGGTGGCCTACCTGGAGTTGGATGGGCGCTTGAGGGCAACACAGTAACCACAAGGGGGTGAGTTACAGAGTTTATTTCCTATACTGTTTGCTTAAGAATGGAAAGGGTGTGTTAGCCATAGGATATAGGATGTCTATTGTAGCTATAACAGTTAATGTAGGTAGGATACAGTTGTGCTGTAATTATTAGTTGCTATGATAGGTAAGTATCTGTACAACAGGTTGCCATGGCATTTGTACTGTGCCAAATTGTAGAATATCACAGGGATCTACAGGATCTTAAGTTGGTTCCAATACCTATCTATTCATGTCCATTATGGGTGACACATGTAGGTATGACACTGTACAAATGTCACTTATGGACTGACTTATCACAGTAATAATCCTGTATACAAGAGCAATGACAGTGTAAAGTAGTACCTGAGCGTTATTGTAGAGGTTTCATGATTGAGTATACACATCAGAGGGTATGCACAATAGGTGTGTAGATATGTCTATTGACGCTGTAAAGGGTGCATTCAGGAATTTCAAATGAGGTATGTTGTTGATTTATACAAATGTGCAAAGGGTATTTGTATTGACCATATGCTCCCACCTTTTTCACCCCCTCCCCTCCTTTTTGTACTATCCTATCCTTGTGAGTATTAGCATCAGCAGGTGAAGGAGTAAGGGCACAGGCGAGTGGAGAGGCTGCAGCCCATGGAACCCAGGAGGCAGAGACCCCCGAAGCCGAGGGGAGCACAACGGGGGACACTGGAGCAGACACAACAGATACAGATTCCTCCTCCGATGGAAGCTCCCTGGCAGTGGCTGAACCTTCTGGGATGATCCCAGCACCATCCTTGTCTGCCCTCCCCCTTACCAGCATCACCCTCACAGTGGTTCCCCACCCAGTTGCCCGTGCCCACTCAGCCAAAAGGGTGGGCATCTCCTTTGTTGCAGGCACCTCAGCCCCTGCCCCAGTCAGCCCTGCTACCCTCAATGCTGAAGCTATTTACCGATTGAGGTCCATCTCTGTAGGGCAGGCAATAATCGTGAATGCCATTCAGGGCCTGGTATGCCAGACGCAGCAGAGTAATGCCCACCTGGAGTGCATTCATGATGCCTTGTCTGGCCTACAGACATAATTTCAGGCTCTGGCCTCTTCATTGATGGCAGCCAGTGTCCCTAGTACTTCCGTCTTCCCTCCTGCTACTTGTGCCCCATCCCAGACCCCTCTCTCCTCTCACAGCCAAACCACACATTCAGACAAGCACTCACACAAATCAACAGACAAGGTATGCAAAGACAAACACAGGCACCACAAATCACATCAAAAGCATGCACACACTCAACACACAAAAGCAGACACATCAGCCGCTACTTCCCCTGTCTCCCTAGGACCGCCTCCCTTCCAGTCACATCACCTCTCACTCCTGCCAGCACTGCTTTCTCACTCCCAGTTCCTGTCACCACTTCTGTGTTGCCTTCAGTCACCACAACAGCAGACACTCATACATGCACACCATACACCACATCCGCGCCCACTACAACCACAATCCCTGGCACATGCAGCACACCCACCTTACATGTAGAAACCACACCAACATACATCCACACAACCTGTCTGTCCTCTCTCAGCCTCTCTTCCCCCCTCCTCCCAGAACACATAAACACCCGCACTCAGACACGCAACATTCCTCCACCTCACACAAACATGCTTTGCAGACATCTGCACCCATATTCAGCACACCTACACGTCCTAAAATTACTCCCTCTACCTCCACTCCCACACCAGTTATCCAATCCATCCCCTGTGTTTCTAAGAGGTTTTTCATTGCCCACCTTGGCCTTTCCCTGCACCTGTCCCACCCTGTGTTGCCACTCGCCATCATGGTTCCCTCCCCAGGCCAAGTCCCTCCACCTCCAAGTCCTCTCATGAACCCCTTCTACCTCTGCTCCCCTTCCACCTGCTAAAAAGCCTTCCCCGTACCCAAAAAATCACCTGCCCCTAAACAATGGTCCAAAGCACCTGCCCCTCCGTTCAAATCAAAGATGAAACCCCCTTCCCCTCCCAGACCACAGCCAAAGGACCCCCTCCCAAGCCAAAGGCCAAGGACCTCCCTCCCAAACCAAAATCCCCACCACTACCCCCACCCACAGACCATTGAGGTGTCTGACTGCCCCATAGTTGCCTCTACCCTGTGGAGGCCAATAGGTTGTCAGGAGTCAAGTTGGGGTCTTTGCCATGCACACCAAAGACTTTTGGACATTGGACTGGCCTGAAGGCCTTGGTGTTTTTGTTGCATATTTGCATTGGATTTAAATTTATATAGATATGGACAGCAGGATTCCTGTTGATTTAATCACTATACATTTGTCAAGTCTTTTTGTTTACAGGTAAGTTTCCATACATCTATTATGTGCTGTACAATGTGCATTTCTAGGCATTTCTTTATTCAAGTTTACTGTTATTTCTTGTATTTGGCAATTGTATGTATTTTTGTGTATTTGTATTGGTTTGTGTGTCTCTGTCTGCTGCTGATATTGGTGTGGTTGTGTAGTTTCGATCCGGGGTGTGTGTATGGGATGTGTGTGTTTGGCGTGGCTGTGTTTTGTGCGTGTGTGAAAGTGAGTGTCTTGGTACGGGTGTTGTGTAGCGTGTGTGCGCGTTGGAGTCCATGCATGATGTGTATGTTGTGTGTGGGTGTGTAACTCTCCCCTTGCCCTCTTGTGTTCTCTGCAGTTATACTCAACGATGGCGTCTTCGTCGTCGTTGGTGGTCATACAGGAGGAAGGCGAGGAAGAGTGCTGGAAAGACTTCAAGGTGGCGTTCCACTGCTTCCACGGAGTTGTCTGTGTCCCTAGAGGTGAGTGAGTCCTTTTACACGTGCTGTTTCCGCCAGGCTTTGGGTGGCGGTCGTACCACCCCGGAAATCATGGCGGTCTGCAGTGTTGTAATAAGCTGAGCAGTTCAGTGGTTACCGCCGGGCTGGGGATGGCAACTACCGTCAGCGGCGGTCAGACCGCACTGACGGTACAGTCGGCAAACTGGCTATTTTCAGTGGATAGACCACCGTTGTCGTAATGTGACGGTCTGCACCACCGGCCTGGCCATCACCCGTGTATCGGAACCGTGACCACCAGAATCGTAATGAGGGCCTACATTTTTACTTTTTGAAAGAACATATGTTGCTTGTCTTGCATTCTCTAGTGTCAGAAATGCTGTTAAAAGAGCAAAAAAAGTTATTCTTTGAGTAAGTGAAAAATATACTTTTCTTTTGAAAAGTATAGTTTGCTTGCTGTACATCATTTCCACATTTTTGGATCTGGCAAAAGATAGAATAGTTAGTTATGATGCCTTGACAATTTCTAACACCTTTCATGTGGTCTGCCCTGAGTGGACTTGGTATAGTAAAGCTGCCCCATTCTCACTGCCCAGCGCTTTCCCTGAGGTCTGCCCTGACCGGAGTTGGAATGGGAGATTTTCCACCCTCCATGTGTCCAGAACTTTCCCTGATGTCATACCTGACCTGTGTTACATTAGTATATGTGTCACCCTTTCAGTGTCTTACCAATTTAAAGTTTATAGAATTGATGATAAAATTTAAATTAATATGCAATATTAAAAGACATATACTAAGAATTCTAAGTAAATCATTTTTACTGATTGACAGTATTTTTCTTTCTATGGAGAATACAGTACTTACTGCAATGGCTATTGGTTTGAGGTTTTTCAAATGTACGACAGGGCTGCTTTGATTTTCTTTACTTTCCTAATTTTTTGGACCAATCTGTGAATTTTATCTAAATGACTTCAAAGACAAAAAATTTATGAAAATATTCTTATGTCATACTGCTAATTTATAAAACTATTGATAGCAATACTAACTTGTGCAGGAAGTTGACAGTATATGTTAAGTGATTGCTCTGAAATACACTTCTGTATTTGCAAACACATAGGTGGTCATTACGAACTTGGCGGTATAAGGCGCTTACCGCTGTGCAGAAGACCGCCAATACACCGCCGCGGCCGCGGTAGACCACCACAGCTATTATGACACACATCTCGGAATCCGCTGAAATTCAGACACCCACACAAGTCCGCCACACCAAAGGTCAGTGGAAAAGTGGCGGAAACAAATCCTCCACCTCCACGCCAACAGAAACACGCCCATGCTATTATGACCCACGAATCCACGCGGCGGTCTTTCAACCGCGGTATTCCATTGGCGGTACACACCGCCGCGCTCAAAATACACACACACTTACAAAACACAGCCACATTGGACATTTCGAAATACACACACCTGATACACATACACACACCACTCCCACACACTCAATACAATATAAAACACACACCCACATCACACACAAATCCCTACGACTAGAATTTCTAAGAGAAGGCCAGAGAGAGACAGCACAGAATAGACAACCCCATCACACAGAGGCACACTACACCATCACCCACACAACACCCACGCACAAAACACCACATACCACACTCATCAACACATGCACCACCCCACACATCACACACACCACCCCATGGCACGCCAAAGACACCCCCGCTTCTCCGATGAGGAGCTCAGGGTCATGGTCGAGGAAATCGTCCGGGTAGAGCCACAGCTATTTGGCTCACAGGTACAGCACACATCAATAGCCAGGAAGATGGAGCTATGGCAAAGAATAGTCAACAGGGTCAACGCTGTGGGACAGCACCCAAGAAATAGGGAGGACATCAGGAAGAGGTGGGTACGACCTACGGGGGAAGGTGCGTTCAACGGTATACAGCGGACTGGCGGCGGACCCCCACCTCCTCCCTCACAACTAACAACATGGGAGGAGCAAGTCTTGTCCATCTTGCATCCTGAGGGCCTCGCAGGAGTCGTTGGAGGAACGGACACTGGTAAGTCAAATTTCAACTATCATATCCCCCACCCTACCTGCATGCTATCACACACCCCCACCCTCACACCCTCCCCTATCACACCAAATCCTCACCTATCTACCCATGACACCAACCACCCATCCCAACCCCAAAACCTGCATGACCTAACTAAGCACGGATACCCATCACTAAAGCATGCCCACTGCACAGACCCACAACACCCCCCAACTATCACCACACAAGCCCCCACACAGGAATGCCTGCACTGGGGTACACGCACACCCAAACATTGCACATCATGAAACACACACATGCAATAATCATGTACTCATACCCCCGCAGGAACCCGAAGGAACGTCACCACACCAGAGGGTCCAGACAACACCACTCCACCCCCAGAAGAGTCCCACAGTGAAGACAGCAGCTCTGCCCCACTGGATCTTGATGACCAGCCCGGACCATCGTGGGCCTCAGGACAGTCGGTTCCCCTTGCCCAGCCACAGCCCAACACCAAACTGCCACCCTCTGGGAACACCAGCACAGCACCCACCCAGCGGGCCCAAACCTCCCTACCCAGGACAGGTTAATCAGCGGTGTGTCCACCACTACAGGGCACCCGGGCGAACCCACCACCCCAACAACAACAGGGACCTGGCGGCAGTGGTAGTGGGCACACAGTCCAGGGGACGGAGGCACAGGAACACAGGGGAACTGGGAGGGCTGCTGTGCGACAGAGGGAGGACAGGCCAAGGGAACCTACTCTCAACGAGGCCCTCTCCTCCATCATGGGAGCATACCACCACTCCCAGGAGACGATGGCAACGGTTCTGGACAAGTTTCAGGAGATCCTGCGTCTGCAGGAGGAACAGTATTTGGGGTTCAGGGAGGAGCTCAGGACCATTGGCTCTGCCCTGGGCACCATTGTAGGGGTGCTGACGGACATTCAAAAGACCTTGAGGGACACCGTGGCACTCCAAGGGGCCCCTGACACTAGCCACGACGATGAAATGCCCACCACCTCTGCCGGCGCTAGTGGACAGGAGGCACCGCCACAGGACCAACACACCAGCACCCCATCCCCTGCAGACGGACCACCACCACGCAAGCGGGCCCTGAGATCCAGGAACAGGACAGAGCAAGATGGCAAGACCCCCGCCAGGAAATAAGACCACCCTGATCGTCCTCCCACTGTCCCACTTTGTTACCCTGTCCAAATCGGAACTGCCCCAGCTCCACTTCCAATGGTCAGATGTGCAATGTACCTGTGAGACTAATAGACTGGACTCTGCCATGGACATTCCTCCACCATCACCCATCCCCATTTCACAACCCCCCTTCATTGTTATGCACTAATTAAACACCCTTGAAACACTAATAAAACTGGAGTCAGTCAATGAATGTGAACTTTGTATTGTCAATTACAGTGTTAAAAAAGGTTACCCATTGGAAGGCCAACATACCAATGTCATACATCACAAGCCTTTCAAGGGTGCAAGCTGTTGACATGTAGGTTAGCACAATAGTGAAACTGAAATGGAATGGGACAACTCAGTTAACAAATAGGGAGTAAAATGTAGGTACAGGATAGAGGTAGACGTGTGAAAGTTAATAATATGTGAAACATTAAAATGTACTCACCTGTGTCTCACTGAAAATATTGCTGTATGACTGACTCCCTGTTGTCGTTTTCATCTTCATCAGCTTCCTCCTCATCACTGTCCACAGGCTCCCCAGGCTCCCCCGCTGCAACAACACCGTCATCTGGATCATCCTCCTGCAGAAAAGGCACCTGGCGTCGCAATGCCAAGTTATGGAGCATGGAGCAGGCGATGATGATGTCGCACAACTTCTTCGGTGAGTAGAATAGGGACCCACCTGTCATATGGAGGCACCTGAACCTGGTCTTCAGGAGGCCGAAGGTCCGTTCGATCACCCTCCTAGTCCGCCCATGGGCCTCATTGTACCGTTCCTCTGCCCTGGGATTCCTCACTGGGGTCAATAGCCAGGATAGGTTGGGGTAACCAGAGTCCCCCAATAGCCATACACGCTGCCTCTGGAGTTCACCCATCATATCAGGGATGCTGCTATTCCGCAGGATGTACGCGTCATGCACTGAGCCAGGGAACTTGGCATTCACATGGGAGATGTACTGGTCTGCCAAACACACCATCTGTACATTCATCAAATGATAACTCTTCCTGTTTCTGTACACCTGTTCACTCCTGCTGGGGGGTGCCAAAGCCACATGTGTCCCATCAATGGCACCTATGATGTTGGGGATATGTCCAAGGGCATAGAAGTCACCTTTCACTGTAGGCAAATCCCCCACCTCAGGGAAAACGATGTAGCTGCGCATGTGTTTCAGCAGGGCAGACAACACTCTGGACAACACCTTGGAAAACATAGGCTGAGACATCCCTGATGATATGGCCACTGTTGTTTGAAATGACCCACTTGCAAAGAAATGGAGCACTGACAGCACCTGCACTAGAGGGGGGATCCCTGTGGGTTGGCGGATTGGTGCCATCAGGTCTGGCTCCAGCTGGGCACACAGTTCATGGATAGTGGCTCGGTCAAGCCTGTATGTCAGTATGACATGTCTTTCCTCCATTGTCGACAGGTCCACCAGTGGTCTGTACACGGGAAGATTCCTCCATCTCCTCGCATGTCCCAGCGGACGGTGCCTATGAAGGACAACAGCGAGCACAGAGTCAATCAACCCACAGGTACGTAACCACAGCTTGCACATAACACGATTCCCAATGCATTGAATGGTTTGTATGAGTGTTGATGCAAGGCCTAGGTATGTGTGATGCAGTAGAAAGAAAGCCATGTGGGCCCCTGAAATGGTGTCTGCCTGACCTGTGAAGTGCGACCATGGGATGTGAGGTAAATGCGCTGGTGTGGCACACTGTGGCGGTAGGCGGTCGAAGACCGCAGTGCTAAGCACCATTGGTTAACATTGAACCTTATGGGTCTCAGGAGCCAATGAAGATGTGCGCCGGCGGTCGCGGTACGCACCGCCGCGGGCGTGACCGCCATTTTCTATTAGCTTAATCACTCGATACCTGATCTTCGACAGGAGAGGACCTACACTGCAAGTGCTGCTGGTCTGGAGGAGACAATGGCTCATGCGACTGGGGAAAGGGCCCCTGCCTTCACTGCTCAGGAATTGGAGAAACTTGTGGATGGGGTCCTCCCCCAGTATGCGCTACTCTACGGTCCTCCAGACCAACAAGTAAGTACACTGGGACCATGCTTTGTGGGCAATGCTTGTGTTGAGTGGGGTGGATGAATGATGGTGGGGAGGGGAGCGATTGAGGCATGCATCAAACGACGGTGAGAGCATGTGCCACATGGCAAGGGTAGGGATGGGGGGCCACTCACATTGAGCATGCAGATGGTGATGACTATTTTTCCCCCCTGTACATTTCACTTACGTCAGCGCCCACCAGAAGATCGATTTTTGGCGTGCCATCGCCAAGGACGTCCGGACCCTGGGGGTCCACCAGAGACGGGGCACCCACTGCCGGAAGAGATGGGAGGACATCCGACGATGGAGCAGGAAGACGGCGGAGGCTCAGCTGGGGATGGCCTCCCAAAGTGGGAAGTGTGCCAGTCGGACTTTGACCCCCCTGATGTCCTGGATCCTGGCGGTGGCCTACCCCGATTTGGATGGGCGCGTGAGGACATCACAGCAGACACAAGGGGGTGAGTACACTCTCATTCTGTTGACTTTGCGCGCAGTGGAGGTGTCTGGGTGGGGGAGGAGGGCTCTGGGTATCCCTAGGCCAGGGCGATTTCTGTAGGCTAGGCCCCTCCGTAAGGCATGGCCCTGTGCCCCCGCCCCACACCTCTGTAGGGTGCCAAGTACAGCTAATCAAGGCCCTGTGTCATCTATGTGTGCAGATGTCGTCCATAGGCTTGCAGGCCATGTTCCACGGATTGAGTAGTCGACCCCAAGTGCGCGGCGTAGTGCAGGGGGCTTCTGTGTCTGTCCTGTCCACCAACGGTGTCGCCAATGCATACACTCAACATGTCTTTATTCCCCCCCCCCTTTTTTGTGGTCTTCCTGTTCATGTGTGCATTAGCATCATCAGGCGGAGGAGAAGTGTCATCGGAGCACGAGGGAGCTGCATCCCACATGGCCATGGAGGGCCATGCAACGTACTCCGAATTCACCAGTGGGACGGAGGGCGAGGGGAGCTCCACAGCGGGGACTCGGGCAAACATCAGCAACACGGACTCGTCCTCTGAAGGGAGCTCCCTTGTGGTGGCGGCAACATCTGTGCCCCCCGCATCAACAGGTACAGCCGCCACCCACCGCACCAGCACCGCCCTCCCAGCAGCCCCTCAGCGTTTGCCCCGTGCCCGCTCACCCAGGAAGGTGGGCATCTCCTTCGCCCCAGGCACCTCAGGCCCTTCCCCAGTCACCCCTGCTGCCCTCAGTGAGGAGGTCATTGACCTCCTGAGGACGCTCACTGTTGGGCAGTCTACCATTTTGAATGCCATCCAGGGTGTAGAAAGAGAGGTGCACCAGAGTAATGCATACCTGGAGGGCATTCATTCTGGTCAGGCTGCCCTACAGCGATCGTTCAACACTCTGGCCTCAGCACTGATGGCAGCCATTGTCCCTGTCTCTAACCTCCCCCCTCCAACTTCCTCCACCCAGACCCTATCACCTGTACCTCTGCCTATCCCTGACACACCATCAGACCAGCCTGCACACACCTCAACACCCAAGGGAAGCTCAGGCAGACATAAGCACCACACATCACAAAGGCATTCACACAAGCAACATCCACATACAGACATACCAACACCCACTGCCTCCACTGTGTCCCCCTCCTCCTCGTCTCCCTCCTCCCTCCCTGTCACGTCTCCACTCACACCTGCATGCACAACATCTTCAGCCACTACGTCCATCACCAGCACACACACCAGAACCCTCCGCACACGTGCAGTCACCACCCCCACTACCATTTACACGTCCCCTGTGTTCTCTCCCAGTGTGTCTGTGACCCCCTCTTCCAAGATACACAAACGCAGGCAGCCACCCGCCCAACAGCCATCCACCTCACGACAGCCTCCAGCCAAAGCACCTGCACCCAAAGACACCAGACTTCATACTCCTACAACCACAACCTCTTCCTCCACTCCCATTCCCACTACACCTACCTGTCCCACTGCTCCTAAGAAGTTTTTCCTGTCCAAACTCAACCTCTTTCCACCAACACCCCCACCCCATCCATGTCATAGGACTATAGTCAGCACCTCAGCCACGACAAAACCGGGCCCTGTCATGACAGTCTGCCATGGACTGTGGAGTCCCCCACCCTCCAGGGCAGCAAGTTCAGTACGGAGCCAAGGCACGGGCAGCCCACCCCCGGAGAAACATCCAAAGATAGGCAGTGGCCGTCGCGAGATGGTGAAAACAGCAGGGACTAAAACCCCTACCATGGCTCCGGCAGGAAGTGTGGAGGCAGCTGGCACACTGCCCAAGGTGGGGAAGGGACACAGGCGATCAGGGAAGGCTGGGAAGGGCAGCACGCCCGACAACACCGCCATGAGCCCAGCTGGCCAGGAGGGCCCCGCCAGCCCCATCCCAGGTGGGCAGGAGGGCCCCGCCAGCCCCATCCCAGGTGGGCAGGAGGCCACCAACAGGCCCGGCACTGCAGCCCAGGAGGGCACCGCCAGCCACAGGACAGATGGGAAGGAAGGCTCCGCCAGCCACAGGACAGGTGGCAAATGACCTCCACGCCATGGCCAGATCCGCTGCACTGGGCACCGCCGTCTCAAGCACCACTGAACTGGGCACCGCCGTCTCAAGCACCGCTGAACTGGGCCCTTCATCTCAAGCACCGCTGCACTGGGCCCTTCATCTCAAGCACCGCTGAACTGGGCACCGCCATCTCAAGCACCGCTGAACTGGGCACCACCGTCTCAAGCACCGCTGAACTGGGCACCGCCGTCTCAAGCACCGCTGAACTGGGCCCTTCATCTCAAGCACCGCTGCACTGGGCCCTTCATCTCAAGCACCGCTGAACTGGGCACCGCCGTCTCAAGCACCGCTGCCCCATGAGCTGCAGGGGCTGGCCCGCATCTATGTTGGGCAGGGCTGCACGAAGCACTCTGGGCACAAAGCCCCCTCCAGAACCAATGGAGACTGTTATCCACTTGTGAGACTGTGGCTTTGCACTCCCCAGGATGGTCCAGTGGGCAAACCACCCACTGCAGAGACTTGTGAGACTGTGGCTTTGCACTCCCCAGGATGGTCCAGTGGGCAAACCACCCGCTGCAGAGACTTGTGAGAATGTGGCTTTGCACTCCCCAGGATTGTACAGTGGCCATGGAGGCCCCTTGTGGATCTGGCGTCGTTCACTCATCTGGCTGAGGTGCCCCCCCTTCCCTTCCCCCTGAGGTGCCTGTAGTTTTGCTATCTGATACCCCTGCAGTGTTCTCTCCGTTGGAGTCAGATATCTTGTGTGGGCTTTGCCCATGTGATTTGGGCCCAGTGGTCCACGGACAATGCATGCTACAATGCTCGGACTTGTACATTTATGTATATCAGATTTTTTGATATGTGGATATATTTTTAAGCCAGTTATACAATACATTCCAATGTTTAGAATCATTTCCTTTTGTATTTGCATTCTTCCGGGGGGTTTGGGGGGTGTCACTCTGATGTGTTGCTATGCATTGATGTGTGTGTTGTAGTGGGTGAGGGTGAGGGTGGGTGTGTCGCGTATGTGTGTACCCGTAATATGTTCTTCTCCCCCCTCCCCTGTGTCGTAGGTGCAGTACTCACCGTTGTCTTCTGCGCCGGCGTTCGTGCTCCTGGTAGAGGAGTAGGAACACTATCGCTGGGAGTATGTGGAGTTCGGGTTCCATGCTGTCCTGATTCCTCGTGGGGTATATGGAGGTGGGCGTTTTCCCTTCGAAATGGCTGTTTCCGCCGTGTTTTTATCGGCGGGCTACCGCCCCGGAAAAGGTGGCGGGTTGGTAGGTTGTGATACAGTGGGCAGTACATTGCCTCCCACCTGTCTGTTGGCGGGGACCACCGCGCTGTTTGTTTGTGCCGCCGTGGCGGGCGGTGTGGTAATGTGGCAGTCTCTGTTGGCGGTTTCCGCCAGGGTCGGAATTCCATTTTTGACCCCGCCAGCCTGTTTGCGGTTTGGCCGCAGGTTTAACACCGAACGCCAGGGTTGGAATGACCCCCTAAGAGTCTTAATCCTTAGAAAACAGTGAGAATGCTTTTATTACACAAAGTACCTGGTTATCATCAAAAATAAAGCTGCAAGGACAAGCGTGCATTGGAAAAGGGTACCAATGTATCGATTCCTTACTCGCAAGTGAGGCCGTGCATCGTTTCCTTCTCCAGTCGGGTTGGCGATGTGTCCTTTTTCTCCCTCGCAAGAAAGCGATGTGTCAATTTTCAGACGGGCACCTCGGATCCGCGCAGAGTCAGGTTGACTTGGACATCCCGGGACAATGCATGGAAAATCTGGTTTGCACGGTGTTAGAAAACTACGCTGGTGGGGTTTGCTTTGTTATGAGCCTCCATAAGCAGGTGCTGCATGTCATTTCTCCAGCCCCTTCCATCGATTTCCCAGCCGGGTTGCAGGTGGAGCGTCAATTTCATCTGCCAAGCTAGCGGCGCATTGTTTATCAGATGAGTTGTGAAGGTGCATCGAACATTTTTCCGTATGGCATTCTGTACTTAGATTCTCAGTTCTTGTCAGCGAGATTCACCTTTCAAGGGCCCAGGGACTGGAAAGGGCACTTCTTGGCAGGTCAGGAGTCTCAGCAGAGAGTCCAGGTGCTGGCAGTGGAAGTCTGTGATGGCCCTGAGACTTCAATGACAGGAGGTAAGCTCAGTTCAAGCCCTTGGATATTATTCTCAAGCAGAAATGCACAACAAAGTCCAGTCTTTGTCCCCTTTCGTAGGCAGAAGCAGCAACTGAAGGATTGCTCAAGAAAGCACAGTCGCAGGCAGGGGCAGCACTTCTCCTCAGCTCTTTAGCTCTTCTCCTTTGCAGAGGTTCCTCTTGATTCCAGAAGTGATCTAATCTTCAGGGGTTTTGGATCCACTCCTTATACCCCTTTCTGCCTTTGAAGTAGGCAAACTTCAAAGGAAGGTCTTTCTTGTTTGTATGATCCTGCCTTACCCAGGCCAGGCCCCAGACACACAACAGAGGGTTGTAGGCTGCTTGTGTGAGGGCAGGCACAGCCTTTTCTGGTGTGAGTGACCACTCCTCCCCACCCTCCCAGCACAGATGGCTCATCAGGATATGTAGGCTACACGCCAGCTCCCTTTGTGTCACTGTCTAGAGGAGAGGTGAAAACAGCCCATCTGTCAAAATGACCATGACAGGGAAATCTCAAACAGGCAGAATCACAAAATGGTTTATGCAAGAAAATACCTACTTTCTAAAAGTGGCATTTTCAAACACACAATCTAAAAACAAACGTTAATAAGAGGTTACCCCTTGTCCAAGCAAGGACCTTCACTCTAGTCAGGGTAAAGGAGAATCACCCTCAGTTAACCCCCACTCACCCCTTGGTAGCTTGTCACAAGCAATCAGAGCAGAAGCACTGTGTAAGGTATTTGTAGCAAAACACACAGCTATACAGTGAAAACACCACAAAATGGACACCACACCAGTTTAGAAAAATAGGTTATATGTATCTAAATCAAACAGGACCAAATTGACAAAAATCCAACATACACAAGTCAAGATATGAATTTTCAAAAGAATAAGAGTCTTATGCTCTCATTATGACATTGGCGGTAAGTACCGCTTACTGCCATGCCGACTACCACCAACATACCGCTGCGGTTTACCGCTACTCATATTATGACCCACACATCGCAATCCGTTAGTATACAGACACACACACACAAGTCCGCCAGACCAAAGGTCAGTGAGAAACTGGCGGTACCAAAACCCACACCGTTACTCCAACAAAACTACGCCCACAACATCATGACCCATGAATGACCGCAGCAGACATTCAACCATGGTAAACCATTGGCGGTACATACCGCAGCACTCAAAATACACACACACATACTAAACAAAACCACATTGGACAATTTGAATAACACACACCTGACACACATGCAAACACCACACCCACCCCACTATAAAACTCACACACACATTACCCACAACCCTTTAAGACTCACAAAAATTGACAACAGAGAGAGAGACACACCAAGACCACCCACAGAACCAGAGCCACAGAACACCATGACCCATACACCATCCACGCACCTCACAGCACACACCTCAACACATCACCACATACACCCATGGCACCACAAAGACACCCCAGGTTCTCAGAGGAGGAGCGAAGGGTCATGGTGGAGGAAATCATCTGGGTAGAGCCACAGCTATTAGGACCACAGGTGCAGCAGACATCCATTGCCAGGAAGATGGAGCTATGGCAGAGAATCGTGGACAGGGTCAACGCCGTGGGACAGCACCTGAGAACAAGGGATGACATCAAGAAGAGGTGGAACAGCCTATGGGGAAAGGTACGTTCTGTGGTTGCAAGACACAAGATAGCTGTACAGGGGACTGGTGGTGGACCCCCACAACTAACAACATGGGAGGAGCAAGTCTTGGCAATACTGCATCCTGAGGGCATGGCAGGAGTAGCAGGAGGACTGGACTCTGGTAAGTCAACTCTATACTACTATCACCCCCCTACCTGTGTGGCATCACAAACTCACACCCCTACCCTCACCCCATCACTCCACCACCTCACATATACCCCACTATCACAACCCACCTGTCCCAGTACCAAGCCCTGCATGCAACACCAATGCATGGACCCCTATCACAGACCTGTATGGACACCCATCACTAAAGCATGCACATTAGAGAGAATCACCTAGCCCACAAAATCACTCCTCACACAAGGCAAAGCTGACAGGGCAATCACAACCATACAGGGCAACACACCCATGCACAAGATGTCACACGGAGAAACTATAACACTGCATTTACATCCCCACAGGTCCCCCACCCAACGTCACCGGAGAGGAGGTGCCAGCAACATCCATTTCCCCCCCCCAGAAGAGGCCCACAGTGATGACAGCAGCTCTGCTTGCCTGGATCAGGATGACCAACTTGGCTCATCAGGGATCTCCGGACAGTCGGTTACCCAGGCAGAGTCCCATAACACCACAGAGCCTCCCCCCTCAGGAAACACCAGCACAGCACCCACCCAGCGGGCCCATACCTCTGTCCCCAGGCCACGTCAATCAGCAGTGTGTCCACCACTACAGGGACCCCAGGCAACCCCACAAACACAGAACGATCAGTGACCTGCGGTCAGTGGCAGTGAGCACATTGTTCAGGGGACTGAGGTACAGGACAACAGAGAAGCTGGGAGGACTGCTGTGCGACAGGGGGAGGACAGTTCCAGGGAACCAACTCTCCACGAGGCACTCACCAACATCCTGGGAGCATACCACCATTCCCAGGAGACGATGGGCCAGATACTGGACTAGTTGCAGGAGACCCAGCGGCTGCAGGAGGGATAATACCTGGGGATCAGGGAGGACCTGAAGAACATCCACACCACTCTGGTCACCATTGCAGGGGTGCTGGCTGACATGGCCAACACCATAAGGGAGGCAGCGGCACACCACCGGGCCCCTGACACTAGCCAAACCTTTGAACAGCCCTCCACCTCCGCTGCCGCTGGTGGACCGGAGGCCCCGCCACAGGAACAACAGGCCACCAGCACCCCTCCTCCTGCAGAAGGAGAACCACCCTGCAAACGGTCCCTGCGATCCAGGCAGAAGCCAGAGAACATTGCCAAGACCTCCCCAGGAAATAAGCTGTCCTGATTGTCACCCTTGTGTCCCACTCTGTCACCTTGTCCACCTTGAGCTGCCATTGCTCCCCTTCCTATGCCCCCTTGGACAATGCACCTGTGATACAAATAGACTGACTCTATCATAGACTTTCCTCCATCATCCCCCCAGCCCATTGCACATCCCCTTCTACCTCTTAGCACTTAAATAAACACCCTTTGAAAAAATACAAGTATGGAGTATGTCAAATGATTTAACTATTAATTCGATTAACAATGTTTAAACACTGCAATATAACTGTACAGTAATGTATACATAAGAATGACCTATAGTTGGAGGCAGTCAACACACCAGGTGCCAGAGTGGGGCACAGATATCTGAAAATAGAGATACCAAAGGGTACAGTAAGTGACCATAGAAATAGGGAAATCAGGCTGGCATGTTCAATGTCCAACGCAAAACTGCAATGGGAGGTGAAGTTACAGTATCTTACCTGTGTGTCACTGCAAGTACTGTTGAATTAGTGTAGTTCTGTTGTCCACATCCTCTTCCTCTGCCTCCTCTTCGTCAATGTCCACAGGCTCCACCGCTGCTACACGATCATCCCCAGGCTCATCCTCCTCCAGAAAAGGCATCTGGCGTTTCAAGGCCAGGTTATGCAACATGCAACATGCAACGATGATCTGGGAGAATCTGCCTGCCATGTACAATATCAAATACAAAACTGTCAATGCAAAGTGAAGTTACAGTGTCTTACCTGTGTGTCACTGGAAGTACTGTTGTATAATAGCTGTTCTGTTGTCCTCATACTCATCCTCTGCCTCCTCATCTTCACTGTCCATAGGGTCCACTACTACCCCACGCCCATCTCCAGCCTCCTCCTCCTGCAGAAAATGCACCTGCCATCTCATGCCAAGGTTATGCAACATGCAGCATGCCACAATTATCTGGCACACCTTCTTGAGTGAGTAGCAAAGGGATCCACCTGTTAGATGCAGGCACCGAAACCTGGCTTTCAGGAGGTCGAATGTTCTCTCAGTTATTCTCCTTGTTCGCCCATGTGCCTCATTGTAACGTTCCTCTGCCCTTGTCCTGGGATTCCTCACAGGGGTCAGTAGCCATGAGAGGTTGGGGTAACCAGAGTCACCTGCAATTATCGAGGGACACCTGTTAGACACACACTAACCCTTAGGGCCCACACCTATACCCATACACCAACATCCACTGGGTGGGAACCAGGGCTCACCTATTAGCCACACCCGGTGCCTCTGGAATTGAGCCATTACATATGGGATTCTGCTATTCCTCAGGATATAGGCATTATGTACAGAGCCAGGATACTTAGCATTGACATGGGAGATGTACTGGTCCGCCAAACACACCATCTGCACATTCATCGAGTGATAACTTTTTCAATTTCTGAACACCTGTTCATTTAGCCAGGGTAGGACAAATGCAATACGTGTCCCATCAATCGCACCAATTATGTTGGGGATATGTCCCATTGCATAGAAGTCAGCCTTCACTGTGGCCAAATCCTCCACCAGGATGAAAACGATGTAGCTGCACATGTGTTTAATCAGGGCAGACAACACTATTGAGAACATTGGCTGTGACATTCCTGCTGCCAAGCCCACTTTCACTGGGAAAGAACCTGTTGCCAAAAAATGGAGCACTGATAGCACTTGCACAAGAGGGGGGATCCCAGTGGGATGACGGATAGCAGAAATCAGGTTAGGCTCCAATTGGGCACACAGCTCTGTGATTGTGGCTCTGTCAAGTCTGTAGGTGAGGATAATGTGCCTGTCCTCCATTGTTGCCAAGTCCACAAGGGGTCTGTACATGGGGGATGTTTCAATCTCCTATTCACCCGCAGCGGTAGCAATCTATGGGGCACAAGAGTGAGCACCTGGTCATAATCTGTACATTGTTACCACTACAGTTCAATGCATATTGTGATTGTCCCAATATATAGGTGGCATATGTCCAGAATGTGAAATTGTGAACTGTGACGCTGTTAGGATCCATGGCCTGCCATCCCCCCTGAAATGGCATCCACCTGTCCAGTATGGAGGGACAGATGGCAATGAGGTAATTCCGCTGCCGTTGTGCGCCGTTGTGGGAGGCAGTCGGAAACTGTCGTGCAACTCCTCATTGGTTATCATTGGGCCCCAGGGGGTACAGTGGCCAATGGTGATGTACGCCGGCGGTGACAGTATGCACCACCGCGGACGTCACCGCCATTTTGTATCTCTTCACTCACTTGCTACCTGGCCTTCAACAGGAGAGGACCCACACTGAGGCCCATATTTATACTTTTTTAGCGCCGCATTTGCATCATTTTTTGACACAAAAGCGGCGCAAACTTACAAAATACAATTGTATTTTGTAAGTTTGTGATGTTTTGCGTCAAAAAGCGGCGCAAATGCATCGCTAAAAAAGTATAAATATGCACCTGAATGTGCTGCTGTGACCTGTGTCTGGAACCTACCAGGGCTCGTGTGACTGGGGAAAGGGCCCCTGCCTTCACCTCGGCGGAGTGGGAGAGACTGGAGGATGGGGTCCTACCCCTTTACCGACTGCTGTATGGGCTTCCAGACCAACAGGTGAGTATACTGTGAGTACGATGCATGGGCATGAATGTATGGAGTGCTGTGTGTGAAGGCCTCATGTAGGGGGGGTGTCTTATCCAGGTGATTGATTGACACCTCATCTGTTCGATATAAGTCAATGAGGACGTTCAATGAAGGACCACATGCCAATAATGAACACAACTTAGCTTTAATAGATTTTTCAGTAAAATATATGCATTTGGCACATCAACGAAGTAGAATGAAAACCAGCAATAAAGAGCATCTATCTAAATATGAACACACGAGGAAGAGCATCTATTTATATACGAGCAAAGAGTTCATCGACAGAAATATATGCATTGGTTAACTGTATACGAAACGCATATCTCAATTACTGCAGCATGTTCACATTAAGACATTCAGGAAAAAAGCAAGTTATAAATGAGCAGAATACTTCAGAATATAAACATAGTGCAAGTATGATAATCAATCAGAATAAAGCAGAGAAACAAAGGCCTTTCATCCCTGGGTGGAACTTAACTTTATCCACAAATGCTGGGAAGCCCTCTACCGCCTGCTCGGACCTCTCTCCCCCTCGAGCGTCACGGTCTAAGAACAGCACAACCAGGGAGGCAGCGATGTGGGCTGGGCGATGGCAGCTTGCACAACTCCATCTGCGAGCTTCAATCCCCTCACCCGCGCTTCAGTGCTTAAATAACCTGAAGCTTGGATTCTATCCCTTTCTCGCATCTTATAGCTATGTTATCAGCACATGTCCCTTGGCTGCTCTGCTGTTGACTAGCCATTTTTTTTCCGTCCTTTTCCTGTACTCCCTTTCTCAGGGTTAGAACGACCTTTGTGTCTCTCTCCTACTCTTCCTGCTTCTTACATATGCAGCTGCGGATAATTTTATCTATGGAATGTTGGAAAACAAGCTTGAAAAAGGCATTGTGGACTTTTCCACGTTGTTTCAGGTTTCTGCAGGCATCCCGCTCATCTACACTGTTCAAACTAATTAACCCTTCGCGTCACAATGTCTTCTGCACCTTTCCCTACACTGATCAGGGGGCATTGGTGGATGGGTCCTGGGCAGCGTGATGCATGTATGCTGGGCCATGTCTGTGACTATGGGGATGGGAAGGGGCATGTTGGGCCATGAGTGTAACAGGCAGGACGGACTGACTAATACCTTTCCCTGTGTCTATTTACTCTGCAGGTCAGCGCCCATCAAAAGAAGGGTATTTGGCGTGCCATTGCCCTGGGGGTCTTCAGCTGGCAGAGCACCCACTGTTGGAAATGGTGGGAGGACATAAGACACTGGGCATTGAAGACCGTGGAGGCCCAGCTGGGGATGGCCTCCCAAAGAGGAAGGGGTGCCCATCGAACCCTAACCCCCCTGATGGCCCGCATACTGGCGGTGGCCAATCCGGAGTTGGATGGGTGCTTGGGGGCATCACAGCAGCCACAAGGGGGTGAGTACAGTGCCCATCATCACAACTTACGCATGGTAGGGTGGTATCTGGGTGGGGGATGTGTGCCTGTGGGTGCCCCTAGGCCAGGCTTGACATTGCAGAGTAGGTCCCATGTTGGGCGGGGTTCTGACATGAAAATCCTCCAACCTAGCTATCAGGCATCCACTACTGGACAGGGGTGTGTGGGTCTCAGGTATGCTGCAGTTGGTGGTATGTGTCGCTCCCCAGGGCCAGCTGACTAGCATTGTAACTGGTAGTGCATTGCCTAGTGCATGGGGCTGTTCCCTGTGTGTAAAGGTGTTGTGTACACCAACGATGTTGTTGGTGCTGCCTTTGACCAAGTGTATCCTTTGTCTCCCCTCCCTTTTGTTATGTCACCCTGGGCCAGATGTATCAAAGCGTTTTGCATTCGCAAATGGTGCGAATGCCCATTTGCAAATGCAAAAAGCCATTTCAGAATGTATCAAAGGCATTCTGAATGCAATTTTAAGGAATCGCTACAATAGCGATTCCTTAAAATTGCGACCCTCTTTAGAGAGTCACAAATTGCGACTCTCTAAATAAGAAATCATAAATAAGGATTCCTTATTTGCGATTTCTAAAGCATATGTAAGAAGCAATTCTTTCATGCGAATTGGGCATTGAGGAATCGCTATTACCACCAAGTTGAACTTGGTGGTAACCGTGTGCAAATTTTAAAAATGCATTTAAAATTGGCTTGAGTGCACCTTACATGTTGTAAAAAAATGTTTTGGGGTGCAGCAGAGGGGGCCTTAAGCCCCCAGCACCCTGGACTTTGCATTTCCCAAAATTGCGAATTCCAGCTAGGAATTCGCAATTTGGGACATGCAAAATATTCGCAAATATGGGCCGACAGGCCCATAGATGCGAATGGGGGCTGTATCGCAATTTGGGATTCGGTAATAGCATTTGCGATTTTTAAGAAATCGCTATTACCGAATCGCAAATGTGATACATTGCATTTTGCGAATCAGAAATAGCGATTTCTTAAAAATCGCTATTTCCGATTCACAAAATGCATTTCTGATACATCTGGCCCCTGTCCTTATGTGCATTAGCATCATCTGTCAGAGGAGCAGAGGCACCGGCGACTGAGGGAGCTGCATCCCACAGGACCCAGGAGGCCGAGTCCACCGACGATGATGGCACCAGTAAGACGGAGGGCGAGGGGAGCACCAAGGCAGAGACAGGAGGGGACAGTTCGGACATGAATATCTCCTCCAATGGAAGCTCCCTGGTGGTGGCGGACACCTCTGTGCCCACCCCAGTTATAGGTAAAGCTGCCCTCCCAGCAGCCCCTAAGCGAGTTTCCCGTGCCCGCTCACCTAGGAGAGTGGACATCTCCTTTGCCCCAGGCACCTGCTCCAGTCAGCCCTGCTGCCCTGAGTGAGGAGGCTATTGACCTCCTGCGATTCATCTCTGTTGGGCAGTCAACCATTGTGAATGCCATCCAGGGTATGGCAGCCCAAATGCAACAGTCCAATGCATTTTTGGAGGGCATTCACACTGGCTTGGGGGCCCAACAGAGATCAATCCAGGCTCTGGCCTCCTCTCTGATGGCAGCCATTGTCCCTGTTTCAAGCCTCCCCCCTCCAACTTTCTCTACCCAATCCCATTCCCCTCAACCCCAACCTATCCCAAGCACACAGGCAGATGAGCATGCACACAGGACAACACAAACAAGTGGACATGGCAAACACAAGCACCACACTTCATCCCACATGCACTCACACAAATACCATCCAGATACAGACATACCAACATACACTGCCTCCACTGTGTCCCTCTACTCCTCGTCCTCCACCTCCCTCCCAGTTGCGGCTACACTCACACCTGCGTGCACTACATCCTCATCCACTACCACCATTACCAGCACACCTATCAGAACACACACCTTACTGACAGTCACCACCCCAACATCCATGCACACGTCCCCTGTGTCCTCTCCCACTGTGCCTGTGCCCCCTCCTCCCAAAGTACACAAATGCAAGCTTTCAGACACCCAACAACCATCCACCTCACAACAGCATCCAGCACATGCCCCTGCATCCAAACACAGCAGACTGACATCTTCTACAACCACTCCCTCTTCCTCTATTCCCAAACATTCTCCCTCCTCCCACCCCAATGTCCCTAAGAAGCTTTTCCTCTCCACCCTTGACCTCTTCCCTACCCCTTCACCCCTGTCCTTCACATCAGGCCAGGGTGGTTAAAACCCAGGCAAGCACCTCAGCCACCCAGTCCACGAGCACAGTAGTGTCCCCAGCAACTCCAGGTGGGAAAGGATCACGGGCACCAGCCAGCAAAACGGAAAGGGTGCCTGCCTCAAGTGCTTCAAGGAAGGGAAGAAGCCAACTCCAGCTGCTGCAAGGAAGGGCAGGGAGCCACCCCAGCTGCTGCTAAAAGGAGCAAGGAACCATCCCCAGCTGCTGGCAGGAAGGGCAAGGGGCCTGTATCAGCAGGCAGTAAGGACAAGGGGCCTGGTGCTGGGACTCTGTCGGAGCCCACACCACCAACCATGGTGGTGCAGCCATCCAAGGCTGCAGGGGATGGTCTGGAGCTTCCCCCCACCACCAGCACCAGCGGCACCGTCACCAGCACCACCACCACCAGAAGCAGCATTAGTGGGAGCCGTCTGAGGCTGCAGGGGATGTGCTGGGGCTTCCCCCCACCACCACCACCAGCTCCTCCAGCAGCACCGCCACCAGCACCACCAGCAGCAGCAGTAACACCAGTGGGCAGCTGTCCGAGGCTGCACGGGATGGGCTGGAGCTTCCACCCACAACCACCACCAGCAGCAGCACCACCACCACCTCCAGCAGTGGGCAGTGTCCAAGTTTGCAGGGGATGGGCAGGAGCCTCCCCCCACTACTACTAGCAGCAGCAGCACCACCACCACTGAAAAGCTGTCACTGCTGGCGGACATTCTGTAGACCTGCGTCCATGGGATGTTGTGCGGCCTGCCCCATGCAAATCCTGGTGGTATGTCACCCACCAGAGAGACTGTACCTTGCACTCCACAAGATCTGTATCACTGGGCACGATGCCCCCTCCCAAGCCAGTGGAGATGCCATCCACTCACCCCATCCTCCCCAGGATGAAGAACTCTGGGCACGATGGCCCCACCGGAACCAGTGGAGATGCCATCCACTCACCCCATCCTCCCCAGGATAAAGAACACTGGGCACGATGCCCCCTCCAGTACCAGTGGAGATGACATCCACTCACCTCATCATCCCCAGGATGAAGAACACTGGGCACAATGCCCTCTCCAGAACCAGTGGAGACGTCATCCACTTGAGAGACTGTGGCCTTGCACTCCCCAGGACCAAGCACAGGGCATGTTGCCCCCTCCAGAGCATGTGGGCAAGTCACCCACTTGAGAGACTGTGACCTTGCACTCCCCAGGACCAAGCACAGGGCATGTTGCCCCTCCAGGACCAGTGGCGTTGTACCATTTGCCGGCTGAGGTGCTCCCTGGTGCCTGCCTTCTTTCGACCTGATGCCCCTGCAGTGTTCTCTCCGTGTTGTGGCAGGAGTAAACTGGGGCCTTGGACTTTGTGATGTGGCCCTGTGGCCCACGAACATTGAGGGCTGGGCAGTGTCCCTTCATTTGTAAATATGTATATACTTTTTGATTTGGGTGCATGTATTGCTAATGTATTTATCTTATTACACTCACTTTTATCTATTGGAGTTGTCCTTGTATGATTCCTGAGGGGCATGGGGTATATATGTTATGTTGCTGCATCTGCTTGTGTGTATGTCACTCTCTTTTTTCTCCCCTTCCCCCGTGTGCTAGGCGGCTGTACTCACCATGTTGGTGTTCGTGGTGGAGCAGGACGTAAATCAACATTGGGAATATTTGCTGCTCAAGCTCCATGGCGACGTCATTCTTCTCTGAGTCTCCACAGGTGAGTCCTTTGACTTCTGAGATCTGTTTCCACCATGCTTTTGATGTTGTTGGTACTGCCCTGGAAAAAGTGACGAATTGGACTGTCAAAATACGGTGGGCGGAACACTGTCTTCCGCCTGGCTGTAGGCGGCTACGGCAGTGGTGCCTGTTGATTCTGCTCTGGCGGTGGGTGTGTTAAAGTGGCTGTCTTTCTGAGCTGTTTCCGCCATGGTCAGAATTTACCGCCAGCCTGTTGGAGGTATTACCGCCACTTTATCACCAACCGCCAGGGTTGTAATGAGGACCTTAATCCTTAGAAAACAGTGAGAATGCTTTTATTACACAAAGTACCTGGCTGTCATAAAAAATAAAGCCGCACAGACGAGCGTGCATTGGAAAAGGGTAGTGATGCGTCAATTCCTTAATCACAAGTGAGGCTGTGCATCATTTCCATGTCGGGTCGGCAATGTGTCCTTTTTCTCCCTCGCAAGAGAGCGATGCGTCAATTTCCAGAAGGGGCACGTCCGATCCGCGCAGAGTCTGGTTGACTTTGACACCTAGGGACAATGCATGGAAAATCCGGTTGCACGGAGTTAGAAAACTGCGCTGCATGGGTTTTGCCATGTTATGAGCCTCCATAGCAGGTGCTTCCTGTCATTTTTCCAGCCCCGTTGCAATTAATTCCCAGCCGGGACGCAGGTGGAACATCGATTTCAGCTGCAAATCTAGCGGTGTGTCTTTTAGCAGCCGAGTTGCTGAAGGTGCGTCAAAAATGTCCCTGCATGGCGTACTGTGCATATATTTTCAGTTCTTGTCTGCCAGCTTCACCTTTCAAGGGCCAAGGGACTGGATAGGGCACCACTTGGAAGGTCAGGAGTCTCATCAGAGAGTCCAGGTGCTGGGAGGGGAAGTCTTTGATGGCCCTGAGACTTTAATAACAGGAGGCAAGCTCAGTTCAAGCCCTTCTTCTCAAGCAGGAATGCACAACAAAGTCCAGTCTTTGTCCCCTTTCATAGGCAGAAGCAGCAACTGCAGGACAGGATAGCCCAACAAAGCACAGTCACAGACAGGGGCAACACTTCTCCTCAGCTCTTCAGCTCTTCTCCTTGGCAGAGGTTCCTCTTGATTCCAGAAGTGATCTAATCTTCATGGGTTTTGGATCCACTCCTGCCTTGCCCAGGCCAGGCCCAAGATACACACCCAGGGGGTTGTAGACTGCATTGTGTGAGGGCAGGCACAGCCTTTTCTGGTGTGAGTGACCACTCATCCCTTCCCTCCCAGCACAGATGGTTCATCAAGATATGCAGGCTACACCCCAGCTCCCTTTGGGTCACTGTCTAGAGGAGAGATGCAAAAAGCCCAACTGTCAAACTGACCCACACAGGGAATACTTGTAAAGTCTTAAAGACTCAGGAATCAAACGAGACCATAAAAGAAAGGTACGTTTATTTTATTAATGCCCCAGCCATCGATTCAGCTTCTCCATCCTCCGATCCACTCCAACCGTCTTCTGCCGACTGCGAGCCGCGCATCTCCTCGGATACCACACGAGGATTCTCCCTCGGCATCTCCGTGGAGACCTGCGTGCGGCGCGGCTCCAATACACCACAATCCTCAAACAGGCAGAGTCATAAAATGGTTTATGCAAGAAAATGCCTACTTTCTAAAAGTGGCATTTTCAAACACACAATCTAAAACCAAACTTTACTAAAAGGTTACCCCTGTCCAAGCAAGGATCCTCAGTCTAGTCAGGGTAAAGGAGAATCACCCTCAGTTAACCCCCACTCACCCCCTTGGTAGTTTGGCACGAGCAGGAAGGCTTAACTTCGAAAGCAATGTGTAAAGTATTTATACCAAAACACACAGCAATACTGTGAAAACACTACAAAATGGACACCACACCAGTTTAGAAAGATAGGTCATATTTATCTAAATCAAAGAAGACCAAAACGACAAAAATCCAACATACACAAGTCAAGATATGAATTTTCAAAAGAATAAGGGCCTGATTCTAACTTTGGAGGACGGTGTTAAACCGTCCCAAAAGTGGCGGATATACCACCTACCGTATTACGAGTTCCATAGGATATAATGGACTCGTAATACGGTAGGTGGTATATCCGCCACTTTTGGGACGGTTTAACACCGTCCTCCAAAGTTAGAATCAGGCCCTAAGAGTCTTAGGCCCTCATTCTGACCTTGGCGGGCGGCGGAGGCCGCCCGCCAAAGTCCCGCCGTCAGGTTACCGTTCCGCGGTCGAAAGACCGCGGCGGTAATTCTGACTTTCCCGCTGGGCTGGCGGGCGGTCGCCTTCAGACCGCCCGCCAGCCCAGCGGGAAAGAGGCTTCCACGATGAAGCCGGCTCGGAATCGAGCCGGCGGAGTGGAAGCTGTGCGACGGGTGCAGTTGCACCCGTCGCGTACATGTAGGGGCCCTCTTACGGGGGCCCCTGCAATGCCCATGCCAGTGGCATGGGCACTGCAGGGGCCCCCAGGGGCCCCGCGACCCCCCCTACCGCCATCCGGATCCCGGCGGTCGGACCGCCGGGATCTGGATGGCGGTAGGGGGGGTCGGAATCCCCTCGGCGGCGCAGCAAGCTGCGCCGCCTTGGAGGATTCAATGGGGCGGCGGTACACTGGCGGGAGCCCGCCAGTGGTGCCGGTCCGACCGCGGCTTTACCGCCACGGTCGGAATCCCCATTGGAGCACCGCCGGCCTGTCGGCGGTGCTCCCGCGGTCCTCCGCCCTGGCGGTCTTTGACCGCCAGGGTCAGAATGACCGCCTTAATCCTTAGAAAACAGTGAGAATGCTTTTGTTACACAAAGTACCTGGTTATGGTAAAAAACAAAGCCGCACAGGCGAGTGTGTGTAGGAAAAGGATAGCGATGCGTCGATTCCTTACTTGCAAGTGAGGCCGTGCTTCATTTCTTTCTCTGATCGGGTCATTGCCCCCGCAAGAGAGCGATGCGTCGTTGTTCGGACGGGGCACCTCAGATCCGCGCAGAGTTGGGTTGACTTGGACGCCCATGGACAATGTGTGGTAAATCTGGTTGCACAGTGTTAAAAAACCATGATGTGTGGGGTGTGTGTTGTTATGAGCCTCTGTAAACAGTTGCACTTTGTTTCTCCAGCCATGTTACGTCAACCTCCCAGCCACGATGCAGGTGGAGAGTCGATTTCAGCCGTGTTGCGGAAGGTGCGTCGTACGTTTTCCTGCACGGGGCTCTGTGCGGGGATTTTCAGTTCTTGTCTTCCAGCTTCACCTTTCATGGGCTCAGGGACTAGATAGGGCACCACTTGGCAGGGCAGGAATCTCAGCAGAGAGTCCATGTGCAGGCAGGGGAAGTATTTGATTACCCTGAGACTTCAACAACAGGAGACAAGCTCAGTTTAAGCCCTTGGAGATTCTTCTCAAGCAGGAATGCACAACAAAGTCCAGTCTTTGTCCCCTTTCACAGGTAGAAGCACCAGCTGCAGGATAGCCCAACAAAGCACAGCCACAGACAGGGGCAACACTTCACCTCAGCTCTTCAGCTCTTTTTCTTGGCAGATGTTCCTCTTGATTCCAGAAGTGATCTAATCTTCAGGGGTTTGGGGTCTGCTACTTATACCCCTTTCTGCCTTTGAAGTAGGCAAACTTCAAAGGAAGGTCTCTCTTGTTTGTACGATGCTGTCTTTCCCATGCCAGGCCCCAGACACACACAGGGAGTTTGGAGACTGCATTGTGTGAGGGGCAGGCACAGCCCTTTCAGGTGTGAGTCACCACTCCTCCCCTCCATCACAGCACAGATAGCTCATCAGGATATGCAGGCTACACCCCAGCCCCCTTTGTGTCACTGTCTAGAGGAGAGGTGCAAACAACCCAACTGCCAAACTGACCCAGGCAGGGAATCCACAATCAGGCAGAGTCACAAAATGGTTTAAGTAAGAAAATGCCTACTTTCTAAAAGTGCATTTTCAAACACACAATCTAAAAACAAACTTTTCGAAAATATCTATTTTCAAATTGTGAGTTCAGAGACCCTAGACTCCATATTTCTATCTGCTCCCAAAGGAAATGTGCACTTTCATAATATTTAAAGGCAGCCACCATGTTAACCTATGAGAGATCTAGGTCTTGCACAGTGAAAACTGGATTTGGCAGTATTTCACTTTCAGGACATGTAAAACACATTAGTATGTGTCCTACCTTAAACATACACTGCACCCTGCCCATGAGGGTACCTAGGGCCTACCTTAGGGGTTCCTTACATGTAAGAAAAGGGAAGGTTTAGGCTTGGCAAGTGGGTACACTTGCCAAGTCGAATTGGCACGTTAACACTACACCCACACACTTCAGTGGCAGGTCTCAGACCTGATTACAGGGCTACTTGTGTGAGTGGAACAATCAGTGGTGAAGGCCCACTAGTAGCATTTGATTTACAGGCCCTGGGCACCTCTAGTGCACTGTACTAGGGACTCACTAGTAAATCAAATATGCCATCATGGAAAGCCAATTACACATACATTTTACATAGGGGCGCTTGCACTTTAGCACTGGATAGCAGTGGTAAAGTGCCCAGAGTATCAAAAACCGCGAAAACAGAGTCCAGCACACATCAACAACCAGGGAAACAGAGGCAAAAAGTTAGAGGAAACCATGCCAAGGATGCCAAGCATAACAAGTCCCATGGCAGCACCTTTTCATTTGCATGTTTGTGCAGGTCACTCAAGGCCAGTGGGGTCTCTTGCACAGTCACACAGACTGCCCTGTGGTCAGTGACCATGGCCTCCTCCAGCAGCTTAGGTGTCCTGTTATGTGACCCATTTAGCAGGTCCCTTTCTGGAGTTCCCCTTTCCCTCCATGGAGAGGCCTACCCAGACCTCAGAAGCCTATGACTCCTATTGCAGCAGGAAGAGGACCTCAATGTCTAACACGGTCCAACTGTGATGGCTTATCTGTAGGAGCCCCTTGAGTAGTCTTCCTTCTCCTCTAACGAGATGCATACCTTGACCTCACAGCCATAGGCCTACTGTTGAACCATATGACCATTGGTGAAAGCTATCAACAAGGCCCTATACTGGAGGCCTTCTTCAGTTCTAGAGACAGACCTATCTTTGCTGCAGTAGACAGGGCCTCACTTAGCAGCAACCTAGAGCAGTTCATCCCTCAAGGCAAGTCCACCTAACCCTTCCCCTAGGGAATTAATTCAGCTCCTGGAATAGGGCCAGCTAGGCCTCAGAATTCTTGGACTCTCTTAGCATTTGAAAAAAAGGCACTACAGGTGGCGAGAGTGGGTTACAACTGTAGGCCTGTCCACCACAATCCATAGTGAACGTTTTATCCAGCCTTGGGGATGGGCCTATGAAGCAGTGCACCCTGGAACTGTAGTGACTGTGCCACTGAGGCCACAGGACCCTTGACCTACCCCGTATCAGCCACTTTCAGAGGCTAGTCTACCTCATTGAGGCACCTCAACTGGCCTCATCTTCAAGAAGCAGCGGTGCAGTTCACGATGAATAGGAAATGCAAGACTTGTGCATGCACCAAAGTAAGTTCACAAACCTCACTGTATCTCTGCTTTATACACATGTGCCTTTAACAACAAGTGCTGCCTGCGTTTGTGTTACTATTATTGTGCTCTATTTGAAGGCAACAATTTGATTGCAAATGCCTGTGAACATAGTGATGCTCATTATTTAGGATTTTGTTTACTTTTAAACATGTAGCATCTTGTAGAGTGTTTCGAACCTGAAATGTAACCAAAGTGTGAGAAATTGGCTTGTTGGTTGACTAGGGTATGGACCCTTGTCAAGCAATAGCCACAATCCCTGTCAGGGTGAACCACAAAAGTCACTAAATTAACCTGTACTTCACTAGGGGTGTGAGGGGAGCTCCACTCCGCTGGCGAAGCTAATGGAGTTTTTAAAACTCCATGCTCCGCTTGGAGTGCGAAGTTCAACCAAAAACTCAGCTAGCCCCACCAGTGGAGCGGAGCTCACCCGGTGTGCACAGAAGCCTGGTTATGGGCTACACACCATCTACGCTTGCACTGTGTAGCCCATAACTGGGCTGCAGTGCGCACTGAAGCCTGGGAGCAGAGGCCAGAGGAAGGCAGAGAGCCAACCAGGCCACTGTGGACTCGGAGGATGAGGAGGAGAGGAGGACCCCCAGGAAGACCCAGGTAAGTCCTTGTCTCTTCTTTTTTCATTGTTTGTTCACAGTGGTGCACAAACAAGGACTGAAACAGCAGCTTTTGGTACCTATAGGCCTGGCCCGAATTCAGGCCACGGCCATTGACGGAGAAAGCTACTGTTTCAGTCCTCTTGTGCTCCAACCTGGACTGTGTGCAGTGCACACGGGGTAGGCCGGTGCACAAGAAACCTGCCAGCTTTCACTGCCTATGGCACTGGCCTGAATTCATGCCAGGGCCGTAGGCAGCAAAAGAAAGCTGCTGTTTCAGGCTAGCCAGGCCTGACCCTGCTTAGCGCTTCCGAGATTTGGCACATTCAGGACTCCACAGGTCACGGAACTCCACCTCCGTAGAATTCCACAGAGTTTTTAATCAACTCCCCAGAATTCCGCAGAGTGGAACTCCATGAACTCGCCCAGGACTATACTTAACCATGGGTAGCTTGGCACAAAAAGCAGTCAGGCTTAACTTACAAGCAATGTGTAAAGTATTTAAGAAGCACTCAAACAATAATAAAGTAGAAACACAACACAAGAAAAATCCCAAACAAATTTAGAAAAATAGAATACATGTTGATACATTATTTGACACCAAAACAACAAAATCCAATCAGTAGAACCAGAGAGCGGAGAGGAACAGGTCCAACAAAAAACCTTAGTTAATTTTTGGTAAAATAATTCTCTTTGTTAAAGGCATTACAATTTTTTGAGCGGGTAAGGAACTGGGTGAGAGAACAATGGTTTTGTTTTTACATCTGGCGAAAACGCTTTCAAAATGAAAGTTCAGATTAAAAATGCATTTTCAAAAGCTTTTTTGGTTCCTAATTTAGTATGTGGAAATTTCCAAGCCGATATATTAATTGGAGACATGTTTGAATTTTAAACTTAAACGGCGCTCTGTCGGTTGGTATATTTCAGACAATATGTGTTTACTGTTGATATTTAGGAACAATAAATGAATATAGTTGGGTGACTGTAGAGTGTTTGTGTATATACATATTGAATCCATATATATATTTAGATGAGGCATAAAACATGGTATATTTGAAAGACACAGCTGTGGTGGCAGTTATAAACACAGGGTAGAGGACAGTAATAATTCTGTGTTTTCTGTCTTCTGCTGCAAACTTTCAGGCGAAATGCATGCACTCTAATGCTGGCACCATATCCATTTTACCGTTAAATTAAATGAGAAATTAGATGCACTTTCGATTTTGAAAGCAAAACCATGACTAATATGTGCTCAACAGAAAGATGGAACAGAAAGATGGAGCACTAGATCAGGCAAAGCATTGTTTGATTTCTTTTCAATTGTCCTCATGCTCCCTGGCTTTGGGTGAAGTGATGCTTCTCACAGCAAGTACCACTGGGGCTGGCTGTAGGCATGAAAACTCATAACATGGGTACAATAAAGTGTGAGCTCACTTCATCTGGCTGTCAATAACGTTTCTGAAGCAGCAATTGGGATAGACAAAGGGCAGGTATGGCTTAGAAACATCTTCACCTCAAACAACAAAAACTGCAGTCCCACCCCTCACCATTACCATCTACCAACTAGCTGTGCTCAGAAAGAAGCTATTCCTCATACCCTTGTTAGCCAAGTTAATGCAATTGCTAAAAGTAGCCCTGCATTCTCTTCACTTCAGTGTCTGGGTTTCCTACGTCCAGGCACAGGAATGCAAGCAATACAATTCAATTTCTACAGGGCTCCTTTTTCTGAGCACGGTTTACTCTAATTCACATTCATGCTTGCCTTAATCCCTACTGAATGTGTACGAATTGCATGCACCTCATTTCCAAGATCACAAACTAACCTTTAAAAGTCATACCCTGTAACTTAAAAATTACTAATCTCCTGTTGCTCATCTATTAATAAAGCCAAACATTTGGGTGAATTCACACCTAACTTCCATTAATATAATCCACCACACAGAAACCGTAGTACATGCATATGATGGTTTCGTTAAGAGCACAAGACTAATCCCAATAAGCAACAATAACCACTGAAAAAACAAACCTTGGGTTCCAAAGCAGGGTGTTGCCCAGCATAAAGCACTTTATTGTCTTGCCAAGGGTAATAAATGCTATATAAATGCAGTAACAGTACAATGCAATATATAACTCTTCCAATCCACATTAGTACTCAGACCATAACTCTCAGTGGTGAGGCAATTGACTGTAGTTCATACAGGATGTGTAAACTTAACCTCTTAGCTGCTGGGCCTCCCCCCCACACCCCCCTCCCCACCACAGTGCTGAGCCCTTTTTTGGCTATTTGGGGTAGTTCACGCTTAGGCCTCCATAACCTTTTGTCCACATAAGCTATTCACGCCAAAGTTGTGTCCTTTTTTTCCAACATCCTAGTGATTCTAAAGGTACCCAGAGTTTGTGGTTTCCCCTGGAGGAGACCAAGAAATTAGCCAAAACACAGCGAACATTTTGGGTTCTTTAAAAAAAATGGGAAAAAGGGCTGCCGAAGAATGCTTGTGGTTTTTTCCCTGAAAATGGCATCAACAAAGGGTTTGCAGTGCTAAAATCACCAGCTTCCCAGCACTCGGGAACAGGCAGACTTGAATCAGAAAACCACATTTTTCAACACAATTTTGGCATTTTACTGAGACATAAACTGTTTTTACTATTTTTGTGCTTTCAGCCTCCTTCCAGTTAGTGTGTCAGAAATAAACAAAATTCTGAATTCAGCAAGGGGTCATTTGTGTAGATCCTACAAGGTTTTCCTACAGAAAATAACAGCTGAAATAAAAGATTATTAACATTGAGGTGAACAAAATCAGCCATTTTTTACCACATTTTACTCTGTAACTTTTTCCTGCGATGTCTGATTTTTTAAAGCAATATACCGTTACGTCTGCTGGACTCTTCTGGTTGCGGGTATGTATAGGGCTTGTAGGTTAATCAAGAACCCTAGATACCCAGAGCCAATAAAGGAGCTGCACCTTGCAATGGGTTTTCATTCTATACCAGGTATGCAGCAATTCATTTGCTGAAATATAAAGAGTGAAAAATATGTATGAAGAAAACCTTTGTATTTCCAAAATGGGCACAAGATAAGGTGTTGAGAAGCAGTGGTTTTTTGCACATCTCTGAATTCCTGGGTGCCCATACTAGCATGTGAATTACAGGGCATTTCTCAAATAGGCGCCTTTTTTTCCACACTGTTTTACATTTGGAAGGCAAAAATGTAGAGAAAGACAAGAGGCAATAACACTTGTTTTGCTATTCTGTGTTCCCCCAAGTCTCCTAATAACAATGTTACCTCACTTGCGTGGGTAGGCCTAGTTCCTGCGACAGGAAATGCCCCAAAACACAACGTGGACACATCACATTTTCCCCAATAAATCAGAGCTGTTTCTTTTGGCCTGTGGATTTTGGCCTCTAGCTCAGCAGCCACCTAGGCAAACCTACCAACCCTATGCATTTTTTAAAACTACACACCTAGGGGAATTTAAGATGGGGGGACTTGTGGGGCTCTAACCAGGTTCTGTGACCCAGAATCCTTCGCAAACCTCACAATTTGGCAAAACAAATACTTTTTCCTCACATTTTGGTGACAGAAAGGTCTGGAATCTGAGAGGAGCCACACATTTCCTCCTACCCAGTGTTTCCCCAAGTCTCCCAATAAAAGTGGTACCTCACTTGTGTGGATAGGCCTAATGCCCATGACAGGAAATGCCCTAAAACTCAACGTGGACACATCACATTTTCCCCAAGAAATCAGAGCTGTTTTTTACAAAGTGCCTAGCTGTGGATTTTGGCCTCCAGCTCAGCCGCCATACAGGGAAACCTAGCAAACCTGTGCATTTTTGAAAACTAGACACCTAGGGGAATCTAAGATGGGGTGACTTGTGGAGCTCTCACCAAGGTTCTGTTACCCAGAATCCTTTGCAAATCTCAAACTTTGGCAAAATAAAATACTTGTTCCTCACTTTTTGGTGACAGAAAGATCTGGAATCTGAGAGGAGCCACCAATTTCCTCCTACCCAGTGTTCTCCCATGTCTCCCGATAAAAATGGTATCTCACTTGTGTGGGTAGGCCTAGTGCCCGCGACAGGAAATGCCCCAAAGCACAACCTGGACACATCACATTTTCCCCATGAAATCCGAGCTGTTTTTTACAAAGTGCCTTGCTGTGGATTTTGAACTCTAGCTCAGCCTCCAGCTAGGGAAACCTACCACACCTGTGCATTTTTGAAAACTAGACACCTAGGGGAATTTAAGATGGTGTAACTTGTGGGGCTCTCACCAGGTTCTGTTACCCAGAAACCTCACAATTTGGCAAAAATAAACACTTTTTCCTCACATTTCAGTGACAGAAAGTTCTGGAATCTGAGAGGAGCAACCAATTTCCTCCTACCCAGTCTCCCCCCATGTCTCCCGATAAAAATGGTACCTCACTTGTGTGGGTAGGCCTAGTGCCCGAGACAGGAAATGCCCCAAAACACAACATGGACACATCACATTTTTCACCAAGAAATCAGAGATGTTTTTTACAAAGTGCCTAGCTGTGGATTTTGGCCTCCAGCTCAGCCGCCATACAGGGAAACCTAGCAAACCTGTGCATTTTTTAAAACTAGACACCTAGGGGAATCTAAGATGGGGTGACTTGTGGGGCTCTCACCAGGTTCTGTTACCCAGAATCCTTTGCAAACCTCAACATTTGGCAAAATAAAATACTTGTTCCTCACTTTTCGGTGACAGAAAGTTCTGGAATCTGGGAGGAGCCACAAATGTCCTCATACTCGCTGTTTGCCCATGTCTCCTGATAAAAATGGTACCTCACTTGTGTGGGTAGGCATAGTGCCCACGACAGGAAATGCCCCAAAACACAACATGGACGCATCACATTTTCCCAAAGAAATCAGAGCTGTTTTTTAAAAAGTGCCTAGCTGTAGATTTTGGCCTCTAGCTCAGCCGCCACCTAGGGAAACCTACAAAAACTGTGCATTTTTGAAAACTAGACATCTAGGGGAATCCAAGATGGGGTGACTTGTGAGGCTCTCACCAGGTTCTGTTACCCAGAATCCTTTGCAAACCCCAAAATTCATAAAAAAAATACTTTTTCCTCACATTTCAGTGACAGAAAGTTCTGGAATCTGAGAGGAGCCACAAAATTCATCCTACCCTGCGTTCCTCCAAGTCTCCCTATAAAAATGGTACCTCACTTTTGTGGGTAGGTCTAGTACCCGCGACAGGAATGGACGACACAAAGGTCAATGGTAGTCCTTGCATGAGGGCTACTGTTAACCCTGAAGTGATCCATTCCTGACGCAGGCACTAGGCGCAGGCACACAAGGGGGGTTATGTTTTTATCAGGACAAGTGGAGAAACACTGGGTGGTAGGAATTTTGAGGATCCCTGCACATTCCTGTAGTTTCTGCGATGAAAACGAAAGGAAAAATAGTGTTTTTAATCAAAGTTTCACTTTTGCAGGGTATTCTGGGTAAGAAAACTTTGTGAAATCCAAATACGCCACACTTCCGTGGACTGCCTTGGGTGTCTAGTTTTCAGACATGTCTGGGTTTGGTAGGTTTCCCTATGTGGCTGCCGAGCCCAGGACCAAATACTCAGGTGACTGTCTTACAAAAGGAGGCTGTTTTGTGGTAGGTAATTTTGATGTCTTCACAATCCGTTTTGGGTACTTCCCTGTTGTGGTCACTTGTCCACTCACTAAAGTGAGGCAGTTGTTCGCTGGAGACTTAGTGGAACGTTGAGTGGTACAAAATTTGTGGCTGCCTGCAGATCCCTGGAATTCTGCTCATTGAAATGTAAGGAAAATTAATTTTTTAAGCACATTTTGTGATTTCAAGGTGATTCTGGGTGAAGGAAAATTGGTGAGAGGCATGCACGTCCTGCACCCTTAGACTCTTCTGGTACTAGTTTGTTAAAGTTAACTCACCACTCACACTGGTTGGTTTTAGCACCTCCAGAAATTATGGTTTCAAAGCACGAATACTTATCAAAGTATCTGAATATTGAAACCAAGCCTTCTGAAGGTGGGCCATAAAGCCGCGTCCAGGAACCAAACTGTTTACGGTTCATTCACACACCATTCACGCACAACAAACAACCCTTTCATACCACGGCCAAGGGCCCATTCCAACCAATCACTGCACTCACATTAACTTATCGCTGCCAGACATGGGCCCATCACATTCACACGCCACAGAACGGAATAAGTTTGACTACATTTTACCACCAGTCAAGTAACCACCTCCTTTTTCCTTAACATTACGAAATGCATGCGTAATGAACCTTTACTAATGATTCCCATGACAGCCACCTGAGGCTCAGGAAGACATGTTTTTCAGGCGCCTTTAACGCACTCACTGTGCTAAATCCAACTCCTTCCAGTTTGTGGATGCAAGTTGGAGGTGTCTGAGTATGCCGTACAAGGCGATTCCTCGAACTGAGTGAGCATATCTACCTTTGAAACTAAGGGAGACATGCTGTGGAATTCTCGTGATGTGCCCTAAAGAGAAGGTCATAGGCTATGAAAAAAGGTAGTGTTTGGCACACAGGGGAGTTCATGAGAATGTAGCATATGTCCCAGCCAACATTATGTGCAGTGCTGTGACTGTAAAGCACTTATCATACAGCAAACTGAACATCTACTAAGTTCTGATGGAGGATGAACATGAAAAGCAGGTCAAACACTGACCTGTACATGTCATTGTCCTTCAGTGCTGGGATGGCACCAATGGGTTTGAATGCATAGGTGTAGATGATGTACATCTGTACTACCTTTACTATCTGCCTTCTACCTCTGCAATATCCCTGTGACGGCACACCTACCATAAGCTTTCCTAACCCATTCATGTTTCTGTTCTCATCAGAGTCCTGAATAATCCTGTATCATTGCCAAGTGAACCTATACTAGTTTGTGGATGCAAGTTGGGGGTGTCCAAGTATGCTTTGGGAGGCCTATTCCTCAAAATGAGCGAGCATATCTACTATTGAAACTAAGGCAGACATGCTGGTGAAGAAAGGGTACTCCGTGACAATGTAGCATATGTTCTGTTCACTAGTATATGCAGTAAGGGGAATATAATGCATGTTAATTGAACAGAACACCTACCACGTTCTTACGGTGGATTTAGGTCTCAAGCAGGCCATAAGGAAGTCCATGATGAAGTAAATGAAGTACAATTCTGTGGCTTCTTGCCTAACGAAGCAGTGGCCCATGGACGTTCGGTATCCATGCAATGCCACTGAAAGGATTAGCCAACGGCAGCTCAACCTCAGTTGATTTCCCAGAACTTTGCTTTAGTATGATACAATGCAAAGTAAGTAGGGATACAGAGGCCTGGTTGTGATGTGCACTGGGAATAGTAATACCAACTCTCCTGCCGTTCTCCATGCTTCGAGCACACTTTACAGCGACGTCATGAACGATCCTTTTTGGGTGTTTTAGGAATGCGATTAGCAAAGTGTCGCTCCTGCAGCCTTGCCACATCCTCAAGAACATATGAGGTGGAAGCTGCTGCTGCTTCTGTAACAGCAGTGAGACTTTCAATTACAGACAACTGGAAATCAAGGAAAGTCTTGTGTCTTCCTGTGGTTGTCTGATGGTAAACAACATACGTCTTGTATGTTGCCATCTGGATCAGGTGGGTAAACAGTTTCTTGTACCAAGTGCAAGTTTTATGACATGCATTGTATGGCTGAAGAACCTGGTCGCTCTTGGCCACTCCGCCCATGTACTTATTGTAATCTAATATACAGATGGGCTTGTGGACTGAGGCCGTCTGACCCCAAACCGTGATGGGGTAAGTGCTCTCATCATGAATTGTAGTGAGCACGTATACATCACGCCTATCCAAGAACTTGACTGCAAGCAGTTTGTTGGAATGCAATTCAGTACTCTGGGATTTCTGGAGCTTCTTGCAAACAAGCTCCTGTGGGAATCCTTTGCGGTTACAACAAACTGTACCGGAAGCCACAGTGCCAGCTTTGTAGAGCTCATTGAACAGCTCTACTCCTGTATAGAAATTGTCCACATAAAGGGTATAACCTTTGTGAAGAAGTGGCTGGACAACTTCCCATACAATCTTACCTGTGACCCCTAACACGGGAGGGCAACCTACAGGTGTCGCGTGGGCTCTCATTATTCTAAATGAGACTACTGGATTTCTAGGTAGCAGGATCTATAACGGTGTGGGGGACTGAGTCTGACCCACGTGTAAAGAACTCTGTCACCCTAAATCCAGTTTTTGCTCCGGCTAACTAGCAGTGCCTCATTTCTCCCATGTGGAAGGAATGATTTGGCAGCCGAGCGCATGACATCTTTGGAACTTCTCAGGGAAGTCGTGGTTACTCAGATCCAAACCAACTCTCTTATTTCCAATATGATCTCATATACAAATGACAAAGACAGTATAAGTTTTATATTATGTTTTAATAAAACGACTGTATTTTAGATATTAAGGCGTGAGCCGCGATAACCAGAACGATACAACTCAGTAGGATTGAAATAGTCACCAGGAGAGTAAAACATAAGAACAAAGCTATCATATTGTCTAACAGTTTCTACTCTCCCTCTGCTTGTTCTATTTAGAGCACAGCATGTTAAGCTTCTAGCTTGCTTATTAGAATCACTGTGGAGACATCAGCCCTCATACCTGAGCAAAGACCTGTGATCTTGGTTCAGCATCTGCAACGAGGCAGTCAGCGTCTAGTTGTGGCGCCCTGGTCAGAATCTCCCTCTTGCGTGTATTGGGACAAGGAAGTGATTTTATAACTAACATGTCATCGTGATCACAAAATGTCCCTACGCAGGAATGCCAAGTCTAAACTCTTACCACGTCTATCGGCAATGTACCAGACTGTATCCTTGACTGAAGCACAGAGTAAATATGTTATGGAGAACTCCAGTGCTGAAGTAGGCAAAACAGTGTGATATGAATAAAAAAACAACACCGTAGAACTGGCTATTTGAAAAATAACAGTACGAAACCTAATAAAAAGCATGTAGAGCAAAGTGCACAGAGGCTCTAAGCTGTCAGCAAATGAATAAAATATATTCAGGGCAAAGTGCACAAAGGCCTAAAGCCTGAAGCTAAAGCGCAATGAATACGTAAAACTAACCACACCACACCCTCCCCTTGTCTGTAGCAAGTGGTTCCAATAATATAAAAGGATGCCCCAAATATAAACAATACCTAAAACAATTATTTCGACAAGGTGAGTAGACAACAAAGTCATAAATTTAGGTAACATGTGATCATAAAGCCAAATTCAATATAGTGTCAATTTCGTAAAAATCCAATTGTTAGATAGAAGCAATAGAACGCAGGAGTTCCTCCACTTCGATATATGTCAATATCGGAAGATCCACGCCACAAAGTACCATGGAGCAGGTGTGATCAAAGCCCCAAAACCGTTCAGGGCGGCACCTCGTGTAGGGCCTATGAAAGAGACAATACCATCTTCCTCCAGGAAGGGAATCTCATAAACTGCCTCACGAAGCAAGCGCATCCGTAGTGCACAAGTCTGGGAATGAGCCCTAATCGAGAACATCAACAGATCAGCATCGACCATTGGAGGGCGCTGCAATGAGAGACAGAGAGACAGTGCATGTTCAAACGAGCACCAAAGGCATCGAAACACGGGTTGCACACAATCCAAAACCGGTCTGAATGACAAAGACCAGTCACACTCCAAATATCCCAGGAGTGTCGCTCCAAAATGCTGCATCATGCGTTCACGACACAGCTGCGCTGACGGGAGCAGCAATACAGGATCTCGTTGTGACGGGACAGACATTGCGAAAAAATAGCAACAACAACAAGACTCCAGCCAATAAAGCCAAAGTAATCGGGAAACCCCCAAAAATGCTTCCGAAAATAGAATGTATAGCCGAAGGTATCAAACCGAATATGGAAGAGAAGGTATGAGCAAAACCAACACCAACAACTTTGAAAAAATGTGCAATACCAGCAGTGCTGGACGCATTAAATATACGTCCCACAAGTTCACCGAAGTGATTTGGAAAGTTAGTATTCAAAAGGGACTGTATCTCCGCCGATGACCTTGCCACCTGAAGTGCGTAGGTCTCGCTAGCAGACGTAAGGGCCACATGCTTTTGAAACAATAAAGCTTTTAGCCGACTCAACTGGTCGAAATCAACCTTGGAAGTAGCAATATGAGGCCAGATGTCCGCTACCTCCCTAAATTGAGTGGGGGGAAACAACACATTCCCGCAGCACGTAACGGCCTTGTTGACAACGACGATGTAAACTATTCCGGCACGCATGCCACAGCAGCGTTCGCTGTTAAGAACAATGTAACTGCTGTTAGAAAGCACCTGGAAAGTGTTTTTAATAACCGGGACTGGAACTCCCTTCAGATAACAAGCTAAGTTAGCAATCGAAGCGTTACACGTCCCGTGCAAGGACAGCTGTTTACAAACCATTGAATGGCTGACAGAAGCTTTGCATTCGCTGCCGCTAAGAAAAACCTCCTTCAAACCATTAACACATCTGTACTGAAAGGGAAGGTCCCACACCTCGTGTATGTAACTGTCTCCCAATAGTTCATATCTACCCACCGGAATGTGCTTCAAACACGAAGTAAATTGCAAAGTAGAGATAGGCAAATTAATAACCCCATGAATCAACCACTCAGCTGACGGAATCTCAGCTACCGTGAAAGGCAGTTTCTCTAATTTCTCAATATTTAACATAACATATGTCGCTTCCTTTTTAGCCATCAGTTGTTGTTGACGAGTCAAATTAAAAGAGATAAAGATCTCTCTGGCACGAACGTGCTGCCATGGAACGCGACCCGCCTTCAAGGTCTGAAGAGTCCAACCCAGCTGCATGATGGACCGCGTCTGACTCTGCCCATGATATAAAGAAGACATGTCCGATTTAATAATGTCAATGGCAGAGGAAACAATGCTGTCAATCGTGTAAACACGGTCAGAAAGGGTATGCATGCCATTATCAACAACAGACAAAGGGGGTCATTCCAATGTTGGCGGGCGGCGGAGGCCGCCCGCCAGAATTCCCCCCTCCGAAATACCGCGCCGCGGTCAAAAGACCGCGGCGGGTATTACAAGTTTTCCCCTGGGCTGGCGGGCGGTTGCTGAAAAACCGCCCGCCAGCCCAGGGGAAAACAACCTTCCCACGAGGATGCCGGCTCGTAATCGAGCCGGCGGAGTGGGAAGGTGCGACGGGTGCAGTGGCACCCGTCGCGTATTTCAGTGTCTGCAAGGCAGACACTGAAATACTTTGCGGGGCCCCCAGGGTCCCCGCGACCCCCCCCTACCGCCATCCTGTTCATGGCGGCTTTCCCGCCATGAACAGGATGGCGGTAGGGGGGGTCGGAATCCTCATGGCTGCGGAGCGCGCTCCGCAGCCATGGAGGATTCACACGAGCAGCGGAAAGTCGGCGGGAGGCCGCTGACTTTCCGCTTCTGACCGCGGCTGAACCGCCGCGGTCAGAATGCTCGTTGGAGCACCGCCAGCCTGTTGGCGGTGCTCCCGTGGTCGGTGGCCCTGGCGGCCACCGGCCGCCAGGGTCAGAATGACCCTCAAAATCTGCATCAGATTTTCTTGATCAATCTGCCTCAACCGGGCTGCAGCCTCTTGTTGTGATAGCTTCCAAATCTCATTATAAACCTTGTATAAGAACCTTTTCTTCCGTGGTACTTTGGGACCTGACACAAAATCTTGTAAATCAGTATCATTAGACAGTAACGTGAGATGTGACTTAACTGCATCCAGCGTGGATGACTTCAACCATTGCTGACAAAGCTTCCCCACACTGTATGTAGTTATAATATCAGCATGTTCTGGTGAAACGTAACGAGGGTCTGCCCTACTAGTCCTGAACCCCCCTGAAGAGGTGACAAAACGTTGATGACACATATTAGTGTCTACAGGCCATAATAACCACCCGCCTGGATATAACGATGAAGTGTTAAGCGTACCATTCTGGACCCAATGTGTAAAGTCACTGAAAGTAGCATTCACAAAGTGCTGCCAATTTTTTAATTTAGAAGGGACGGGTATACTAGGCAAAGTCAACTCCCTAATCGTCGCTAAGCCCAAACAGCTAGTCTGTTGTACTGTGTCATTGAGGAAAATCATCTGCACAGGGATAATACATGCTCTAAATAACGTGTCCCTGCCTCGCATTTGCCAATTTTTCGAACCCCAAACACTTTTCAAGTCAACAGTTTTAAACCAGTATTCATATCCCTCGACCGAAAGTTTAGATACAAACAAATTGGAATACAGTAATTTAGTATCGGTCAATAACATTTGCTTATTAGAATACGGTGCAACTTTAAAATAGTAGGACTTAGCATCACGTGGATCATGCCCAGAAAAATATGCAAATTTATCATAATACGTTTTTGAACTCCCTTGTGGAGGAGTCGAGCAATGTTCCCATTGCACATAATTAAACATGGACTTGGGGCTACTAGCTTTATGAATAAAGTGGTGTCCATAATAGTTGTAACAAAACATGTCACCATGATTATCTCTAAACTGGTAAGCATCATCATCGTCATAGACAGTATAATATTGCAAATCCGTAAGCATAGAATCTACTGTCTTCACATCCCAATCATCAGAAACAATGCCAGGTATAACAATATCATTCATCGATAATTTGAGGACATACGGTATTTGAATCAATTCAGTGGGACCATATATATCAAACATTACTTTATCCCACACAATTCCATCCGGAACTGGTATAGCAGAAATGTTCACTGTGGAAAAGTCTCTTCGAACCATATGAGACGAAAAATGCGGTTTTAACACAGTCTCCACGTGCTCAATGTCAGATCGATCAGGAAGAAAATGACCATGTATTATCAGAAAAAAAGTAACCACAAATCCCAACCATAATAAAATAGTCATCACGGCCAAAAAAAGCCAAAAATAGTTCCAAGGAAAAACAAAATATGTGCGTTTAAGCCAACCCAGAGCCGTTGTGGACCGTGGACAGAAGTCAATGAGGACGAGGAGCCGGACACATCATTTTCAGCGTCGTTGAAGCAGCCAGAAGCAGTTCTAGCAAAAGGTGCAACTGTGAACAAAGAAGCAGATGGAGGCTCTCGCCGTGGCACGCTATAAACCACATGTTCAGAAACGTCAGTAGAACGTACAGCAATTTGATCACAAGATTCCATATTAATCGCCGTCGGTGGAACAATCGCAAGATCATCATCCACCCTCCCCAAGCTCGGAGAGGAAACAGTGTCGGTGAAAATCACCTGCAGCGGGACTTCCTCCCCAGTAGTGAGAGGGATTCTTGAACTACTGGGTGTCCCTATTGGTCTGCTGTGCAGAATCGGCCACATGTTGTAACTTGACATTATCAATGGAAACAAAGCGATTTCCTTTGGCCCCTCGCAGCGGCGGTAAAATCACAGTTCTCGTGCCGCTCACCCCTAGCACAGGGACAGGTTCTCGATAAGAAGGACCAAATTATTTTTTAACTGCGACCTTTTCACGCACCAGATCCCCAATCCTGGGTATCCAACCAGTAGGTGTTACTGGCTCATCCTTAATTCCTGAGGAGGCAGCACTGGCAGAAGAGTTATCTTCACGGAATTGTTGTAAATCCTGCAAAACAGTGACACGATCATTTATGTCAAAGGGCGTATCTGCCGCCTCCACACCAGGACCATCTAGATCAGGAACATACATTTGTGTTCCAAACAGGCACTCATATGAAGTATGACCCCCCCAGTGACCTTCTAGGCAAGTTATTAAGTGCTCTCTGTACTCCATATAGGTGGGCTAGCCAACCACGACCCGTACCTATAACTCTGGCCGTTAAGGACTGCTTTAAATCATGATTTAAACGCTCCACGACAGAATTTCCCTCGGGATGAAATGGAGACGAGAATTGGAGTTGGACCCCCAACGAAGCCATGGTGTCCCTGAATGCCTTAGAGGCAAAAGCAGGGCCCTGGTCCGAATGAAAAGCCGCAACTGCAAATATATCGACAAAGATGCGCAAATCTTTAATAACAGTGCGAGCGTCAGCCGAGCATTGTGGCCATACCCATACAAATCTGGAGCACGAATCTACAGCAACCAATATATATTTGTATGCACTATCTGGTGTCAGCGGACCAGAATGATCCAAGTACACACATTGTAAAGGTTTATTTGAAATCAGAAGGGGCGTCTGCTGCGGGCGTCTAGCCGACGACGCTTTAATCTGTTGACAAACGTCACAACAAAGGACATATTGCTTCGTCTCTTTATAGAGACCAGGCCACCAGTAACGAGCCTGTAAAAGTGAAATTGTGGCAGCCACACCAGCATGTGCAGAAGCCACCCCCTCATGTGCTGCAGAAATTAATCGAGGTCTCTCAATTTTATTGGGAATTTCACGTACACCAATGCCTGGAATTGTAACAGTAGCATTCAGCGCACCATTCAAGCAGTAACTATATTTTTAAGGAAATCCTTTAGGAAAGGGCGTGCCAGCAGCCGTAGCCTTTATGGCAGCCGAAATTTCTGTGTCTGGTTTGGAACTCGAACGAGTCACTGCGGCCACAGCTGCAAAGCGCTGCGCTGTGTGAATTCTGTATTGCATATGTGCGTGTATGACTATTCAAATGTCGGTAATCCACCACTATCCTATATGAATGGTCCGGTTTAGCAACCGGAAACAAGGGATTATTCATCGGCGAGACACAGGGCTCAATTACACCCTGATACTCCAATTGTGTTAGAATCTTTCTAACCGATGCCCTAGCTTCAAATTTGATAGGATACTGCGGTTGTGGCTGAGGTTCGCCCTTTATCGGAATTACATGATAAGGTGATTGTCTGTCCCACCCCACGTTATTTCTATACAAGGCGGGAGCCTGTGCTAGAGCCCATGATTTACTATAGGACTCAGCTAGTTCTTTCGGAACAAGTGGTGAGAAGGAAGGAGTAATAACCTCCTCCCCAACCGGACAATCGCGAACAAAGTCAGGCGGCCAATCTTGTTCGGCCAGCAGAACATCATATGATTTTACCACATGGTCCCAAAAAATGGCGTTTATAATACGGTCAATGTCCCCTTCCAATCGCAGAGTCACTTCATATACTCTATCAGGATCAGAGACTCGCATATCCGCCGTCTCGACTTGTATGAAGTCATCAGTTGCTTTCACCTCCAGATGCTCTAGAAGACTCCGGCGAACTATTGTGACCTCTGCCGCGCTGTCTAACAGTGCTAACGCCCATGTCTTGTTCGTCAAGAGAACTCTCTTCTTGAGAGGCATGTCTGACTGAGACAGCTGCCACTTTCTTCTTTTTAAATTGCTGTTTTTGTTGCAGCGGTTTCTCTTCTTGTTTAATAGAAACCTCCGCTGAGCGTTGTGAATCCTGTCTCGGTTTCACGTACTCCGTCTTCCGCTCTGACCGCCCACCTCTCTCACTTCTCTTTTCCGAGGAGTCCTGAAAGGAACGAGATTGGCGTGTATCAGTATATTGATATCTATCAGGCGTCTTCAAAGTATCCCTATTCCTGAGATTATACTTATTCTGAGGGGTCTCCGGTTGCGGAGACTGCCCATCATCTTTCTTAGGTGTTTGCTGTTTCTTTTCCCAGCGCTTTTTCGAACCCTCAGGTTGTTGCTGTTTAGCATTGTCTTTATTATTTTTACCCTGTAACTGGGGTCTTTGTGGTCTAGCCCCTAGGCTATCACGACCAATACTAGAATATGTTTCCGCTATTATTCTCGGAAGCTCCCGCTCCTGATTAAGCAGCGGAACATCCCGAAGACGCATTCGCACTGCTAGTGCTACTGCCTCTCCTTTGAGATTACTCAAAATAATAGAAGAAACTGTGGCAAAATTGCCCAGCAACTGCATGCCCAAATCCAAGGCAGGGGCAGCCCCATATTCATCCTGAATCTGTTTAAGTACGTCCAGTAAATTAGCTAATGTCGGTGTACCGTGTGCCGTAGTGTAGATCGTGGCAAACACCGTGCCCCAGGTATTACAAAGGTCCACCGGAGGAACCATCCCGTACGGCAAACACATCGTCAAAATTCTATGTTTATCCTGAGGTCCCGTATGGGGAAATACCGCTTCCAGCGTATTAATTTTTTGCGCCAGCCAAAATGGAGTCTCCTCTCGTTTAGCGGGTACTTTACCCATAACTGAGTGCACAGTGGCCGGATTAATACCCGGAACCACAGCCTGTGGGTGCGCTGGAGCAGCACGCGCTGCATTCGTATTTAGTGTCTGCATGACAAACTGAACTAATCGTCTATATGTAGCCGTTAATTCTGTATATAAACGACGAACTTCAACCACTGCCAATTGAGCAACCGCAGGATGTGGTGTATATGTAGCCAATAAAGGCCAGGTAGGACCATCATTACTCAGTGGACCTAACCTAACTTGTGCTACTGAGTGTGGGAGGGCGCCATCAAGCCAATTATGGTGTTCTTGATAAGATAGAGGTATTTCTAAATAAGCGTAAGCCCTGTATTGTCCAGGGACACTCGCAACAGTGTATTCGTGAAAAGTATTTGTTCCCCCATCCACTGCTGGAAATCCGACCCAAGAATAAAAAAGTTCCGTTCTATAGGCTGCATGGGCGTCCACCACAAAAGTGACTGGACCCCCCTGGACGGTCAGTCCATGTGCCAACAGATGTCCTGTGAGCGGGTGACGCATATTAATTGCTATATTCACTACATTAACATTCGCCATTTTTATATAAAAAAATAAATAGCTTCAGGTCAGAGAAGGCACACCAATATCGGGGTATTTCCTTTCAAAGTTCAAGCTTGAACAACCAACCACTAAGCAACAGGAAGCACCTATGCCGTGGCGGCGGAAACCCTCAGCCCCACGGACGTCTCCGTATACGGAACCGAGGAGTCAAAATATATATGAGACCAAGAGAGTCAGCCGTACCTAATCATTAGAGCCAGACCAAACGTTGGCGGCGCCATGTCGCGTGGGCTCTCATTATTCTAAATGAGACTACTGGATTTCTAGGTAGCAGGATCTATAACGGTGTGGGGGACTGAGTCTGACCCACGTGTAAAGAACTCTGTCACCCTAAATCCGGTTTTTGCTCCGGCTAACTAGCAGTGCCTCATTTCTCCCATGTGGAAGGAATGATTTGGCAGCCGAGCGCATGACATCTTTGGAACTTCTCAGGGAAGTCGTGGTTACTCAGATCCAAACCAACTCTCTTATTTCCAATATGATCTCATATACAAATGACAAAGACAGTATAAGTTTTATATTATGTTTTAATAAAATGACTGTATTTTAGATATTAAGGCGTGAGCCGCAATAACCAGAACGATACAACACAGTAGGATTGAAATAGTCACCAGGAGAGTAAAACATAAGAACAAAGCTATCATATTGTCTAACAGTTTCTACTCTCCCTCTGCTTGTTCTATTTAGAGCACAGCATGTTAAGCTTCTAGCTTGCCTATTAGAATCACTGTGGAGACATCAGCCCTCATACCTGAGCAAAGACCTGTGATCTTGGTTCAGCATCTGCAATGAGGCAGTTAGCGTCTAGTTGTGGTTCCCTGGTCGGAATGTCCCTCTTGCGTGTATTGGGACAAGGAAGTGATTTTATATCTAACATGTCATCGTGATCACAAAATGTCCCTACGCAGGAATGCCAAGTCTAAACTCTTACCACGTCTATCGGCAATGTACCAGACTGTATCCTTGACTGAAGCACAGAGTAAATATGTTATGGAGAACTCCAGTGCTAAAGTAGGCAAAACAGTGTGATATGAATAAAAAAACAACACCGTAGAACTGGCTATTTGAAAAATAACAGTACGAAGCCTAATAAAAAGCATGTAGAGCAAAGTGCACAGAGGCTCTAAGCTGTCAGCAAATGAATAAAATATATTGAGGGCAAAGTGCACAAAGGCCTAAAGCCTGAAGCTAAAACGCAATGAATACGTAAAACTAACCACACTACACAGGGTTTAGGGTAGAGTCCTTCCCTGTATACACTCTCAAGCTGTACACATAGCCAGAAGAGCTCTCACACAGCATGTACAGCTTTATGCCTTAGCGAGCTCTTTTGCTCGCAATGCACTGTCTGAAAAGCAGCCGTCCTTTGTACAGGATCAAGGACTCATCGACTGCTATATTCTTTCCAGGAGTATAGATCTCTGGAAACCTGGCAGACAAATGTTCCACGACAGGCCAAATTTTAAACAACCTGTCATGGTCTGGATGGTCCCGGGGCAATGCAGCAGAATTGGCATTGAAATGCAGCATGCGCTGCAGTAACAAAAAACTATCTCTGCTCATGTATGGTGCGAAGATGGGGGTTACCCAAACCGTGTGAGTCGTCCAGTAAGAGTGCAAGGTGGGTTTCTGCACTATCCCCATTTTGAGTGTAAGGTCCAAAAATATCTTCAACTCCGCCAGCAAATTGGGAGTCCACTGGCGTTCCCTAGAACGGGGCCCTAGAGTGCCTCCACGCTCCCTCAGAAATTGGTCAGTACCGAAATTTGTTTGCTGCACAATTTCTTGAAGGAAGTCAACATCCAAAAATAGATGGACGTAGTCGACTGGCAAAAAGTTAGCTGTATCGACTTTACATTCAGCATCACCAGTAAAAGGTGGAATCTGGGGCTGAACTAAATAGGGGGGCTGCCAAGAGAGCACTCTCTCTGTGCTTGTGGCCGCATGCACCTGCTCTCTCGGTTTGGCTAACCCGAAGTTGTCCCGCTGCACAGACTGTGCTTGCGAAGGGACAGCACGACTGTCGTCATCGTCTTCTTCAGAATCACTGGAAGAGGTGTCGTTGGATGGGACTCCACGACTGAAAAATCACCCTTAAATTCTGCCCCATTGTCCTCTCCATCAGATGCTGTCTCAATATCTGCTGTCTCAGTCTCTGATCCTACATCAGAGCTGTCCACTATAACCCGAGTTAGGTCTTCAGTGGCAGTCATCCAACGAGACACCATCTCTGCTACTGGCTAAACTGTCCTTCTAAAGTACTAACCTACGTAGAAGGCAGATAGTCACAAAATTGCCCGTCACCTTACCTTCGCTTCTTGTCTGATTCGGCAGATTCTCTGAAGACACTGAAAAAAACAAAACAGACAGTATTACTTCACATTACCACATACCCATCATCACAGCCTTTAGCGCTGGTGGCACCCAGTGCGACAGTCATTTTTGGTGCTCTGCCTCCCAATACCTCCTCTTCTAATTCCCTCAGTACCACCCAGCAAAAATGCCCCTCATATCTCCATAGTCCCTTCGCACATCATTTGTTTTAAAGCGCAGGGGACGCTTTCCTTTACTAATCCACTCTGCTAAATACATATAAATGTATATCCTTTGCAGCAGGACAATAAATCATCTGCGCTACTTTATGGCAAAACTGCCACTAGACAAAAGACACACACATATATATATATATATATATATATATATATATATATACACACACACATATATATCACTTTTATTTATGTGTGGTTTCCCTGGGGGGGGGGGCAATTGTTGCTCCCTGAAAACAACACATGAAAAAAAAAAGATATATAAGATATATATACACACACACACACACACATACATATCTATATAGATTTGTCAATATATATATATATATATATATATATGTATATATATATATATATACATATTTATATATATATATAGAGAGAGAGACTAACTTTACATCACTTTCACACATGTATAAAACAAATGGCCCCATAGGGGGTCAGCCCTTAGGCTGACCCCCCCAACATTTTCCATTTTTTTTAAATATTCCCTGGGGTCCCAATCATCCCCCCAGGGAAACTATAATCATTTGTAGCCCCAGGGGTCGGCCCATGTTCAGAGGGCCGACCCCGCCATTTTCTTTTTTTTTTAAATACATTTTTTCAAATCTGGGGAGCGCCATCGCCCTCCAAAACAACCCCAACCTATTTTTTTTAACTTGTGCCCCCACGGGGTGCGTCCAATTTACACGGGGCCGAACCCCACAAAGAAGATCCATGGTGCCTAGGGGCATTTCCTGCCCATGGATCGCAGCCACTCTGCGATACTTCGCCAGGAAATGGTGCCAGGAAGGCATCAATGGAAAGGGGAGACTCTCACCTTTCCATTGATGCCTTCCTGGCATCTGGGGAGGCCATTTTGGCCTTTTTGTCCCCACCAGAGTAGGGAGAGGACGCTTACCTGCTCCTCCGCTGCTCCTGTGGGGAAAAATGTGACGTCAGCGCACCTCGTGGCGTGCTGACGTCGCAGAGGGGATTGAGGGGGGGGGACACAGAAGTTGTTCCACGCCTCCCAGAAAAAAAAGAAAAACAAATCCTCCGGTGCATTGCACCAGAGGATTTTTTAACCCCCTCCCTGGTGTTGGCCACTGGTCGTGACCCACACCGGGGAGGTTGTGTGGGCGTCGGGCAGTGGCCAAAGCCCACACTAAATGGGTTAATAAGCATGAAATAACTGAAGAGATCTGCCACATGCCTCTGGCCACTAGCGGACTAAAATTTAGTTCACCACTGCAGGTTCTGACAAGCTACATACTGTGACCGTTTCTTGACATCTTGTGATGACAATTTAATATGGAATTGTATCAACAGTCTGTCCTCCAGATTTTTCCACAATTTCTCCTTCCAACCTATGCCTGCTCGGGGCCATAAACATTGAACAAAATATCTTGGAATGGGCAACCCAATGAAGTTACCAACTAAGTGGGCTATAATCATCAAAAATTCAATAAAGTCCCTGTAGAGATGCTGATAAGCGTTGTGTCCTATGCAGGATAACTGTTCCTCGTTGTTAATTACGCATGACATGGAAACCCTTCCTACAGAGGTCAAAACATTCATTCTCTTCCACCCCACACACCCTACACAGCAAAGTGTGCTACCTGTGTAGGCAAGAACCCACATAGGGGTGAGTGCTAAATATATATATGTATGCATGTTGCATACAATACATTTCTGACACTACATCTCATTCTCAAGTTTCTTTAGAATTTCATGGTGTATAACATAAACAAGGCAGAATGTTTGAGGCTAACTATCATAGATCATTGTTAGCTTAGGCTAGCCTCTGAAGATTCTTTGAAAGGTTTAATTTAACCAGAGCTGAACTATCTGAGTTAGACCTTTTGCCAAATTGTGGAAAGCATCACTGGAAGTAGCATAGGATTGGCAAAAATGGGCACTAACTAGGAAGAATACATACCATGGTTGTTTTAAAAGTGGTACTGGCAGATGCAAAACGGAATTCTTTTAAGGATGGTCTGGCCAATATGCACAAAAGAAAAACACCTGCATGTTTATTGCATCCTATAGGCATGGGTGGTCCCAGTGTCCTTTTTTCATACCCAGTAGTTTAGGTGACTTAAGTAGTTGAAGAGCTAGTGAGGCGCTATTTTACAATCTTTTATAGCTGCAAATGGTTGCTTGTCATGTAGGATTTCAATTAATATACTACTTTTGAGTGCAAATGTAGCATTTGTTAACATTTCTAAAGTAGGCAATTGAAGATCATGCAACAGAAAAAACAAAGCAGCATTTTAACCAATTATAGCAGGCATATCACAAAACATTCAAAACAGAGCACACAGCGCAATACGTTATAATCACATGGTAATAATACACCACCAACACACAGCAGCAAAAAGCAACACATCACCACTACCAAAATATGTACTACGCCAATGATATGCACAAAATGAAAGGAGCATAACTCCCCCCCACCCCACCACCACCAGCATCAGATGCTGCATAACTTTTAAAAGAAAACTACAATAAACTATGTTTATTATTGTTGTCTTGTAAAAGGGGTGGGGCTAGCAGCATGAAAGCAGCGTTAGGATTGGATGCAGGGCAGGCTGGGAGCCTGTGCCTGCAGTGGAAGAGAGGAGCGGAGCGGCGCAGATCAGAGCTGCGCGTAAGGTAAGTTTAAAAAATATATATACTGCGCCACCCAGTCCCTTTTCCCTCCCACGCCACTGAATAGAGCCTGTCAAAAATGATCTGTGATCCAGCCCACGATCTGCCACAGATTTAGGTTGAATAGTGTCTTAAATATTTGAAGAGCTGGAGTGGCGCTGTTGGACATTGTCAAACAGTTGCTTGCCACAGGAACTTTAAAGGAACTTGCTGCTTTCCACCATGGTCATTAAAGGACGCCTATCAACAGTAGTTTGTGATCTTGCGTTTGAGTTCATTCAATGCCCTATTTATTTGGCGCTTGAGTAATTTATGAAATGGCATTAAATGATAACTGAGGATTGGCAATTCCATGCCACCCCGCTTCGAGCCCTTTTGTGCATTACAACTAATCAAAAGAACATCAGTGGCATTTCCTTCAACGTTCTCTGGGTATTTCATGAAAACCAGCATGCATAGTCAATGAAAAGTCTGAAAGTTCGGTAACTATTCTGGCTGACATTATGTGTAGGGAATAAAGTGAAAGGTATTATGCATTATTCAAAGCTACCTTCAGTAGCTCTGGGCTCCAAAATCACAGTCATCTGACAAAATACATGAATAGCTCAGCAAGCACATCTTTCGATTCTATACAACACAATTCCCAAAGCCGTAACCTTTTAGAGCTTTTTAAATCTCACTGCATACTGACAGCATGCTTGTAAACTCTGCTAAAATTCACGAAAAGGCAATGTTGCATTCGCAATATGTTTTAGCCGATAAGTATCTGCAATTCCTTAGAATGCTAAGCGGACAGAGGCAGAGTGCAAGGTTTCTGTGGAGAGAAAAATATAATTAAATAGAACAGAAAACTGCTTAGGTTTTCAAGAGCAGGCAGCCTCGAGTGCAAGGCAAGTGTGCATTTTTGCCATATATTGAAAGAAAGACTAGTTTTTGTGACTTTTGATACTAAATTAGGATACATTCACAAGTTGTAGTATTTTATTTGGAACTCGCTATATCATTTTCAAATAGTTTGATATTAATCGTCATAAAAACTGCTTGTTTGTTTTTAACTGGTCTTTGTTGCTACGACTGCACAGGTAGAACCCTCAAATACTCTATCAGAAGTAAGATGCAGTCATTCGCCCACGTTGTGCTGGTTAGTTCATTCGAAAGATGAAAGAAGTTGTCTAGACTCGGTTTGATGCAAGAGTGAAGCTACCAACAATGCAGCAGGTGCAGTGGCACCAGGGGCCTGGGGATTGAAGGGCAATGTGGACTCCAATGATCACTGTTTTTTACTAACATACTGTGAGTTCGGCCTCCTTTTTTTCCTTGCAAGTGGCCCCTTGCACCTTTGCTACGCCACCAGTTAGGGTGTAATATTCTTGTTGATCGAGTGTCACGAGCGACATATGAGTATTCGAATGGGTTGGTTGCTAGGTGACGTGAACTCTAGTTGAATCGTGTGAGAGTCCTTGGTTACGGATATTTTTTACCGAAGGTCTTTTATCGCAGTTTTCCTGAAATAAATACTATTGGATATCAACTCATCGTGTGGCTCATTACAAAGAGTTAGCGAGAATCACCGGGGAGAAGATGAGGGAAGTGGGTGCATCTATTTGAGGACTCAATAGGAGAGGTCTGGAAATTGAGAGGTTAGAGGTGCCGAATTTACCAATTCCAGCCAGAGTTTGAAAAAGAATATGGAATAACGCGCGCAAACTGGATTTATTGGGTCAAATATAACATCCAATTCAAATTCTGAAGACTTTTTCGTTGATATTCACTTTCAGCAGGTGGAAAATGAGGTTGGCAAAACATTTGATTTGACAAGGAATAACTCAAGATATTCCTGATCCACACCGACTATTCTGTATTTGTTCCCCACATTCCCTATACTTTTCATTGATCCCCATTTCACCAGACTTTACCTGTCGAAATTTGTATGCTAAAATTTGAAATGTGTTGGTTTTCCAGCTCAACTTTGAAACTTGATTCAGCCACAGACACCGGATTTGTGGTGCTACTAGTAAAAGGATCCTACCTGCCTCGTGTAGTTTTCATAAAAAAGTGGTTGAATATGAACAAATATTGCAGTCAGGATTCAACCTTTTTAAATCAGACAAAGAACTGAACTTCCAAATGTGTGAGTTTCATATCTAGAACTCATCAATAAGCACTGACGTTTGGCCCTCCTTCAGTGCATCAGTTCATAACATTACGGCACCTCAGTTAGCCCTCAAAACTAGTCGGGACATACATACGTGACACTCTTGTTAGTGTAAAAGGTCATTTTATTAGAACAGGATTTAAACGCAACAATACTTCAAAACATTTAACTATATATCTTTAAAGCACACTTTGAGGGTCATTCTGACCCTGGCGGCCGGTGGCCGCCAGGGCCACCGACCACGGGAGCACCGCCAACAGGCTGGCGGTGCTCCAATGAGCATTCTGACCGCGGCGGTTCAGCCGCGGTCAGAAGCGGAAAGTCAGCGGTCTCCCGCTGACTTTCCGCTGCTCTTTGGAATCCTCCATGGCTGCGGAGCGCGCTCCGCAGCCATGAGGATTCTGACCCCCCCTACCGCCATCCAGTTCATGGCGGGAAAGCCGCCATGAACAGGATGGCGGTAGGGGGGGTCGCGGGGCCCCTGCCGTGCCCATGCCAATGGCATGGGCACGGCAGGGGCCCCCGTAAGAGGGCCCCGAAAAGTATTTCAGTGTCTGCCTTGCAGACACTGAAATACGCGACGGGTGCCACTGCACCCGTCGCACCTTCCCACTCCGCCGGCTCGATTACGAGCCGGCATCCTCGTGGGAAGGTCGTTTTCCCCTGGGCTGGCGGGCGGTTTTACTGGAACCGCCCGCCAGCCCAGGGGAAAACTCGTAATACCCGCCGCGGTCTTTTGACCGCGGCGCGGTAATTTGGAGGGCGGGATTCTGGCGGGCGGCCTCCGCCGCCCGCCAGGGTCATAATGAGGCCCTTTATCTTTTACAACTCCCTTGCCTTCATTTTCTCCTCAAATGTCTCCCTTCAATTTTCCTGCCGTATATGCTCCCCTATTCCGCCCATGCCTTCCTTGCCTGTAGCCTACCCCTCCCCGCTCTGATGCTTCACCTCCTTGTTTTCCCCCTGGAAGGGTGGACAAGCCCGCACCTGGCTCTCCACCCTCCCCATCTCCTGCTACCTCTTCTCAACTCACCTGTCCTAAATGACTGTTAACCCCCCCCTACCTGCCCTAAATAACCTGCCTATCTAAAAACCCTTCCTCCCCCTGTCTTCCTAAGTGGGTGGGTGGGTGGTCACTATAAATAACTTCTTTCCATCACCTAAGTCGGGGCAAAAAATGTCCGACCCCACCCTCCACCCCCCTTATAAACCTATCCTAATCCCCGCCCCAACTTACCTCCTACCCAATCGGGCGCCTCGCGCTCCACTTCCCCCGTCCCGAATCCACCCGCGGAGAGACTAGACTGCGTCTCTCTCTCCATGGGTCCCTTCATAATGCACACTGCTTAACACAATCGGCAGGGCAGTGCAGCCACAGCACACCCCAGTCAGGTGTTAAGCCACAGACGTCCAGATTATTAAGGTGTGGGCAGCCCTGCATAGCGTTGTGTGAAAATACACCCTGATGCATTGTGTGAGCGGGAGGAAATCGTTCAGTATTATATTTCTTGAGAGCTGATTGGCGACAATGTCACTCGCCATGCTTGTGGAAACAACTAAATGGTAGCATGACAAAAATACATTGCACAAAAGCGAGCAAGTGTACTGTATGAAGTTTGTATTCGAGGCACCCTTTCCAGTACAATATGCTACACAAAAACAACCGCAGAAAGGTCTGTTATACTAAGATTACTACTGACGCGGCTCTAGGGCAAAAGTAGTGATTGCTAGAAAGGCAGTAACAATTTTCATCCAGTGGTGAGAAAAGCAGTATTGTGTTTTGTAATCCTTCTTTGTCAAGTTGATCTCAGCATCCAGCCGGTGATTACCAGAGCCACCAAGGAAGCAGGGTACAGGAAGATTGGGTGCATGCTGCTCATATGCCGCAGCTTCAGTCCCTGCATCTAGCGCTAAAAGAGCAAGGAAAGTCACAGAAGGCAATTTAAGCTACGACATTGACTGGCAGCATGGACTGGCAGGAGTGGTCTATCCAGGTGCAACTCAACTGCTGAGGCCTAACAGGCACAGTTCGGCCATGTGGCTAGCAATACACTGGGATGGTCGGACAGAACCAGTGAGTCGCCACGTGTGTGCGAATAATGAAAGATCCGGTTTCTGTCATTAGGTCAGGATTTACTTTTTTTTTGTGTACCACAGTAACTGGCGAAAACTACATGCTGGACCACTGCAACCGTTTTTCGGATTGAGGCAAATATACAGGCAGACATCCCTTCACTGGGTAGCTTGTGGGTGGTGTGTTGGCAGCTTCCTTTTTTGGAACCATTGCTGGTGCTTAGTTTTGCCATATAACAATATAATAAACTATAACTAACTTATAAAAAAATTCGTTTACAGTATAGGATTAAATAACTTTTTTTTTGTTTTAAGAAGACAGTCCACACAAACAACTAGTAGCAGGCTTCAACACTGAACTCCACATCCCATCACAGTTTCTGTCAGGATACGCTTAACCACTTAAGTGGAGAGTGCAGAATCAAGAGTAGGTTTGGTTGCTGGAAATACAATAGTCTTTGAAAAGACCCTCAATAATTTATTGCATTCTGATTTTTTTCCAGACAAGACAAAACTGTATATGAGAATGGGGACCTTATGATCAGGAGGTATTCATCAGAACTATACAATGAGAAACCATCCTCCGACCCCAATGAAATTAAAAACTCAGCTGATCTTGCTGCTCCCCTCCCCCGCCAAAGTACTTGAGGTGGCCATCAATCAACAGCTCACCAATTACTTAGAGCAAAACAACCTGCTTGAAATCTCCCAGTCAGGATTCTGAGCCATCCACAGCACTGAGACAACACTCATCGGAGCTATGGGCGACATCAGAACACTCCTCGATCATGGGGAGACCATGTTCAAGATCCTCCTCAACCTCTCAGCAACATTCAACAATGTATCCCACCACACCCTCGTTAGCAGACTCTACAGTATTGGCATACAAGTAAATGCCCTCAAATGGGATTGCCTCCTTCCTGACAGGATGCACTCAGAGCATCAGGCTGCCTCCCTTCACCTCCCAATTCAAGGGCATCATATGCAATGTACCCCAAGGATTATCCCTCAGCCCCAGACTGTTCAACATCTACATGACCGATATGGCAGACATCATCAGATCCCATGGTCTCAACAGCATATTATATGTTGAAGATACACAGCTCATCTTCTCACTCACTGAAAACACCCCACCAGCAGGACTAACTTCTGTGACGCCATGACCAACGTAAACAACTGGATGAAAGTGGACTGCTTTAAACTCAGGTCCCCTAAAATAGAAGTCCTAATCTTTGATAGAAACACATCCAGGTGGGACCACAGCAGGCGGCCATCCAAACTCAGACCCACCCCCACACCTACAGATAATCCACGCAACCTCGGCATCATCTTCAACAGTAAACTGACCATGAAGCAACAAATCAAATCAATGAAGTTGCCTCTTTCTGCTTCTACACCCTCCACATGCTATGCAGGATCTCTAGATGGATCCCAATCAACACCAGGAAACCTGTCACCCAGGCTTTTGTCACCAGTTACCTCAACTACTGCAAAAGACTCTACTCCAGCATCCACACACAAATCATCAAAAGACTCCAGACAATACAGAATGTGGCATCCAAACTCATCCTGGACCTCCCCAAACATGCCCATATCACCCTCCCTCACAGTCATCCACTGGCTCTCAATCCAGAAGAGATGCCAGTTTAAGATCCTTGCGCACACCTACAAGGTCTTACATGACCAAGGACCAGCCTACATGAACCACTGAGTGAACTTCCATCAACCTGCCAGACACCTACGCTTCTCCTCGGTAGCCCACACACACACACCAAATCCGTTGAAGCCACAGTGATGGCTGCTCCTTCTCCTACATCGCTGCTTTAGCCTGGAAAAACTTGCCCCTCCATCTCCGCACAGCACTCTCCCAAATGGACTTTAGGAAGGACCTCAAGACCTGGCTCTTTGACGGGACCTCACACCCCAGTGCCCAGAAACCCCCAGGGGAGATAGTGCAGTGCTCTACAAATGATTGATTCTTTGATTGGTCTCTATCATTTCAGTTACCCTACTATTGTTTTCTTGATTTAAGGCCAACACAAAACACAGGCCAAGAAAAAACTCACTTAGTATCGGGTATCAACATTTTTAAGATGTAAGGGCTAGAGGTCTCATAGGAATGGAGAGAGAGCATTTCTGTGTAGACACACATTTGTCAAGGGACCGTTGTCTCTGGTGTCTGTTTCCCTACCCTACCCTCTTTTATCTTATTTTTTTTTAATTTTCAGGACACAGAAATCGAGTTTCTCTGTCCAAAATTTGCAGCTTCTACATTTCCCCTCATGTTGTAGTCTGTCAATCAGAATGCAAGCTCGACAGGACTCACTGGAGCCTCTCACAGGAGAGAGATGACAGATGGGAAAACAGCCCTATTGGCCAATCAGATAGCTCTATTATTTGAAGTTGTATGCTCGCGGGACTGCTATGAGAGTCTGACAACACAAACCATCCCGATATACATACATTTTGAGCTTCAATGTCTAAAAAACTGCTGAGTGGATTTACACCAATTCACAAAAAGCATACTTTCTGCATAAAGTTCTAGCTTCTGACAAATTTAATTCCATTCAGCCGTTTGGTATTTAGAGCTGTTAAAAAAAACCCTGTGAAAATTGCATGGAGAAGCTGGATTCTGGAACCATTTTTTCTCAGCCCCTGCTTGACAGATCACCATGAAACTTTCAATGAAGTAGCTGAGGAGGATTTATTTTTTGGAAGGTTCCGTGAAGATTCGTCAAATGGTGCCAAAACTATTAGTAAACCAAAAAACGTTCTTCCCATGCCATTATGTCTGTATACCAGTGAATCTCTTTGCTCAGATACAAAAAAAATCCAATGATACAATGAGTATGAAATACTGGCTTTGTGAGTCTCAATTGTCCTCGTACTCAGATTCACATCTTTGCTGATTTCTGTACTGCTACCTTAGATGTACATAATGCAAAAGTAGCCAGCACAAATATATACAGAAAACTATGCTTAGCTCTTAGAAGGGGCAAATATTACAACAGCTATTATATTCAACAAAAAATTACTGGAAAGGCTTTCGATTTATCTTGTTAATCCTTCAAATGGTACTTACTACTTTGTGGGACTTGATCAAGGGAGATTTAATATTTCCAGTGTAATGTAATCCAGCCCAGGGGAAGCAGTATTTGCACACATTAAATCTATTATTTTCTGAGGAAGCACTAACCCTGTTGTGGGCTGCTATATTTGTACACATAAAGGGGGTCATTCTGACCCCGGCCGGCGGCGGTAGCCGCCGGCCTGGCTGGGACCGCCAGAAGACCGTCCCGCGGTCAAAAGACTGCGGCGGTCATTCTGGGTTTCCCACTGGGCTGGCGGGCGACCGCCAAAAGGCCGCCCGCCAGCCCAGTGGGAAACACCCTTCCACGAGGAAGCCGGCTCCGAATGGAGCCGGCGGAGTGGAAGGTGTGCGACAGGTGCAGTAGCACCCGTCACGAATTTCAGTGTCTGCTAAGCAGACACTGAAATTCAAAGTGGGGCCCTCTTACGGGGGCCCCTGCAGTGCCCATGCCATTGGCATGGGCACTGCAGGGGCCCCCAGTGGCCCCACGACACCCCTCACCACCATCCTGTTCCTGGCGGTTGGCGGTCGGAATCCCCCATGGCGGCGCAGCAAGCTGCGCCGCCATGGGGGATTCCTCAAGGCAGCGGAAAACCAGCGGGACACCGCCGGTTTTCCGGTTCTGACCGCGGCCATACCGCCGCGGTCAGAATGCCCTCAGGAGCACCGCCAGCCTGTTGGCGGTGCTCCCGCCGACCCCGGCCCCGGCGGTCAAGGACCGCCAGGGTCGGAATGCCCCCCAAAATGTTTTATTTGGTGTGCTGTAACTTCACTCTCTGGGGGTTATTACTGCAAAATCAGACTTTTTTTGATGTGCACTTTGCATGAGGCCAATAGAAGCTAAATATTGATGTTGTATCTGGCACTTTTTGCAGGGCCTTCCCCAAACTTTTCCCCTCCTTTTACTATTTTGTCTGACCTGCTTTTGTTGGCTCTAGAACTATGGGCACTTTACCACTCCTGACTAGTGCTAAAGTGCAAGTTGTCTCTGTCTGAAATGGTATTGGTAATTGGTTTATCCGTAATAGGCATGTTTGATTCACTAGTAAGTTCCTAGTATAGAGCGTCATGTTTGCCCAGGGCCTGTAAATCAAATGCTACTAGTGGGCCTGCAGAATTGATTGTGCCACCCACAGGAATAGCCCTGTAAACATGTCTCACACCTGCCTCTCCAGTATCTGTGTGTGCAGTTTTAACTGCTAGTTTGACCTGGCAAGTGCACCCTCTTGCCAGACCCAAACTTTCCCTATTACTACATATAAGACAACCCCAAGTTGGCCCAAGGCAGCCCCATGGGCAGTGTGCAGTATATGTAAAAGGTTGGACATGAACTGGTGTGTTTTACATGCCCTGATAGTGAAATACAGCTAAATTCATTTTTCACTATTGCAAGGCCTAGCCCTCTCATGGGTTAACATGGGGATTGCCCTGAATTATCTTTTAAGTGTAATTTTCCATTGGGTGCAGATGTAGTTTGGGGTCTCTGAACTCATAATTTAAAAATACATCATTTGGTGAAGATGGTTTTTAAATTGTAAGTTTGATTATGCACTTTTAGAAAGTGGGCATGTTCTTGTTTAACTGTGGGAAAACTGGGATGACTGCAGAAGTACCTAACTTTTTGCCCCCATATTTCACTTATGCTGGTGTTTTCCTGACTCTGATGGTGCCCTGGGCACTGCTAAACAGTCCCAGGGCTGTGATCTGATTAAAATGAGTATGCAGATTAGGCTGATTATAATTGGCTGTGTCAACCTACCTAAGTCTCTAGTATATGGTAGGGCAAGTAGGTTTAGGGACCCCAGCATAGGTAGTACACCCATAGGAGCACTGCTGTGATGCCCAGGGTCATTTTAAAGGCAGTCCTGCCTTGCTGGCTGCTTTTAAGTGAAAGTGTTCCTCAAATTTGACTTTGGAATTAACAGTACTTCCAAAGTCCTAAACTATCTTATTGTTACATATGAGTCACCCCTAAGGTGTGCCCTAGGTCCCCACAGGGTTGGGTGGAGTGTAACTATATGCAGGCAGTCTATTAAAGAAAAATAGCTAAATTTGTTTTCCGTCATTGTAGTGAATTGGCTCCATAGGCTAACATGGGGAGAAATTATTTTGAATTAATGAAGTCTCAAAAGGAGTGAGATATTTCAAGTTTGGTATCAAACCTACTGTTATAATAAATACAACAACTTGCCATTGTTGAATTTCATATAACTAACTCAGGGAAATAGTTTTAGAACTCTACCTGAAAGTTGCCAGTTTCAGCTCTGTAGTGCCCTTCTCTGATTGGCCAGCCTCTGGCAGCCTGGCCAGGCTTCCTTGATGAGGTGTGACGTGGCCTGGGCTGAACCCAAAGGAAGTGCCTGGGGGAGGATAACTGCTGCAGCAGATGGTGAAATGAGATGGGGGAGAGCAGCTAAACTGTACCTCAAAGGAGGGAAGGACATTTGGTCCTGCAAGTGGACCTCCCCGAGTTCCTACAAAACTAGACAGCCAGGTACCCCCTGATTAGATGAGGAGAGGGCTGGAGAGAGGTGTAATAAAGGAACATAGCCACACCAGTGGGTGGGCTCAGTTGGATCTAACCTCCAAGACTGAATTTCTGCATTTTGGATTTATGAGGAATGCTGCTCCCTGGGGTTGATTTTTGCCACACTTCCAGGAAGTGGTCATCCAAGAGGGTGGTGGCCTTCCTGTGACTGGACAGTTGTCCCCTCCATGCTTTCCACCCCAGGAGCAAGATTAAAATTGGCAGTGCTGCACTCCCCACCTCAGATCTCTACCATGAACAAAAGCAAGAAAAAGAAGGACTGCCCTGCTGGACCCCTGACCTGTACCTGGACACTCCACTCTAAAGGCCTGCACCAGCTACACACTTGGGCTTCACCACAATATGGACTTTACATGACTTCAATTTGTTCAAGAAGAGACTGCCTGTTTGCTACATGTAGAGAATAGCTTACCAGAATCCCCTGTATCAAGCCCTGAAGAAAGTGACCAGCTGACCAGTGGCTAGTGGTCATTTTGAGATTTGAACCAGGTGCATTCTGGGAGTTGGAGTCCTAACCCTCAAGGAGCAACTCAGAGTTTCTGGAACCTTGGACTGAGTTGTGAACTCCTAAAGGACATTCAAAGACCTTGTGGAAGAAGATCCAGAAGTTTGGAGAACTTTTGAGAAGAACATTCCATAAGTGGACCGACCCGATGTCGTGAGTCAAAACGGCTTACATAGGCCTGGCCTGACTTGCAGCTTCGCCCTGCTGAAAAGCTCTGGAGCCCCAGACTTCCTGGATTTCACCAGGGGCGCCTGCAAAGCCAATCCAATGACGTCAACTGCCAATCGGCTTGCTGTGGAGGGTTGTCCAATGTCGCAGAGAAAAAGCTCCCAAAAGTTTTTACGTCCGAATGTAAAAAGTTGACCAAGGCTTCCTATGCGGCGTATCCGAAGACAGCTCCAGAGAGGTCGAATCTAATTTCAAATTTGGCCTGGATGAAGATTTCTGTGATGAAAAATCGTCTACGTCTGAACATTGAATTCTTCACCAAGGTCTCCTGAGACATGTATCTGAAGAGGACTCCAGAGAAGTTAGATCTGACTTGCGACTTCGTCCCGGTGAAGGAAATCTTCAAGAAAATGGCTAAGCCCAAAGGTAAAACCGTGACCGAGGCCAACCACTCACTGTAGATGAGCAGGGCTCCATGGCGGTTGGCCTGAAATTCGGACTTTGACCCGGTCGAGTGCGACCAGATGTCCAGATTTGTGCTTTTAATTTTCATGCAGTAAAAAACATTTATTCTTTAAAAATTAAAATCTCTGGTTCCCTCTACTAGATTTGTGTCGTTTTAGTGTAATGTTGAAGGTTAAAATATTATCTATTTTTATAAACTGGAGTTGGATTTTTATTGTGTTTTTTTGTTTTACTTATTTATTGATTTGTGATTTTGAAATACTTTCCAGAACCTGTCTCCCAAGTTAAGCCTAACTTTTCTGTTGCCAAGCCAACAAGGGTTGAGCTGGGATTCCTTTTTTGAGAGCTAACAGGACCTAGAGGGGGGTAGTGACCTATTGCTAATTGTAGGTATTTACTTGCCCTTACCAGTAATCAACGTTCTAACATTAACCATGCTGTACCTCTGCTTGGCTGTGGAATTGACATCTGGTTCAGGATGACATTTGGGCTGTTTTGTGAATTTGCTCTAGACATTCACACAAAGGGAGCTGAGGTGTGTCCTCTACATCCTGATGGGTCTTCCTGGGTTAGAGTGGTGGGAGGAGCTGCGACTTGCACCTGAATAGGGCTGTGCCTGTCCTTACTCAAAGCAGTGTCTAACCCCCTATGTTGTGTCTGGGGCCAGGGCAAGAAAGGAAGGGTCTTGTGCACTTCAAAGACTTTCCTTTGAAGTTTGCCCACTTCAAAAGCAGAAATGAGTGTAAGTAGTGGACCTCTGAGACCACAACTTCAGAACACTTTTGGAGTGAGGACATTCTGCCAGTAAAAAGAGCTAGATGCCATAGGAGGGACTGCCATCCTGCCTGTTTCTTTGCTGCAGCTGCTTGCTGCTTCTGTCCTGGGAGTGAAAGGACTGGACTTTGCTTTCTACATCCTGCTTTCCAAGGTTCTCCAAGAGCCTGAACTGAGCTTGCCGACTGTTGGAAGTCCCAGGGACATAAAAGACTTCATCTTCATCCGCACCCAAGGCTTTCTTGCTGAGAGTCCTGACTTGCCAAGTGGTGCCTAATCCAGTTTCTGGGCCCTTGGAAGTGAGTACTGGTGAAACAAAGAAGAAACCAAGTGCACTGACTCCAGAGCAACTGCGGAATTGGCACCTCTGTCTGACTCTGCACCTCTGCCTGCACCAGGAGCCATGATCCCTACTGAGTGCAATGACTGTGAACGACACTGGAGGCCACTGCAGTACCTCCATAGTCCTGCCACAGCATGAGTCCTGAGTGCCGTGTCCCTGACATCTGGTACACCCAACTTGGACTCTGCCACAGCACCTGTGGCCCTGTGGTGTGATTGTGACACCGCAAAGTTGACGCCGCACATCTTGACCTTCTGGATTCATTAACCCCGCTGAATCATAAGGAACTGATGCCTCTCCACTGACGCACAACACCTCCTCTGCTACTGTAATGAACAAGCGCCTCACCTCCCAGTAGCAGTAAGGAACCAACACCTCAGCTCCCTGACTCCGTGCAATGTCTTTGTTTCATTGTTTTCAAAGATACTGTACCTGGGGGTCAGTGTGACTCCATCACCAGCCCACACTCCCTTGTAAGTGGTGTCGGACTGTTGGGAACAATGTTGTGATAGCCCCTGTTGGAGCTATTGTGTTTCTATGCACTTTACTGAGATTTAGGGGCTGATGATGAATTTGGTAGTCCATGGTCCGTAGACCACCATTGCAACGGTAGCCGTCCGACTGCCGCCAATCTGGTGGACAGACGGTCATATTACGAGTATGCCAGTCTCACTAACAGAAGACTGCCAGCGGTCCACCAGCACCTCTAGGTAGGATAGACTGCCATGGTCACGAGGAAGCACAAACAGGTCTGAGGAGCTTGTGTTGCCGCCGGGCTCATTATGAGGTTGCACGCTGCCATTGTGACCGTGGCAGTCCAACCACCATGTATCAGAAGGCAGAAACGGACAGTATAAAGATAGACCCTCACCTGCAGGCAGCCTTACACATCCGCCACCATGGAGCCCTTCATAAAAGTCATGCTGCTCATCCAAAGACAATGAAATCCATGCCGCCGTGGACGCCAACAACTGTAAGTACACACACCTACCTGTGTCATTAACCTTCAAAACAGCGTGTTGTGTCTGCTTATACATTAGGGGGAGGCATGTCAGGGGCAGCAGGTACACGTCTCAAACCACACACACCCACAAAAACACATCAACACAGACCTGCACACAGTCACTATACTCAACACTATACAAATACACACGGCCACACAGCTCAGGCACAGGGACAGTGAAGGCTACACAACATTGTCATACTACTGGCCAGGAACTGTTCACACATACAACACACATATGTATCGAAGTGGCATGGTACACAAACACCACCACCATGAAACAACCCTGCAATGGACCTACACATCTCAAACATCACAGCACAATGGAAGCACAATGGCATGCACTAAATGTAGAGGCATAAATAGACAAAGAAAACATGACAACTATATCTGCACGTATGGGGGCATCTGGGTCACCCAAAGAAGGGGGGCTACACTGGAACATACATCACCTTGAACAGGCCCCTCAAACCCTCAAACAACTTGTGCAAAGGAAATGGCCCTACATGTGTCCTAGGGACAAACAATACTAAACCAAATGTCATGCACATATGCACAATGAGGAAGGGCAAGTCAACAAAGCACATACAACTCCTACTGCATGGAACATACCCCTACAGGAACTAGCTGCAAGGGACACACACCTAAATGGACACATATTCTGGATGGGGTGTTTGCACGAGCTACTCAACAGGTGGAGGTAACCATGGTACAGTTGAGTTGGACGGATCATCATCTGCTGAAATTTAAACTCGCTTCAAAAAATGTTTGTGTTGCTAACGTGGAAACGAATAAGGTAGTCAGGTTATGGAAACAGGTTAAAGCAGAGGAATTAGGCCCAGCTTTAGAAGCTGGCTGGGATAAGGCTAAAACTATGCCTTGCCCCTGATTGATAGCTCTCTGAAAGGAATGGAAATGACCATGGAAGAAATGATACCCCCTATAACTAGAAGACCTAATAGTCAGGAGAAACCAGGTCACCCTTGGTTTACAAAAAGACCTTAAACTCCTTCAAAGCAAGTACCGACAGCAGGAACGATGGTGGAAACTTAATCCAGTACCTGAGGAAAGGGTGGCCCTTAAGTCCACCCTAAAGGCTCATAAAGCAGCACAATTTATGGGCAAATCTAAATTTTATACTACCAAAGTAAAGGAGGCAATTAATGCCCCCAGGGAACTTTTTAAGACTATTAAGGCCCTAACTGTGCCCATGAAGCCCGCTGGTCTAGAAAACTCTCAGTATTTCTGTGACAAAGTTGCTTTTCACTTTGAAAATAAGATATTGGAAATACATAGCAACTTTGATACCCAGATCATTCCCGAAGTATTACCCCCCACGATAACTGAGAGTTCTACAGCAGATGGCCAGTCACTAATGTCACATTTCCAACCCCCTTCCATGGATACTATCAAAAAGAAGATTCTTGAAATTAAATCTGGCTCTCCTCTTGATGCGTGTCCTCCTTCTATTTTTCACTTGGTTCCGGATTTAATGGCACGGATGTTGGTCCCCATTTACCAAGGGGTAGTAATGTCCGGGGCGTACCCCTCTATCTGGAAAGAAACGATAGTAGTACCCCTTAAGAAAAAAACAGATGTGGATAGTCAGGACATGAGTAATTTGCGGCCAATCTCCTGTTTTTGGCAAAGATTTTAGAAAAAATGTTGAACTCTGAATTGATTGAGTTTTTAGCAAAAGCAGAGGCTCTTGATATCTCCCAACACAGGTTTAGAAAAGGGCTTAGTACTGAAACAGCCCTAATCTCTTCCTCTGATGCTATTCGGAGGATAGTCGATGAAGGCAAGGGAGCTGTTTTGGTTCTTTTAGATCTGTCTGCAGCCTTCGACACCATCTCTCCTACATTATTAATGTCCCGTTTGCATCCAGTGGGATTGAGGGACCAGGCGCTCAAACTCTTGAAGTCCTTTCTTACAAACAGTTGGACCACAGTTAGCTGTGGTGATTTTAAATCTATGCCTTATCTTCTGCCGTGTGGGATTCCTCAGGGATCTTCCCTCAGCCCCACATTGTTTAATGTGTATGTAGCGCCTTTGGCTAGTTTAATTCGTACTTTTGGTTTCATTCCATCTTCTTATGCTGACGACTCCCAGCTTATTATTCCTATTAATCAGCCATGGGAGGAGGTTGCAGATCAGTTCAGTAATTGTATGTTCGCAGTGAGTAAATGGATGAAGAACAATTAGCTAAAAATGAATGCCACCAAAACTGAAGTTTTATGTTTTGGACCTGGAATAAATTTATGGAACTCACGGTGGTGGCCCTCTGAATGTGGTAACTGCCCTGTGCCTACTACTTTTACTAGAAATTTGGGCATTTTGTTTGACGAACATCTGTCTTTTAAAAAACAGATTAATCATGTGGTAAACTTCAGTTTATGGTCAATTAAAATGCTCAGAATTTTTTTCCCTTATCTGTGGCATGAATGGAGAGTAGCTGCTATCCTGGCACTGGTGATGTCCAAGATAGACTACTGCAATGCACTGTTCCTTAATTTGGATAAGGGGCTGATTAAAAGACTCCAATTAGTTCAGAATTCCGCTGTCAGAGCGGTCCTTAATCTCCCGCGATGCCTCTCAGTTAGGGAGAGTCTCAGGAAATTACATTGGCTACCAGTGGCGCAGCGTATCCAGTTTAAATCACTTTTTCTTACTTTTAAGGCAGTTCATGGAACAGGACCACGGTACTTGACTTCTAGACTCCACCTGCAGGTACCTTAAAGAAGCCTGAGGTCATCCCAAGCTTACTGGATAAAGGTCCCTTGCACACACAAAGCTCAATGGGGAGACAAAGCTTTTACAGTGGCTGCAGCCAGAGGATGGAACTCTCTCCCTCTGAATATTAGGCAAGAACCAGGTTATATGAAATTTAGGAAAATGGTAAAAACTTGGCTCTTTCCTCGTTAACTTCTTGGTACATCAAGATCAGGGTTTTTAAATTATTTTGTTTCTGTCTTTTATTGGATGTCTTTCTATTTTTATTATTTTCGTTTTTTTCCTATTTTCTTTTTATCCTTTACTACGTGCTCTCTTCCCAGCACTTCAATGCTCTTTGAGTAGGAACGCGCTACATAAATCTTGAATTACATTACATTACACATGCACAGGCAAATTCAAACACAGCAAGCACAACTGAGCACACTCCATGCCTGCACAAACAAAACTTAAGATGACACACATCAGATACATACAGAAGCCATATCAGGAGGACAAGTCGAACACCATGCATGTCCACATTGCACAACACGAAAATAAATACTTACCATACCAAATACTACACAATGCCATGACATCAACATTGCATTTACACCTACATACCTATACACACAACATGTACCTTTCTCTCCGGAGACACCAGCATTGCCCACAAACTCAAAGGCTACAAACAACAGCACATGGAGCAGCAAGCAGGCACAAACACGCACAACTGCAGGCACACAATACAAATTAATCAGGGACAACATAATGGTGTTAAAGGAATTGCAGGACAAATGTGTACCAAAAAAACAAACTGTTTGGGTTTATTAATTTATAAAGTTCTTCAAGTCCAAAGGGCATTAGCCAGTCCAAAAAACTTCAAATACAGCACTGTGTTGTGCCTATTCTTGACTCCCAAAGGCAGGGAACCTCCACAGGAAGCGTGCATCAAGGAGGCAAATAGGCACCTTAGGGATTATCCATGAGGGGATCGGATATGGGAGGGAGGTTTGAGCATGGGAGGGAGGTGTTTTTGGGAGGGGTGGTATTCTTTCAAGGCCTGCCCTGCCCCCACTGCAAAAACCCATTCCCCCCACCGAAAAGGGGGATTCCCCCCACCCAAAAGGTCCCTCACCCAAAAAAAAACTTTTACCTTTTGGGTGGGGGGAATGGGTGCTTGCAGGGGGGCAGGGGAGGTCTTGGAGGTGGAAGGGATGGACTTGGAGGTGGGTGGCATCCTTTTGGGTGTAGTTCAGGAGGAAAACAGGCGTAAGGTCAAGCTCACAGATGATTTGTTTTTTTGGACACCCGGGGATGGTCAACAGAAGGGGGTCGGGATTTGAAGGTGAGAGAGTGGTTGTCTGATATGTAGGTGTGGATGTCGTGTGAGTGTGCTTATGTTAGGTATGTATGTGTGTGGTGGGTGTCTGTTGAGTGGGTGAGTGAGGGCATTTATGTATCTTGGGCTTAGGGGGGTGGAGGTGCTGGGGGACACCCTGTCTGTTGAGGAGGTAACTGCAAGTATGGTGGATGTGGTAGATGTTTGTGTGTCTGTAGCTGTGGTGTCTGCGGGTGTGGTGCTTTTAGTGGATATCTATGTGTCTGCAGAGGTGCGGTCTGCAGGTAGGATGGGTGTGGTGACTGTGTCAGTGACAGCTGTGGTGGTGTCTTTAGGTATGCTTGTTGTTATGTGTGTGGTGCTGTGGGTGGTGGGGTGTCAGGGGAAGGTGTGACTTGTTGTGTCTTTAGGTGGATGTTGTTTGTGTGCATGCCAGTGTGTTTTGTGGCGCTTGTGTTCATGTGTTCTCCGTTTGTCTGTTGAGGTGGATGTCTGTGGATCTGTTTTTGTGCTTTGGGTAGGTAGGGGAAGGGGGATTTGGAATGGGAAGAGGAAGGTGGAGGGGAGACAGAAGGTGGAGGGTGACTGGCTGAAGTCAGCGTGGAGGCCAGAGCCTGAAAAGATCTCTGTAGGCCAGCCATTGCACCATGAATGCCTTCAGGGACGTATTGGTTTGTTGCAGTTGGGTTGCCTCCTCACTAAGGGCAGCAGGGGTAACAGGGACTGGGGCGGAGGTGCCTGGGCGAAGGAGAGGCCCACTCTCTTGGGTGAGCAGGCACGGCCAACTGGGTGGGGACCAACAGGGAGGGTAGTGATATAACAGGGGGTTGCAGACAGAGATGGTGCTGGGGGATGCCCTAATGGATCCACCACCACTAGGGAGTGGTCACAGAAGGAGGAATCCAAGGATAATGTAGATCTAGTCTCCCCTGTGGCACTCTCCACACCCTCTGGGCTCCGTGTCAGTAGTCTCTTGTCCCGAGGACCATGGCTAGATGCATTCCCACTGGCTAGGCCCCATCTCGTCTGCTTACCTCTGCTGATGCTGCAAGGTCAAAGAGCAATATGGTCATCACATGTCCATGAAAACACCTGAACCATAACTCAGATTGACTAACAATACTATCAAATCTAGTAGGCCCCAGCAAAACTCCTCATCTAAATGGTGCATACATGTGCCACGATATATGAATGTATGCATGCCATCGGGAGTTACTACAGTGGCACACTGTAAACAATCAGGACCTCACACATCTACAATTACATGGGTGAAGTCTTGGAACCACACTAACCATACAACAACTAGGAGTCCTCTTCATCCTCAAAGTTGTCCCACATGCAACAAATCTCAGTCAAGTAATGCAAAAAACAGTATGCCATTGTAATTTCCATTCCCACATATCCTGCACAAGGTCATGCACACATATTAGGCACATACAAATTGAACCCACAATTGGAATGGAGGCCCTGAAATCCTGCTATGTGGATCCCAAAAGTTCTATAGCCTGGAGTATGTGCCACAGAAATAAGCATGTCACTTGGGAAACATTTCAACAATGTACACTTTAACAAGTGACATCTGTCACAATAAATTCAAAGAGGTAGTATCAATGTTACTCAGATGGGCCTCACATGTGGTATTGAAAGGAACACTGTTGATGTCAGGTTCAATATGTCAGGAAGAGATGTCGCCAGAATAAACAAAACACTGATTTTTCAAAATCCAGGATAGTGACCACTAATGTCTGACACCCATTACAATGTCATCCTACGAGGGTTTCTGTAGTATACATCTGTCCTTTGCATGTTGAGAAGACACAGAACTTTAACAGAACATTAGAATGCCCTCAACCTGTTGCCCAATGACCATCAACATCACTACCCACATCTCCGACATCCTAATCCTAGTGTCTGTCTGTGGATGAATGCCTGTACCCAAACACATGTGATGTAAACAACACTGCAACTCACTCCATGAAACATTTCAACAGTCATGGCACAATCCTCAATTATTACACATGTGCAGTGCACTTTTACACGATTCCACAACAAGGGCATAGATAAACACAAAGTGGTTCCACACGTTGGGCCTACCTGTCATCTCTCACATAGCTACTGCAGTTCTACATGCCAAATTACCTACTATGACCCATGAAGGTATATGTCTGACAATGAACAATGGTGACACATTCCTGTCTGTGGCACCACATAAAATGGATGCACATTGTAGATTGTAGTTTTACTATACCACTAACCATTTCCCATGTGCATATATATGAGGGATTACAGACATCATCCCATCAACATAGGTAGAACATGCATGGAACTACAACAAATAAATGTTTCCTAAAGGGAAAATGACACATGCTGACATGTAGCCACAAGGAATGTTGGCAACAGTGATGACACATCATTCATTTCAATGCACATTCCCCACCTACTAAGGGAAAATAATTTGCTACAGGTGCAAACAAATAGCTATGTAAGCTATGTTATGTGTATGATGGACACCTACACTTCAAAGACTGCAGGGAGGCACCAGCACCCATCATACACAGATGATAACTAGCTCCTGTGTGGCAGATGTCTGCATACACATATACCCAGACACATGGAAGAGTACAGTGATCCACAACCTACTTACCTTTGGCCTGTAACATATAGGTAGAGTGATCTGTTGGATAGAAATTAAATCCACTACAACAACAATCAGTTAGAGTGATCACTGTACACAGCCATTTGTGCTCCCTGCTAAGCAAATGGTCTGAGGATTCCCACCACAGTTTTGTCCTAGGTTCCAGGTCCAAAAGGCAAGGCACAACAGTTTGGTATACATGACATGTCAACACAAAAAATCTCCCATCTATTATATGACACATGGCTCATCCCTCATTTTCAGGGGGAGCAGTCAGTACCTCACTCAATCACCTGGCAATGGGACAGGGAGGAATTTGCCATGTACTCACCCCTTGTTACTTCTGTGCTACCTTCAAATGCCCATCCAGCTCCAGGTAGGCCACCAACAGAATGTGGGCCATTAGGGTGATCATGGTTTAACAGGCACCCCACCCACGTTGGGAGGATAGCCCCAGCTGGGCCTCCGTGATCTTCCGGACCCAGGATCTCTCACCTCTTCTGACAGTGGGTGCTCCGCCGGCTGTGGACTCCCAGGGTCCACACCTTCTTGGTGATGGCTCTCCAAATCCCATCCTTCTGATGGGCGTTGACCTGCATGGATGCAAAAGACAAGACAAAAAATTATGTCAACAAGTCCCATCCAAAATGGCTGAGTCACATGCATGTCAGTATACCAAGATGAGAACATCCTGTCTTGCCCATACTGCCCAAGTGTGGCACATATCAGGCATTGAATACAGGGAGATGACGATAAACATTTCCCAATATGCAGCCCTACCTACCACCCAGCTCAGGCCCTGCACTGACTAAGTAGGTCAATTGACATCTTGTGGGACATGAGCTAGCAATCTGACAGAGATCAGAAATACTATTAGACACATCACACCAATGTGGCTTCTGGAAGGTAAACTCCTCAGCCAAGAATGTATCAAAACACTCACAATCTGTGAAAATGATCCTCTACATACAGTCCCTACAGGCTACTGCCAGGGTACAACCTCTAACATCACACATGGGTAACAATGAAGGGACTGGCATGGTGGGCACAGAAAGAGTCCAGCCTGTCCATGTGTGGACATGTGCAAATACAGATGCAGACTCATGCCACGTCAGGGGGTGGGGGTCTGTGTGTCTCATCATCAACACAAACCACACTTTTTGACATATGTGTGCATCATACATAGATCCTCTTCAGAATAACAAAGGCATGCATTGTACATTTTCTGCAATGTGACCAGACAACATACCATGGGCTATCAGTAAACAAAACACAGTTTGCATTTATTCAAAGTCAGAAATGCAATGAACCTGCACAGGACACATGTGGCCTGTATGAAGGTGACAACACAGCTGTGGGATCAAGGGACCGGTCAAGGCTCTGAAACACATATTGACAGAGATGCCTAATGCACATAAGTTACAGATCATCAGCTCTCCCCTAATACCATGTACATTCTTATCTGCGGATACAGCCTAAAACTCATCATATTAGCACTGAGGTAAGATTTGGCCTCATAACATGTTGCACTGGGGTACAGGGAGTGAGCACAGTGCCACAGTTGCCTGACAAAAGTGATTCAACACCAGCCCAGACCTGGACAAGTACAGTGAGATACATTTGACAGGCATTGGACAGGCCCTGGTCTCTGCAGGCTGAGGAGAAAGACCTAAATGAAACTCCATTCCCAACACTTTTATTCATGGCAACTGGCATGTGGTGTGTTGGAAAATGGGTTATTGGTAGGGCAGGTAGGTACCTACACCTAGCAACAAGCCACAAACCTCCACAAAAGTACAGTTAGGTCTCAGTAAATTAATCCCAGCTCTACCCTTGGTAGCTTGGCATCGAGCGTCAAGGCTTAACTTAGGAGACAAAGTGTAAAGCATTCAAATATCACAAAACAGTAATTAAATAAAACACAGGAAACAGTTTAAAAATCCAAAACCAATTTATAAAAATAGCTTATATTTTTATCTTTAAAATGACACAAAAACGATTAAAATCGGTTCAGGGGAACCGGAGATATAAATTTTTAAAGTATTATTATTTTCTAGCGCTTAGAAACAAAAAGCGCCAATCGGGTCATCTGGTTGCACCAGGACCGGGGCAAAGTCAAACTTTCAGGCCGACCGCGATGGAGCCCTGCTCGGCTACAAGTCGCGGGAGGCCTCGGTTAAAAAGTTACCTTCTGACTTAGTCTCTTTTTTGATGTTTTTCTTCCCCGGGACGAACCTGCCAGTTGGATCCGACCTCCTGGAGCCCTTGTCCGGATACGCGAAGTCGGTTTCCTCGGTGGTGATTTTTACCTTCGGACTTAGTCGTTTTTTCGAGATGAAAATCCTTCGACCGGGGTAAACCTGGATCTTGATCCGACGTCCGTGGAGCCCTTCTCGGATACGATGGCTGGAAGGTCCCGGTCAACTTTTTACGTTCGGACTTAGTCTCTTTTTTGGATGTTTTTCTTTACCGGGACGAACCACGAAGTCAGGCCGGGTCGCGGTTGAGGCAAGCCGGCTAGAATTTCCGCGTCGGGTCGGTCACTTTATGGAGCTTTTTTTCAAAAATTCTCCAATCTTTTCCAAACTTCTGGGGCTTCACCCAGATGTTCTTTTAAGGTTCTTTTGGGGTCCACAGCTCACCCCAAGGGTCCAGAAGTTCTGTGATGGTCCTTGGGAAGTGCGGACTTCAACTCCCAGAATGCACCTGGCGCAAACTCCTTTTTGGCCACTGGACAGTGGTCAGCTGGTCACTTTTTCAGGAGTTGGTGCAGGGGACTCTGGTTTGCAATTTTTCACCTGTAGCAAACAGGGAGTCCCTCCTTGAACCAGTGGAAGCCAGGCAAAGTCCTTCTTGTGGTGAAGCCCAAGTGTGCAGCTGGTGCAGTCTTTCTGAGTGCAGGGTCCAGGTGCAGGCCAGGGGTCCAGCAGGGCAGTCCTTCTTCTTCTTTAGTTCCTTTCTTGTTGAATTCTGAGGGGATCTGAGGCGTGGGTGCAGGTCTGCCAGTTTTATCCTTGCTCCTGGGTGAAAAGCAGGGGGGCCCTGGTCCTCCAATCAGGGACAGGGTCGTCCCCCTGTGATGACCACTTCCTGGGAAGTGTGGCAAAAATCCATCCCAGAAGGCAACAGTCTCTAAAAATCCAAAATGGATGAATCTGATTTTTAGAGGAGAGATCTGGCTGAGCCCACCCACTGGTGTGGCTAAAAATCATAAACACACCCCTCTCCTGCCCTCTCCTAATCTAATCAAGGGGGCACCTAGCTGTCTGGGGTTGCAGGATGTGGGGGTGTTGCTGGGTGCTCCAGATGTCCTTCTCTGCCTTTGAAGACCAGTTTGGCAGCCCTCCCCCTTCCTGCTTCCCCATCTGCTGAGGGGAGATTCTCTCCCCCAAGCACATTCCTTTGTGTGAAGTCAGGCCACTTCACACCTCATTAAAGTAGCCTGGCAGAAGCTGCTGCAGGCTGGCCAATCAGAGCACAGCAGCAAAAACAATGCAGAGATGAAATTGGCAACTTTTTAGGTAAAGTCTAAACTTTTTACCTGCACTAGTTATATTAAATCCAACAACTGGAAGCTGTGGGATTTATTATAACAATCAATTTGATACCAAATTCTTGGTATGTAACATTTAAGGAGACTTTAAAATTTTAAATAAAGTCTGCCCATTCTAGCCTATGAAGGCCATTTACTTCAATGAGGGAAAAACGAATTTGGCTGTTTTTACCTCACCAGGGCTTATAAATCTATTTTTATAAAGTCCCTGCTTATAGTTACATGGCACCCAGCCCTAGGGGCCCATAGGGCACACCTTAGGGGTGACTTATATGTAAAAATAAGGTAGTTTAAGACTTTGGAAGTACCTTTAATTCCAAAGTCGAATTTGCATATAACTTTAATTTAAAAGCAGCCAGCAAGGCAGGCTTGCTTTTAAAATGACACCGGGCACCTCAGCAATGCACCTAGGTGTGCACCACCTATGCTGTGGTCCCTAAACCTACATGCCCTACCATATACTAGGGACTTATAGGTAGGTTAACTTAGCCAATTATAATTAGCCTAATTTGCATATCTATTTTACACAGAGCACAGGCCCTGGGACTGGTTAGCAGTACCCAGGGCACCATCAGAGTCAGGAAAACACCAGCATAAAGTGGAAAATGGGGGCAAAAAGTTAGGGGGCCTCTGCAATCAGCCCCAGTTTCTCACACAACCCCCCCCCAGCCCACACGCCCAGGAGACTCAGCCCAACCCTGGGAGAGTCTTCCTGGCTTGTTAGGCGAGGAAGACAGTGAAGAAAACTGGCTGTCCCTTTGCAGGGCCTACTCTGCCTTATATCCTCCTGTCAGGGTCACTCCCTCTGGGTAGTGAAGCCATCCCAACAGTAAAAGGACCCAACCCAAACTGAAACTTCCCTCTAGGGGGGTCTTCCTCCTCTCTCTCTGCCAACTTGGGTAGTGAGGTGCCCACCTCCCCTACTCCTAACTTTGCTAGGGCAAGACCTAGCTTACCCAAAGAGGTCACCCAACACTTGAGCAACCCCACCATGACCAACAGGGTCAGGGGGCCTACTTTGCTATTGGCCTTGGGGTCTGCCTCCCAGGCCAAGTACAGTGCTGCCAGGAAGGCTAGCACCCAGCAGAGGCTACTGACAGCTGTCAGTACCCAGAACCACACCCTAAGCTCTCCACTGACAGGTGGCTGAGCTGCTTTAGGGGCATCTTTGGGGTCCTGGCACCCCTCTTGCTGTCTAGAGTGGGGGGCTACCACCTCCTGTGGCAGACACCCTCCTTCCACTCTCCCTTCTGTCAGTGCAGGGGCAACACCTTGCATCTGGACAGCTGCCTGACTACTCAGGACTTCCTTGGGGTCAGGTGAGGCCTCACCAGTGCCAACTCTGGGCTCCCCCCCTACTGGGGCAGAAGGCCTTTGGCTCCTTGGAACTCTCTTTAAGAGTGGCCTACCCTTCCTTTTCTTCTTTCCTTTTCTTGGGGACCCCTGTCTCCTAACTGTAGGGACTGACTCCCCAGGACTTTGGGTTGGGGGGGCGCCCTGGGCGACCACCCCATCTGTGACCAGACTCACCTCTGGGAGGTCATTGCCCAGGATACAATCTAGGGGAAGGTCAGCACTGACTACCACCCTAATCCAGTCAAGGATACCCTCCCTCTCTAGGGGCACTATGGCTACAGGTTTGGAGGTGACCTCCCCTGTGGCTATCCTGACTTTCTTTGTCTTTCCTGGGACATACATGTCTGGGGTCACTAACCGGTCACTCACTACAGTGTGACTGGCACAGGTGTCTCTCAGGCCAGTGGTAGGGATCCCATTCACTTGAATGTGGTGGAAGTGCCTACTCCCACCCTCAGGGATCACCAGCTTACCATCTGGTCCTGTCTCCCAGCACAATGCTAGGAGGACTTCATCATCTGAGGAATCCTCCTCTATGGCTACACTGGACAGCCCAGTGCTAACCACTTTCTTTGGACAGGCTGCATCTCCTCTGAAGTGACCTGTCTGCTGACAGTCAAAGCAAGCCCTACTGTCCAAGAGCTTTTTTAACCCTGGGTCTCCCTGTCTCTGCATGTCAGATTGGGAGTGGGATTTATTCTCCTCCTTCTTAGGGTTCTGGGGTACAGAGGGAGTCTCTGTGGTGGGCTTACCACCTCCCTCCTTAGGTTTTTGGGGACCTGTCCCCCCCTTCTTGGAGTCTCCCCCCTGGGACTTGACAACCACCCTGGTTCTCAACCACTCATCAGCTGCCTCCCCTAGCTCTCTAGGGTTGGTCAGCTTAGAGTCCACTAGATGCTGGCGTAACCTTTCTTGGATACAATTGGTCAAGATGTGCTCTCTCATGATCAGATTGTATAACCCCTCATAAGTATTTACTTTGTTGCCAATAATCCAGCCCTCTAGTGCCTTTAGTGAGGTGTCCACAAAGTCAACCCAAGACTGGGTACTGACCTTCTGGGTGTCCCTGAACTTCATTCTATATTGCTCTGGGGTCAGACCAAACTTCTTGGCTAAGCACCTTTTCATACTAGGGTATGAATCTGCCTCCTCCCCCCTTAAGGTCAGAAGCCTATCCCTCCCTGAGTTGGGGACCAACTCCCACAAAAGGGAACCCCAGTATTGAGGCCTAACCCTTCTCATTTGGAGTGCCCTCTCAAAGGCCTCCAGCCACTTATCTATGTCATCCCCCTCTACATAAGCAGGGACCACCCCCTTGGGTAATCTGGGGCAAACTCCCCCACCCATGGACACCTCAGCTTCTTTATCGCTGCTTCCATCTCTTTTTTCTTTGTATGCCCACTTTTTCTTTTCTAGGGCCAGCTTCTCTGCTTCCAAAGCTATGTAGGCTAGCTGGGCTTCCAGCTCTCTTTCCCTGATGGATGGGTTCTCTCCTCCTGAAAGGACCCTCTTCCTACCACTAGCTTTGGGTCTGCCCCTAGTGACTGTATCCATTGAGGACCGTTCCTCCTCTCCCTCACTTGGGGTCTGATGCCTTCCCTCCCCTGAGTGGTTAGAGTTAGCATCTTCCTCTTTTTCTTCCTCCTCTGGAGCTTCCTCTGTCTCTACCTCTTGGGCCTCAGCCCATGCTGTCAGGGATTTAATCAGGATTTGCTTCCTGAGATCAGGGGTTGCAGGCAACCCCCTCTCAATACACAACCCCCTAAGCTGGACTACTGTCAGTGTGGGTAGGCTAGCCAGATCAAGCTCCATGGTTCCCTAGTTTTGTGTCAACAAAAACTTTTTGCAAAAATTGGTAACAAGAATTTAGAAAAATTACAAAAATTCAATAATTGAAATTAATCCAAATTAATTAAAAAAAAAATTAAAATTAAAAATTAAAAACAATTTTTGCACTAGGTCAATTTAAAGGATTTTTAATTTGTTTTATCTAAAACTGTAACGTGATATTGAACACAAGTACAGGATCCCGTCGCTGCTTCCGATTATGTTGGAAAATGGGTTATTGGTAGGGCAGGTAGATACCTACACCTAGCAACAAGCCACAAACCTCCACAAAAGTACAGTTAGGTCTCAGTAAATTAATCCCAGCTCTACCCTTGGTAGCTTGGCATCGAGCGTCAAGGCTTAACTTAGGAGACAAAGTGTAAAGCATTCAAATATCACAAAACAGTAATTAAATAAAACACAGGAAACAGTTTAAAAATCCAAAACCAATTTATAAAAATAGCTTATATTTTTATCTTTAAAATGACACAAAAACGATTAAAATCGGTTCAGGGGAACCGGAGATATGAATTTTTAAAGTATTATTATTTTCTAGCACTTAGAAACAAAAAGCGCCAATCGGGTCATCTGGTTGCACCAGGACCGGGGCAAAGTCAAACTTTCAGGCCGACCGCGATGGAGCCCTGCTCGGCTACAAGTCGCGGGAGGCCTCGGTTAAAAAGTTACCTTCTGACTTAGTCTCTTTTTTGATGTTTTTCTTCCCCGGGACGAACCTGCCAGTTGGATCCGACCTCCTGGAGCCCTTGTCCGGATACGCGAAGTCGGTTTCCTCGGTGGTGATTTTTACCTTCGGACTTAGTCGTTTTTTCGAGATGAAAATCCTTCGACCGGGGTAAACCTGGATCTTGATCCGACGTCCGTGGAGCCCTTCTCGGATACGATGGCTGGAAGGTCCCGGTCAACTTTTTACGTTCGGACTTAGTCTCTTTTTTGGATGTTTTTCTTTACCGGGACGAACCACGAAGTCAGGCCGGGTCGCGGTTGAGGCAAGCCGGCTAGAATTTCCGCGTCGGGTCGGTCACTTTATGGAGCTTTTTTTCAAAAATTCTCCAATCTTTTCCAAACTTCTGGGGCTTCACCCAGATGTTCTTTTAAGGTTCTTTTGGGGTCCACAGCTCACCCCAAGGGTCCAGAAGTTCTGTGATGGTCCTTGGGAAGTGCGGACTTCAACTCCCAGAATGCACCTGGCGCAAACTCCTTTTTGGCCACTGGACAGTGGTCAGCTGGTCACTTTTTCAGGAGTTGGTGCAGGGGACTCTGGTTAGCAATTTTTCACCTGTAGCAAACAGGGAGTCCCTCCTTGAACCAGTGGAAGCCAGGCAAAGTCCTTCTTGTGGTGAAGCCCAAGTGTGCAGCTGGTGCAGTCTTTCTGAGTGCAGGGTCCAGGTGCAGGCCAGGGGTCCAGCAGGGCAGTCCTTCTTCTTCTTTAGTTCCTTTCTTGTTGAATTCTGAGGGGATCTGAGGCGTGGGTGCAGGTCTGCCAGTTTTATCCTTGCTCCTGGGTGAAAAGCAGGGGGGCCCTGGTCCTCCAATCAGGGACAGGGTCGTCCCCCTGTGATGACCACTTCCTGGGAAGTGTGGCAAAAATCCATCCCAGAAGGCAACAGTCTCTAAAAATCCAAAATGGATGAATCTGATTTTTAGAGGAGAGATCTGGCTGAGCCCACCCACTGGTGTGGCTAAAAATCATAAACACACCCCTCTCCTGCCCTCTCCTAATCTAATCAAGGGGGCACCTAGCTGTCTGGGGTTGCAGGATGTGGGGGTGTTGCTGGGTGCTCCAGATGTCCTTCTCTGCCTTTGAAGACCAGTTTGGCAGCCCTCCCCCTTCCTGCTTCCCCATCTGCTGAGGGGAGATTCTCTCCCCCAAGCACATTCCTTTGTGTGAAGTCAGGCCACTTCACACCTCATTAAAGTAGCCTGGCAGAAGCTGCTGCAGGCTGGCCAATCAGAGCACAGCAGCAAAAACAATGCAGAGCTGAAATTGGCAACTTTTTAGATAAAGTCTAAACTTTTTACCTGCACTAGTTATATTAAATCCAACAACTGGAAGCTGTGGGATTTATTATAACAATCAATTTGATACCAAATTCTTGGTATGTAACATTTAAGGAGACTTTAAAATTTTAAATAAAGTCTGCCCATTCTAGCCTATGAAGGCCATTTACTTCAATGAGGGAAAAACGAATTTGGCTGTTTTTACCTCACCAGGGCTTATAAATCTATTTTTATAAAGTCCCTGCTTATAGTTACATGGCACCCAGCCCTAGGGGCACATAGGGCACACCTTAGGGGTGACTTATATGTAAAAATAAGGTAGTTTAAGACTTTGGAAGTACCTTTAATTCCAAAGTCGAATTTGCATATAACTTTAATTTAAAAGCAGCCAGCAAGGCAGGCTTGCTTTTAAAATGACACTGGGCACCTCAGCAATGCACCTAGGTGTGCACCACCTATGCTGTGGTCCCTAAACCTACATGCCCTACCATATACTAGGGACTTATAGATAGGTTAACTTAGCCAATTATAATTAGCCTAATTTGCATATCTATTTTACACAGAGCACAGGCCCTGGGACTGGTTAGCAGTACCCAGGGCACCATCAGAGTCAGGAAAACACCAGCATAAAGTGGAAAATGGGGGCAAAAAGTTAGGGGGCCTCTGCAATCAGCCCCAGTTTCTCACATGGTGTTTATTTGCCAAAGTGAGGGGCAGAGTAAGTCAGGATGTGCCTTCCAAACAACAATCTAGCAAGGGCAGATGTGGTTTGAAATGTCTGTGGCACCATACCCATAGCTCACATTACACAAAACTGACACATACAACATTCATGTGATGCTCATGCTGTCATTCAAATACACATGCCCTCACATTGATGACATCCATGAGGTAAGAGATATCTGGGGATGACTCTTATGTCACCTCAGTTATGTTATCCAAAACAAAGTGGATCAGGGTACATTCAATACACACACACCACAATGAAGCAAAGCTTAACACCTGGCACTAAACACCAATGCATGCACAGTGGTTCCCCCATTGAATCACACCGACTCCACCTACAGGGATTAGAGCTCACATTCTGCCACACATGGTCACACTCTAGCCTGTGAGGAGGGAGTATATGTTGAAGTACAGAGACAACTGTGCAAATGAGGCATTTACCTCCTCCTCTAGTACACCATAGAGCTGTCCATACAGGAGTAGGACCTCACACACCAGCTTCTCCATCTCTTCTAGTGAGAAGGCTGGGGCCCTATCACCTGCTGTATGTGGCATGCTTGCTCCTAGAGGTGGTAAATAGCAGCTCAGGTAGTGGAGGTCTTGCTTACAGCAGCCTATGACCGCCAGTGGCATCAACGTTAGCCTATGGCTGTGTCCACCACAGTTTCAGCTGCCTACTGCCATGACAACTTCTGCCGGCGGTTGCAGGCGGTTCCCAATGTCCTGTGGAGTAGGTCAAGCAACCACCATTTTAGAGGCCTGAAATGTGTTGTATGGCTCCAACAAATGCGTCACACCTCTGAAATTGTTGGGTTTTACATCATTAACTGCTTGTCTTTTCCTGTCATGTAGCTCCTACTACAC